>NW_019268558.1:1731080-1790502 GCF_002738365.1 Cucurbita moschata | reverse complement strand
TTTTTTTTTTGTGGAACTTGGAACCCAAGAGAAATAATAGACGTAATTAACAACTTTTTTTTGTAGGAAACATTGAATATTAAAAAGGAAAGAAAGCAAAACCTCAAACTAAGAAAGATTAGAGAAGTTTCTTCCAGGCTTAAGGACCATTTAAACTATTGTTGTTAGAAAGCAACATAAATTTTACATCAAAATAGAGCCGCAAAATAAATGGTATCAAAGAAACTATCAATAGTCTTTTCTATATTGTTAAATGTCCTATTCTTCCTCTCAAGCCACGGAAACTCCTTTTAACTTTTTGGAAGGATAGCTAGCCATGGTAGTGGAGAGCAGGTCGTTTAAGCTGTAAGGTAGAGCCATACGCCAATTGAAGGAAGAAAGTAAGAAGGTCCAAGACTTACATACAACGCTTGAAGGTGCATTTAAGGAAAGCATGTTTTTGCGATTCTACCTCCTCCTTGCACAAAATACACCATCCTGTAGTGAGAGAGAGTTAGCAAAGGAAACTTGTTTAGTATCATATCATAAGTGTTAATACTCTCATGAGCAAGTTCCTACCATAAAAACTTATTTTTTAGGATGTTTGGCTATCTGCTATGCTAATTTTCTTTGTATAACGAGGGCAGGAAGAAAAATGGCAAAGCCACAATAGTGTTTGTACACTCGGGCTAAATTTAACAACTTACCCATTTAGTAGGAGAGGGAAATTCAGGTTTTGAATATATTTATCTTCTTTTATTACTCACTGCTTGTCGATGATGACAATAGTAAAATCCAGTTGCTGTTTTTCAGTAGAATGTTCTTTTGGGAAGACAGAAACTTGTCTAACTCAATGTTTACATTAGTATCATTAAGATTAATTACTGATTTATTATTCACAAGCTAAGAATCTTTTGTTCGTTTAATGAAAGTTTGATTCTTTACCCAAAATATATATGTGTGTGTATGTGTGTATTCACAAGTTAAAGATAAAGAGTATCAACCATTGTTAATTTTGTTCTGAAACATTCATTAAATTTCCATGACAAGAAAGTGTAGTTACTTATTTACTTTTAAAAAATTTCTAGTTCAAAGCTGATTTGTTTATATGTGGAATGCTTATGTTGCATCTATTCAATTCATATGCTTTATCGGCTACTTAGTCTGTAAAGGCTCAATAATTCTCTTAATTATTTGATACAATGCATTACTAATAGTTTCTTTGTAGAATTTTATCTGACGACCTGCCTCATATTTGATTGAGTTAATCATTTAATTTTTTTTTACTTTTATTAGTGTGTGACCTGTGAAGGGTTTGAGCTCACAAGAATAACCCTGGTGGATATGGAAGGACAGGTATGCACTTTATCTCTGCTTCAGTTAATTGCCTTAATGAAAGCATTGAATTTTTGTATGAGGAAACTTAACTGGTGCTTTGAAGACTTTAAATCAAGTACTTGATAATTCTTATCTGAAAAAAATAATCAAGAACCGTATAGTTAATATGGCGACCATCTTGCTAAGTTAATTTAGTTATCCATATCTTAATCCTTTCTCAGGTTATGCTTCTTTTTAATGTTAAAATGTGTATTTAATAAACTAAAGTCACTGGATTTTACCTCAGAGGCATACAGGTCCTGTTTGTTTAACTGAAGTTTTAGACCAGCTATTTTCAGTTTTGGGTTAACAAAGTATTATCAACTTTTATTTTTGTGATTTCTGTATTTGATTTTGTTCTTAGACCACTGTGTTTTACTTCTATATGTCCCATTATTTTTGATTTATTACCTTTTTATCTCAGGTTGTCCTTGACAAATTGGTAAAACCATCAAATGCAATTGTTGATTACAATACGAGGTAAGATAGTCGAGCTTTTAGTATCAATTCACAAAAGGCTTTTAATATCAATTCTCATAAAAAGAATGTCACCAAGAAAAGTTGATGTGAAAATCTTAGTTTCCTGTATTTGATTGATAGTGATGATTTATGAAGCCACTTTAGTTATATTGCATGGTTTACTCTTCTTTAAATTGCTTGCATTTGGTAATTATGCTTGTTTTTCTTATTAGTGGGCAAGTGGCTATGCTTTTCAATCTGGCGATTTCTCTATTCTTTTTTCTCCCTCGTTTTTTTTTTCTTTTTATAATTCTTTTTCCTCTGATAGGAAACAGACTTGTTATTCATAGTGAAAAGAACACCACTGGCTGAAGGAGATTAGAAAGTACTGCCCTCAGTTGGAAAGTAATCGGAAAGAGTTGGTAAAGGCTAAAGAGTACATCATTGAGTAAATAACTAGTAAAAGCTTTATGGTACACCATTGAGATGCTGCTGAGTTTAGCGAACTCCCAGAGCTCGTACCCTTTTGTGGCAATGTTCCGTCTAAGGATCTTGTCTTCCCATCTAAATTTTCCCAAGGTTGGACATCACGACATTGACCCAGAGTGATATGAACCAAGGCATCTGTAATGGCCTAAGCTCACTGCTAGCAGATATTGTTCTCTTTGGGTTTTCCCTTTCGGGCTTCCCCTTAAGGCTTTAAAACGCGTCTGCTAAGGAAAAGTTTCCACACCCTTATAAAGAGTATTTCGTTCTCCTCCCCAACCAATGTGGGATTCTCACAATTCACCCCCCTTCGGAGCCCAGCGTCCTCGCTGACACTCGTTCATTTCTCCAATTGATGTGGGACCCCACCAAATCCACCCCCCTTTGGGCTCAGCGTCCTTACTGGCACACCGTCTCGTGCTTAAGAAACAGCTTCTTTGGTACATCGTCTAGTGTCTAGCTCTTATATCATTTGTAACGCCCCTAATTTTTTTAACCTAAATAGTGACGTCACCCATGCATACATAAATCATAAAGCGGGAATTCATAATAAATAGTTTTGGAAACAACACCAAGGTCTTACATAAAAGTTCAAAACCCCGAAATGAACATATCTCAGAATAAGAAAACATTCGTTAACTAAAAACAGAAAATTTAAATAAAACAAACATTCATCGATTTGACTTAAAAACCCAATTAAAACATAAGTGGCCCAAGAATGCCCTCTCATCAACTTCCATGGTATCCTCAGCCTCCTCCGTCACTCGTGCATAGGTTTGGAAACACACCAAGGTCTTACATAAAATTTCAAAACCCCGAAATGAACATATCTCAGAATAAGAAAACATTCGTTAACTAAAAACAGAAAATTTAAATAAAACAAACATTCATCGATTTGACTTAAAAACCCAATTAAAACATAAGTGGCCCAAGAATGCCCTCTCATCAACTTCCATGGTATCCTCAGCCTCCTCTGTCACTCGTGCATAGGTGCCTTGCCTTTACTTGAAAAATTTAGGTAGCACGTAGCTTGAGTATTATATGAAATACTTAGTAAGTCACCCCACTATTGAGGTTAGATATGCAAACACATGCAACATATGAGTGGGACCTATCTTTCATCAATCATGGCCTTGGGCTATTTTATTTTCTGGGTAGGATTGGATGTATGATACTCATCCATACATAGCCTTTGTATGCGCACATGGGCCCATTAGGTGGGCTCGTATACGTGCTCCCTGGGTCTGGCTTGGTCGGGCACAACATATTACACGTCACTGGATGCCACATAATAGAAAAAGCCTGCATGATATCGTGGTGAAACATAGATATCGAATTTTTACTTTTATGACATAAAAGGGAAGTATCTCGATGCAAATGACATACAGATATGCATGAGGTCCCATGACTTTACATTTCATAACATAACATGTAATACAAAATACGTTTAATTTCCTTCATGCGTTTCATAACATAGCTCAACAACACTAAGTGTATGCATGACTACGTTCATCATATTCATAGCATGAATACTAACTTAACATCCATTACATTTCAGTTCATTTCATAACATTACTAGAAAACATAATCGATGCATAACATGGACATTTCTCATAAAATATGGTGCATGCAAAAGCCATAGGGCACGCACCAATATACAACATATATTAGGTTAACTCTAACAGTAAAGTCACTTACCTCGTTGGCCTTGGCCGAAGTTTACTCATAGTATTAGCATATGAAGGGTATATTAGTAATTAGATTGGAAAGTTGTTATGGAGACTAGTTATAAATATAGTCTAAATGTTTGTCTTTTGTGGCTTAACAGGTTTAGTGGAATTACGTCTGAGATGTTAAGTCAGGTGACCACTAGTCTGGAAGATGTTCAGGTTCTCTCTTTGACACTGCACTTACTGATGTTATCTACTTGCAGTAATCAGTTTCTGATGGAACTTTCTAATGCACTGTGGTAAATGTACATTGCAGAAAGTTTTTTTGAATCTAGTTCACAAGGAGACCGTTCTAATTGGTCATTCACTGGAGAATGACCTGATGGCATTAAAGATCTCTCATGATCTGGTGATTGATACTGCAGTACTGTATAAGCATCCCCGTGGCGGCTCTCATAAATCTGCCCTTCGAATCCTTACCAAAAAATTTCTTTCCAGGGAGATACAACAATCTGGCAATGGCCATGATAGTATTGAAGATGCAAGAGCTACTATGGAACTTGCACTTCTTAAAATTAAACATGGTAAGTGACATTCTCCTGGCAATATATTTATGGAGAACACAGTTTGATTGTTCTCTCTGAAGTTCCTCAGGAATATTTCTGGTTACAGTTCATGACGGGTCTTCAGAATAACTTAATGTGAAAGTAGCATTTGTTTCAAGTAATTTAGTGTTTAATTTAATATGCAATCTTGCAACTTCATTTATTGCTGCGAAAAAGCCTAATTGAGTTTCATGTTTGATGTACTCATTAGTTGTGCTGCATGTAAGTGCCATGGTATTGCTGTGAGGATAAAAATCGGCCTATTCGTACGTAAAATACTGAGTTTTTTCCTCTCATAAAATATAGAGTGAAATCCAAAAATTGTGCCTAAGCATATTTTTGAAGGGGCCAACTTATTGTTTGAGCACTCTTCAAAAAGGGGTAGGATACACTCAAGGAGGATCTTGTTTAATTCTTCTAGGATTTCTTTCATATTGGAATTGTAGTCTAATGTAAATGAGATCCTCTTCGCTATTCTATAGAGGCTAGTGCTACTGAGGCCTCTAACTATAGAGTTTGGTCCTTCAAAATCACCTTACGTTGTGTTATATATAAATGGCCAAATTCTGCAGAGTTCTTATTGAATGCCTTTTCTCTTGTTTTCTATCAGGACCCGAGTTCGGTTCACCTCCATCATTAATCCGGAAAAAACTACTTACTGTACTTGGTGAGAATGGAAAGACGTCTTCTTTCATTGACGATGTTTCAACAGTGAAGCGATATTCCTCGGAATCATCGCATGCATTTCCTGTAACTTCTGATGATGAAGCTCTTTCAAGAGCGAAAAAAGAGGTTGGCATGGCGCTGATTGTATTCGACTGAAATTTCTTTTATAAACTGATATCTAACTAGTTTGTTTGTGGCTATTAGGTAATGAATGAAAGAGTACACTTCATATGGACACAATTTTCGGAATTGAATTCTTACCATAAGAAGCAAGTAGATGATGAAGAAAGATTGAATGTCAAGCTTGCAGAGCTATTATCATTACTTACATGTGATTCAAAATCTGTAAACAAGAAAAGGAACAGCCGCAAAATCTCTGTTGAACTACGGGAAATTTTGAGCCGCATGGATTACAGAATCAAGGACCTTTATACCTCGTTACCTACTAATGCTATGCTTATTGTTTGCACTGGTCACGGTGACATAGCACTTGTACAGAGGTATGTGCTTTCCTTTCCATTTATCATGGTAAATTCTTACTGCTTCCAAATATCAGGAGTTTCTGGTTGATAGAATGACAAATGATAGCAAAGAATCTAGCAATTATTAGAACATGGATGATAGCAATAAATTGTGATGAACTCCTTAAGTGGGCTAACGTCCCTCTTGGCTTTCATTTTCACCATAACCCCAAATCCAAATCTTTTGGGATTTGATCGCAGAAAAGATGAGCAAAAGATTGGGTTGTTGAAGGAACATTAGTAGTGGGGGAATCCACAACCTTATAACTCTCCATATAATAAGAAGAGTAGCATTCTTGTACACAGTCTTCAAATTTAGAATGCCACAACTGGAGGATTTAGTAGTAGCATATGATAACCACACGGAGAGTTTGCCATATATTGGGGTGGAAGATGGAGTCGGGGCGGTTTGCTGCGGAGCCTGATGCAAGCCTTCCTTAGACAGAATTCATATTTCAGTAGAACACGGGAGAGCTTTGACTATTCCAAATTCACTGTTTTGAGGTGTTGGTCGAGATAGGTTGGGTAGGACCCCAAAGGTAGTTGCCCCATCTATCTCTCCTCCACCCTTTCCCGTAATATAGAGTTCCACAGTTTTTATGGAAAGTCACTAAGGTGGAGTCATTTTGGGTCTGTTTGAAATTGGGTCCGTTTGAAATGACATTTTAAGTATTTAAAAAAGTATTTTCAAGCACTTGAAAAGTCATTCCATGCCCAAAGCATGTGTGGTTTGGTACAATCATCTACAATATCTCGTGTAGGTCATCAATACCATAAAGTTTGAATCTATCCTCCCGACGTACTTTATAGCTTTCATTTCAAATCATAATGATTTTGCTATTGTTTTTCTGGGAACAATATTAAACGTTTTGACATTTGTGTATGGAGACAGATTGAGGAAAATGCTAAAGGAGCAAAGTGAAACAATGATATGCCGTGAGAAGATTGTCAAAATCTTGGAAGAGCTCCATGCCCAAGCTGAAGTAGCTCTCTGTTTTGCTTCTATAAAGCATTCATCATTACTCTAATTCTTCCATCTCTTTGTAATATATTGTTTCCTTCCATTTGTCATTCATCCATAATTATCATGATTGGAATTTGAATGAGTGTGATTATAGGCAATCACTATTTGTGTTAATTATTCATTTATAAACCATTAATTTCACATGAAATAGAGATATTTTTGTTAGACGAACGCAACTCTTCGTAATGGTATGATATTGTTCACTTTGAACATAAGTTTTCGTGGATATGCTTTGGAAGGCCTCAGTGCAATGGAGATAGTATTCTTTGGTTATAAAACCATGATCATTTCTTAAATTAACTGATGTGGGATTTCCACGCTCACCAACAATTATGATTGCTGTTAATCAGAGCTAATTAGGGATTAATAAATTTTATAACATCGCTATCGACGTTGAGACATCTACATTTTCGTCAACCTGTGAATGTATAATAAGGTGAATGTATAATGAGGAAAATAAAGCCAAATGAAAAACTTGTATTTAGTGATATGTAACTAATAAATATTAATATTTGGAAGTTTTCAATAATTATTTACATATTCATGGTAAGTCATACATGCTCATCATACATGGTAAGTCATACATGCTCATCATACATGGTAAGTCATAGAATCTCACATGCATAGTGAAAGTTCACAAAAATATAATAATAACATTAAATAATATGATGTAGAGGGCTACGATTATGAGATATTCATGCTTCATGCTTCATTCAATCCATCCAACCTAACTCGTATGTGTTCCAACCGTAAGTTCACTCACAAGGTTGGCCTATGTTATTCTCAAAAGAACCTATGAGCCCTAATCAACGTAAATCGAGAGGAATACAGAACACCATACCAAAACTCGATCACCAAAACTTTCAACGTAAATTGAGAGGAATACAACACACCATGTCAAAACTTCGTCACCAAAATTCATAACTTACCCACTAAAAGCTTTTGTCCGTTCAATTGAAAAAGCATATGAACGGTCCCAAACTTGGGAACTACAACCAAGTGGGACACCTAATTTTTTGGAAGTTTTCTATCATTATTTACCTTTTATTTCATTTTGACACGTGTAAACAATTTTTTAAATTATAAACACCCTGACAAGGAAATGGTCCATTGAATAGAGAGAACTCCCCCTTTAGAAAGGATACAACATATTGAAATAAAGGAATGGGTGGATCTCTCCCATTGGCCAGATCAAGGGCACTAGACATGGGAAACACAAGCAGGAGAGCTGATTTGACCGGGCAAACCAGATGAGCAAGATTGATTTAATGCAAAAGAAAGCGGTGCACCAACTTGCGTACAAAATTGATATATGGATTTGAGACTGATTTGGTCTTTTGGTAGAGGCTATTCAATTGATATACTTATAAGTTAATTTCATGGGTTAAATTGTAATTTCCTCAATTTAATGGTATTAAAAAGTTGTAATAAATTGCTTTATTAATCCCAACTTATTAATGCATTTTTGTACCACATAAGTTGGCTAAAAAAAAATATTAATAATTTGTTCATTTTCATTCACTCATATTTTGTAGGGAGGAAACTTTTTTTAATTTTTTAAAATGAGAAGAATTAAAAATAAAAATAATATTTTTAAAACATTAGAAGCTTAAGAATATTATTGGAATGAAATTTTAAAATTTAAAACAAAGTTCATAATTAAATTTAAAAAAATAAAGAAAGTTACAATATTATTGTCAAGAAATAATACACTAAATTAAAATAGGCCATTAAGAAAAATTAAGTAGTTTAAATGTTTATTAAATTAGGAGAAGATATTTAATGGGGTCAAAAGAGGAAATAACGCATGGATCTAGTCACTAGCGGAGCCACAAAAGGATTATGACCTTATGCTTCCAAGAATAGACTAAGAGGGTCAGCTACCTGGGTGCTTCCCTCTAAGGCGGAACGTTCCCCTACCGATGCATTTTTACATCCCACCGTTTAGCCTTGTTCATCTTCGTCAAAGTCTTAGATTGGCGACCAAGTCCCTTATCCTTCTCGTTTCTAAGGAAGGGGCGATTGCATTTGTGTTATCCGTCAAGAAAATGATCAAGGAATTCTCTATACACGACTGAGAAATGACCGTATTGTTACCACATCCTGAACACAAGTTTCTTCCCGTTAAAGCCATATTTTAAGATGAAAAATTAAAAGCTTTTAAAAATTTTAAAAATTGACCCTTAATAATATCATATTCATTTACAAGACATTTATGATTATTATTATTATTATTAAAAAAAAAATCAGATTTATTGAATTTTGTTGAAAATCTAAAATGTTGATCCAATTTGAAGTTAAAACCATTATAAAGTTTTTAAAAATATGAAATGTTCAATTAAATATATTACAATAATATATTTTAAGCATATTATTTTATCAAATTTCAAAATATAATATATAAAAGAAAATACCTTAAAATTTTGATATTTCACTCTAATCTAAAATCGTAAAAATTTATATATTCTAAAAAAAAACGGGAAACACGCTAAGACCGAGGAGAATATATTCTGTCATCAAATTCTAGCACGTAAATTTTAAGGTATCTTTTCTTTTTTTTCTCTTAATAAAAAAAAAAAACATGTGGCTCAAATAACTCCACTAACTCAAACTAAGCCAACCCAGAGCCAACCCAAAGCACGTCGTTCCTAATCCTAATCTATTTGAAAAATAAGGTTACAATCTAACTCAACTCAACCCAAATTTTAAAATTATCTAATGCTTGACATTCGTGATGAATATTTATGGTGCACGATGACTTATAAATGTTTGATATTTGAGGTATATGAGATTTTTTTTAAATATAAAAAAGAGTGAGAGAGTAAAATTGGAAATGACAAAAATGCCCTTGCTTCTGATTTCTCTCCAGAAGTTGGCACACCATGGGTAGCAATGGGAAGGGCATTGGGGGGTGGAAGAGGCAGTCCCCACCACGCCACCACCTTCCAAACAATCTCAAACCCACACCTCTATTTATGCACACATCCTCTCTTTCACACATCATTTTCACCTCTTCCTCTTCTCTCTCTCTCTCTCTCTCTCTCTCTCTCTCTCTCAATTTTATTCCCCTTCTTTCCCCATTCCCTCACTATGATTCGGACTTCCCTCGCCCTTCTCACTCGGAATTTTCCTTCTCCGCCGCCACTTCTTGGCGCCGCCGCCGGCCCTCATAATGCCTTGGTGTTGCTTTCCTCTTCTAACCGCTACGCTTTGCTTTCGCCGACACGTCGTTTCGAATCCACCGAAGCGGCGCGACTCCATGAAGACGAAAACGATGGTCAGGTTGGTGGCTTTATCATTTTTCTACCTCTTTATTTAAATATTAACAATAATCTATATTTGTTTTAATTTAATAATTACGATTACAACATTACGAGATTAAGGTAGTTGCCAACAATTGTCACTCTATCAAATCATTTTACATTTCCAAATTTTATATAAAAATTATTTTCTAAAATTAAATGTTTTTTTCTTTTCATAATTATCAAAGGAAAATAGTTTAATGCTTTTCTTTTTCTTTTTTTTTTTTTAATTTGAGAAAAAAGTCAAATCTGAAATTTCTTTACCATTTATAATGATTGTTCAACATAGATCTCAGAATTTACTTACTATCTTTGTGTATATTATATAATATAATACATTAATGAGATAACTTTTAGTATTTAATATTAAAAATTTATCAAATAATATAATATAATATAATTTATGTTAACTATTTCAATTAAATCATTTGATTATTAACTTTTTAAACTTTTAATTAAAAAATATATATGTATATGACCAATGATTTATTTACCGTGGCAGGAGTTTGATTTTCCGGGAGGAAGAGTTCCATTTACGAGTGAAATGAAATTCATTGCTGAGTCGACTGAGGAGCGGGTCTCGTGTTATCGAATTCTCCACGAAAATGGGGAGACGATTTTGCCCGCCAATTTCAAGCAGGTTCTTTTTTTTTTCTGTGAAAAAATTTAATTTTCTTTTGTTTATAATGTAATTTATATATAGTTGAGCAAGGATGTAATGGTGAAGATGTACAAAGACATGATTACCCTTCAAACAATGGACACCATATTCTTCGAGGCCCAAAGGCAAGGAAGAATCTCATTTTACTTAACTTCAGCCGGAGAAGAAGCAGTGACCATTGCTTCAGCAGCTGCGCTTCACTCCGACGACGTGGTTTTGGCTCAGGTACGTATGTACGTACGTACATCAATTTAGCTTATAATATAATCTCGTTTTGGTTTAAGAGAGTCGGGTGGATTTATTACAGTACAGGGAGCCGGGAGTGTTGTTATGGCGTGGATTTGGATTGCAAGAATTTGCAGATCAGGTGTTTGGAAACAGAAGTGATTATGGAAAAGGTCGGCAGATGCCTATTCACTATGGCTCCAATCTGCTCAATTACTTCACCATTTCATCGCCAATTGGGTAACATTGCCTTCATCCCTCAATAGCTCATACTTAACTTTGTGGCTATCAAATTGAAACCATGTGTGTCCTTTATTAACTGTCTGTTGCAGAACGCAGCTTCCACATGCTGTTGGCGTTGCTTATTCTCTTAAAATGGACAGAAAAGACGCCTGCGCTGTGACTTATTTTGGAGATGGCGGCACCAGCGAGGTACATACCTTAAATATCCTCTTTTTCCTTTTTCAATTTTGAACACTTAACCGTGTTAGATGAACGCGACTCTCCACAATGATATGATGTTGTCCACTTTGAGCATAAGCTCTCATGGCCTTGCTTTGGACCTCCCCAAAAGGTCTCATACAATGGAGATAGTATTCTTTCATTATAAACCCATGATCATTCCCTAAATTAGCCGACGACGTGAGACTTTTATTAACCAATTGAACTGAATTGAATTTTGTTACTTACAGGGGGATTTCCACGCGGCATTGAACTTTGCAGCAGTGTTAGGAGCGCCGGTGGTTTTCATCTGCAGGAACAACGGCTGGGCTATCAGTACTTCCATCCAAGAACAATTCCGAAGTACCAAATCCATTCTAAAATCTCACACATCTCAATCCCAACCTCTGATTCCCTTTTTTGTTTCCATTTTCAGGCGACGGGGTGGTGGTTAAAGGTCAGGCCTATGGAGTCCGAAGCATTAGGATTGATGGCAATGACGCTCTGGCTGTTTATAGCGCCACTCGCAGAGCGAGAGAGATGGCGATTGCCGAGCAGATGCCGGTTCTGATCGAGGCTCTAACTTACAGAGTTGGCCACCATTCCACCTCCGATGATTCCACCAAGTATCGGGGTGTGGATGAGATTGAGTATTGGAAAACAAAGAGGAGCCCTATGGATCGGTTTGCAAGATGGTTAAGAAATAATGGATGGTTGAGTGAAGAAGATGAGTCCATGCATCGATCCACCGTAAAAAAACAGGTCAGATCCTTTGTTTTTAATACACTTTCACCCTCTTATACCACTGTTTCAAGCTCTTTTCCAAAACAAAATCATTATCAAACAAGATCCGGTTGAAACTAGGATCAGGACATAACTGGTAAACATAATCAAATTGTTGGTTTTTTAGTTGTTGCAAGCAATCCAGAAAGCAGAGAAGGCAGAGAAAGCTCCAGTTTCAGCATTGTTCAGTGATGTCTATGATCACATACCCTCAAACCTTCATGAGCAAGAACAGGTACTGAGGCAAACAATGAAGAGGTATCCCCAAGATTACCCTTCTGATGTTCCTCTTTAGAAGAAGATTCTATCCAAAAGTGTACATCAGCAGCTTGTGCCAAATAAATGTAAATTAAAGCGGATGTACCAAATAAATGTAAACTCATGATATGATATGATATAATATGATATACTGTAATATCAGTTTCGTGGGTTAAAGATCATGCTACTGCTATGGCTCTTTGGAAAATCTTGACGATGATGATGATAATGTCTATCACGTAAATTGATCTGAAACTCTAGAGCCTTATTCAGAGTTATTTGGATTAATGTGAACATGTTGTGTTCTTCAGTGTACACTAATTTCCTTCAACTTAAGTTCAGTGCTTCATTATGCACTCTTATAACCTTCTATTGGGCAAGTCATTCCTACGAAGAAGCCATTCACCATTATAATCACTCCATTGCCTGAACAAACAGCTACCTTTCAATTTAATTCTATGAAGAAGTGTTTTCAAAATCTAGCCAAACTGAAATAGTAATAATAATAATAATAATAATAATAATAATAACCATAAATATATAGTTCTTCTAAAAAATATATTTTTGTTTTTGAAATTTGGGTAGGAAATATATGTTTGCAAAAATAGTGAAAACAAACCATAGAAGTTAAAGGTGGGTTGACATAATTTTTAGACACAAGAGGAACCTTTTATTTAAATAAGCACATCAAGTTAGCATGTGAGATCCCACTTCGATTGGAGAGAGGAACGAGTGTCAGCGAAGACATGGGGTCTCGAAGGGAAGTAGATTGTAAGATCCCATGTCGATTGGAAAGAAGAACAAGTGTCAATGAGGATACTGAGCCCTGAAGGGGGGTAGATTGTGAGATCGCACATCAGAACGAAGCATTCTTTATAAGGATGTAAAAATCTCTCCCAAATAGACGTGTTTTAAAAACCTTGAAGGGAAGCCCAAAAAGAAAAGCTTAAGGAAGACAATATCTGTTAGCGGTGAGCTTAGGCTGCTATATAGCATAGAGTTGAGCAAGTGAAACTTGTAGCTAGATTTAGAAACATTTGCATTGGAAAACTGGTTGAACTACATAGGGAGGCAGCCAACGATCATCTTCAACAATCTAATTCAGAGTTACTTTCCCAAGGCTAGATCATGTTCTAATCCACTCATTGAATTCTAAACAAGGTTTATGAGATTTGCACTATTATGATTGTGACATAATCTTAGGTCCTTCAACAGCTTAAGAGGTTTATGGTTGGGAAATATTTGCCACACTAAAGTTGATCCAACAACTAAAAGAGGTTTACAGGAAGAACACCTATCAGATGTCAACAAGCGTTTGATGTTGAAATGCAAATACTCGATTTCTTAGTTAAAATGGGGATCGATTTCAACTAAGATTGATCCTTCACTTAGTTGAACTTGATAACTTGCCACTTTTTACTTTCTTGAATCATACTTGAATCCCTTCTTGTTTTCCCAAAGGAGAGAAACAAACAAGGCACACATTTTCATACAGAAACAAGTGAAGGATAATAGCAAGAAAAGTTTTGGCAATTGGACAGGCAGTGGAATTAGTCCAAATATTCGTAGATGCAAGCAAGCGGGGTGAATCACATAGATAATCCCCTATTTGCCAACGTGCATATAGACATGGCAGGTGAAAAACGAAAGGGATGGATATCTAAACAATTAAAAGAACCCAGTCTCGAAACCGAAGTATTGATAGGATTCCCAAGGTTTTGGATCCTTTTCCATCTGTGAAGTTGCAAGTTCATGGTAAATCAATAGATTGTCAACCTAGTAACAAAGGCTAAAAGAAGACGTGCAAATAACTCTGGCAGATATTCTAGCTCAACGAACTCATAATCCATAAAAGGAAGATTGAAGAACATAAACCTTTTGACTTCAAGGGTGTGCTAAAATGGAATAACAGCATAACGAGTATCCTAAAACCAAATGAAGATGCTCCTGGAGTCCATGACATAAAATCAATACGAGCAGCAGCCACCGGCTGAAGCATTCTCTTGAGGAGGTTTCTCTTTGAAGATGTTCTTTTTCAAACCTGTTGAGCCATCAGCCAAAAGACTGGGCGTGTCCAAAATCTGCAAACACATTTTTGGAGCAGCAAGTTACTGAATGGCTTATGGAGGATTGGTGGGGCAAATTATAAACACTCTGAGATGTTCTTGAATAGGTTCTTGTTTTGGTTCTACCTAATAAAAATCATTTCTAAGCTAAATGCCTATTTGAATAACTTGAAAATTTACAATTGCACTCTTGGGCTAACTTGAGAGCAACTGGACATTAATATAGGAGGTTCATGCTGTCCATATTAGTGCAGAAGAGGTTCAAGTTTTCACGCACCTTTAACACAAGCTCATCAAAGCATTGTTCCACATTGACTCGAGTTTTTGCGCTACATTCAAGAAATAGGCATCCATATTCTCGAGCAAAGTCGATTCCCTCTTTTTTACTGACTACCCTTTCACTTTCCTGAAAGATAAGATCGCTCGAATTTAAATATCTAAAACTAAGAATAAGGATTAATTGATTTACAGAAGAAAAATATTATAAACAATTTGTAGCCAATAAACCAAGCTCAATAGAATATACTGGGTTACTTCAGTAACTATGGCACTAATTAAACCAGATAGTCATACTAATTCATACTAATTCAAATCCATAGTTAATTAAATAGGGCAGGGTAGTTACTAGTTACTACTGAATTTCGTAAGAGTTAAAGGCATACCTTATCCACTTTGTTTCCAACAAGCATCTTGATGCAATCCTGATTTGTTGAGTACAGGTCAATTTCTTTAGCCCATATGTCAGAGAGATTTGTGAATGTCTCACGGCGGGTCACATCATACACTAAATTTTTAGGTTGTAACAGTATTTGGTTAACTTAAGAGCTAATTGAATAATAGAAAAAGTAATTAAGACTTAAGAATTTATCAAAACAAGTCATCCCTAGACGTTTAGGAAAAGCCATAAGTTCCAAAGTTGAACCTAAAATCGAAGCTTTTCTGAGGCTCAAAAACCCGAACAAGATTTCATAAGTGGAGCAATGGTAGCATGCCAATATTATAATTGTAGATAGAAAGTGATGAAATAAAAAGAAGATACCCATAATGATTCCTTGAGCGCCTCTGTAATATGAACCTGTTAATGTTCGAAACCTCTCCTGCCCAGCTGCAAATAGAGAACATTTAAATAACAATAAAAAATAAAATAAAGTAGACAGATACTACGGAATAAAGAATTTAATTTTCTTCAAATAAAGGTATGGAAAATGTGCTTACTAGATCAAATCTCATCAAAATACACTTAATAATAGGAGGTAGCCACTTACGGAATAAAAGTTCGAACTTTCAAGTAAAGATGTGGAGGATGCGCTTACATAAATCAATTTTATCTTAGTATACCACTGCCAAACTACATCACACAGACTTGAAAAGCATACTGCATGTCTTAGCTGATTACTTACAAAGACCAAAGTTTTTTTATATTCAACAGCTATCATAACAAGCCCCAATTAGCACCATAAAGAAACTAAATTAAGCCCTACTCTACAATGGTTTCTGTTTCTCTGCTTCTGGTTTTTTGTTTGTCATCAGTGGAATCGTAGATCGAAAAACAGAAATCGTCTTTGAGGATGTCCTTTACTTATTCCTAATAATTTCCAACAACAATATAATACCACAAGATAACCAGTAAAATTTTACATGCATGAGATTTTCAAAGATACTAAGTCAGTTAGTGGGCATAAGAATCCACTACCTTATCTATCGAAATCATATAATTAGAATTTCAAACTGCAACATTTCATAATATGAAAAGAAAAACGATGATCAATGCAATTAATGAAATGTTACGTGCATGGTACACCCCCCAGTCACTGTCAAGGTCAGCAGATATATGTAAATCCAACCCCTACAATTTCATAATTTAAACATTTATAGGAAAAGCATGTTAAGGTTGAAGCAAACTGACTCAATAAGCCAGTACTAAGGTTTTATAATATAAATAATTCTCATGCATACTTCTTTATCCATAAAAAAAGTATGTTAAATGCATATCTAACATTCAAAACAAAAATGTAGAAATTAAAATACAGATCAATAACACAATGGGTGAATCCAAAAGAGGACAGAAACAAATCAAACGACACCATTGTTTTTCCCCAATCATGTTCATACACATGCATAACATGAAACACAACAGCAAGATTTCACCTGTGTCCCATATTGCAAGCTTCAACTTCTTTCCCCCAACTGTAACATGCTTAATCTTGAAATCCACACCTAAAAATGTAGAGAATTACATTTAGTATGTAACAAGATGAGTAATAGATCATATGATTCTTTGTTTTTTCTATAAGAAACAAAAGAATACTTCATTGAAGTAAATGAAATATATTGAATAGAAAACCAACTGAGTTACAAAAAGGATCTTCAATTAGTTGGGAGGATTGGAGGGTGGGGATAGTTTCGTTTTCGTATGTTACCTTCATCTTTGTTACCTTTCATCACTATAATATGCCTTTGCGGCTTTTGTCCAATTTTGGACATCCCTTGTCTAATAGGGAGCTTATAATGTATCTTCTTTGCTCTCTATGTTGGCTAGGCTGGTTTTGATGTTCGTTTGTTGCCCCTAATCATCCATTAAGTTTTACTATAGTTATCTAATCTCTTGTTTGTAGGGGTGTTTGAATGACTTGATTACCCAAACAACCCAAACCGGAAGTTTTTTTTTTTTTTTTTTTTTTTTTTTTTTAATTTGGCTTGGTTTGAATTTTTGGAGGACCGAAATTCTGATTCGGTTCGCGGGTTGGATTTTTTTGGTTGGGTCAACCAAACCAACCCAATTCCCTAACCCAACCCATCCTAACCCCTACTTCTAGAATTGTTACAAAGATGAAAACCAATAGTGGATGTTAATGATGCATTGTGACTTGTGGATGTTTGATATATGAGCTTAAGAGATTTTAGCTATTAATGTGACCTATATCGTGGATAAGTAGGATTGTTTAAATTAATTAAAAAAAAATTGAAAAGCCGGCGAACCAACCTGAAAATAGAGAGTCGGGTTGGGTTGTGAACCCTATTTGATTCATTTTAGTAGGCAACCCGACCAATCCGAAATTTCGGGTTGGTCCAAAAAATTTCCAACTCAACCTGTGTACAACTCTACTCATTTGTGCAATTCTCACCTCCTCACACCATCTCTATAGTACTCGCTCTAGAAGGTTGAAGTCTAAAGAAGGTAAAAAATTTCAATTGGCAAATCTGACACTAAAGGATTAACACTATTGACTCTATCCAGAGATCATTTTATGTTAACGGGGCCTCAATAGAGCATGCTACGTAAGGGTACTTCTAAGGATATGGATCATGTCATGTTGAGTTGTCAGTTCATAGATTCAATTTGGGACAGTCTGTAGGAGACTTTAGAGGTAACAATCCATACAACATGATCCTTATCGAATCTATGAACTGACTGATTCACATGCCAGTTTGTTGGAGACTTCAGATGTGCATTTGGTTCATAACATATAGTGTCAAGCCATGATGGAAGAGCCATTGTTCATTCACCTGCCTTTACAAGATAACAGGGAATTTAATGTCTTTCATTTTCCTTATTTTATCCTTCTCTATACTGTAGAACATTTGACTAGAGAAGAACAGGAAAATTTTAGAAGGATTGAGAGCATTTTGGTAGGTGTGGGCTTAGCATAAAAGTTTTTAGTTCAAAACACCAACAAGTCTTTCATATGTTTTCACCTATATATTTGAATTCTTAGCCAATTTTTTTAAAATATATATATATTGAAAAACTACTTTCAGTAACTTCCTAAGTTGAGTTTGAAAACATTTCTAAAAACTAGATAGCAAAACAAAATAAATAAATAAACACCTAATGTTTATAAAATCAATCGTAACCGCTATCAAACAGGGCTTCAGTCTTTCATCTTCTGGAATTCAAGACAACTTCAAGCTAAATTGAATGATCATTCGAGACAGATTCAAATAAACAAACGAAGAAAGCCACAAGCCATTGATTACAAAGACGCGATTAGAGTAGAAGAAATCACAGTCATACCAATAGTTGGAGAAAGTTCCTCAAATGAATCAGAAGTGAATCGCAAAAGAAGCGTACTCTTCCCAACTCCAGAGTCCCCAATCAACAGCAACTTAAACAAGTAATCAAACTCCGGTTGACTCGAAGACGGTGCCGACGACATCAGAAACACAGAAAAAAACCACCTTAATCAACCACCATCAACAAAACCCAAATTCAGTCGCAATCAATTTCCCGATCAACAGAAATAAAGCATTAGAAGTGAAAGAAGCAAAATACCTTGAAAAAAGCAAATCCAGTACAGGAAAAGGGAAAGGGAAAGTAAAAACTGAGTGAGTAGAGAGGGAAGGAAAAAGCCTTTGAAATTGTTCTTCAGACAGAATTTAGAACTCGCTTGCTTCCCACCGAATCCTCTTCCTCGACTCTTATTTCGAAAAGTGTGCCGACGCCTTTGATTGATATACTGTAAGAACAAATCTATTTTTGCAATATTGCAACTGCCGTTGGATTGATAGTCAACCCATCCAATGGTTGGTTTTATTCTAATTAAACTCTCCTCTTTGACTTTCCTTCCAAGTATTAAAATGTGTTTGGTTCCCTCTCGAACCAATGTGCGATCTCACACTCCACCTTTCTTGTAACCCCAACATCCTCCCGTGTCTCACTCTGATACTATTTATAACAGCTCGAACGATATTGTTCTCTTTAGGCTTTCCTTTCAAGGATCAGTGTTTGACTCTGATACTATTTATAACCGCTCGAACCCACCATTAGCAGAGTTCTCTTTGGGCTTTCCTTTCAAGGACCTCCCCTCGGTATTTTAAAATGCGTCTCTTAGGATAGATTTCTACACCCTTATAAGAAATGATTCATTCTCCTTCTCCCACTGATGTGGGATCTCACAAGATCCGACCCATTCAATCAAGTTTGGATTATGTTTGACTTTGAGAGGTAATCTAATTCGGGTCTTGTCTATTGATTGATCTAATGATTTAATGATTCTTGATTCAACAAAAGCTTGGATCATTGACTTAAGAATTAAGGTTGTCTTATCAATTATGCTCTCAATCATTTCTCTATTGTCATACAAATCATGATAAGGTGAAGCATGACACCTTCACTATCATCCTAACTCTAGGATGTATACGACTCCAATCTCACTAGGCAATTCATTACTAAAGAACTAGTTGACTATTTTCTAATAGTTTCCAATATGACATATCAATGCGGGAGTAACCCAGGTGTGCTATTATGTGATCCCTGCTACTCAAAAAAGGTTTATTGTTGAAAGACCTTAGGAGTATACATTCAACCTGACAATTCGACAATCCGAACCAATCCAACCCGAAATATAAGAGTTGGGTTGGTTGGATTAGCATTTTGGGTTGGGTTGGGTTGGGTTCATTTGTCTGAACACGAATGGATAACCGAATAATTATAAATTGTGAATAAATAAAACTTTTTTTTGAAATTTTTTTTTTTTTAACAACCAGATAACCGAAAAGAGGGTTGGGTTTGAAAATTTTGGGTTGGGTTACCAATCTAACCAACCCATAACTTTTGAGTTGGGTAAAAAAAAATTCATCAACCCAATCAAACACCGACCATGTACACCCCTAATATTGTCCAAATTAATCTATTAGTGAGAAGAGCTAAACTCAATTGTAGCACCCATTTCGATAAAAAATTTGGAACAATTATTTGAGATGAAATCATTTCCATTTAAGGATTTTAGCACGTGTGACATAGGAGTTTGCATATCCATACGAGTTCTTAAATTTGATTGATTAGATTTTTCATATTTGTTGGTTTTCAATTATTGATAGTCTTTCTGTTTTGGTTTCATGTCTATTAGTTGTCAGGTAAACGTACGATTTTCATAGTTACCTTGCGATGCTGTCTGATTTTTTTTGGGTAATACAACGAGATTGTTGATACTCCTCTTGAGATCAATACACAATACTCTTTAGTATATGCTCTTCATTTGTCGAATCCTAGTTTGTATCATACTCTTGTTGGGAGCTTGGTCTATCTTATTACAACTCAACCAGATATTGCACCTACTTTGTTCACATAGTAAGTTTGTCACGATTCCATCTAGAGTTCATTGAGCTACTGTTTTTTGTGTTCTATGCATCTTCAAGACACGTAGTTTTAAAACCTCGTGTTTTCTTTCACATTAGACTTGCATGCCTAATGTGATTGGCGCGAAATTCAAATGTGTATTCTTGTAGCAGGGTGATGGGATCAAAGATAATCTAAACTAGTTCGTTTTTAGACAGTAACATCCTTAATCGACATTAATAAAAAAAACTACTTAGTTTTGAGATGAAATTGCCATTCTTAAATAGTGAACATACCTCGAGCTAAATACGTAATAAATAATAAAATATGTTATATTTCAATAAGACTTGTTTAGTTATATTATTAATAGGTACTTGTAGTGTAACGGCCCAGGTCGCTAGCAAATATTGTCCTTTAAAAACCCCCTTTAGGGCCCAGCGTCCTTGCTGGCACACGTTACTTCTCCAATCAATGTCCCACCAAATTCACCCCGTTTGTGATCCAACGTCCTTATTGGTACATCACCTCATGTCTACCCGCTTTAAGGAAGGGTCTCCTTGCTGGCACATAGTCCAGTGTCTGGCTCTAATACCATCAGCTCAGACTCACTGCTAGCAAATATTATCTTCATTGGACTTTTTATTTCGGGTTTACCCTCAAGATTTTTAAAACGATCTCTCGCAAAAAAAAATGTTTCGTTCTCCTCCCCAATCTACATGTGGGATATGACAGGTGTAATTATATTAATATTAAACTAAAAAAACAATGAAAAAAAAAAATCTTAAAACTCTAACCCTACAGACATGGAATTATCGTCATAATTGACTCATTTTATTAAGGTTCTTTTTTCCCGACAACGTTAGATATTTATTTAAGCCCGACATGAGAACTAAATCTTTTTATATTATAATTATTAATAAGTAATAAATTATAAATTTAATTTCGATAACAAAAAGGAAACTAATTAATTAAGATTCTAAAAACAGATTTACAAACCTATTCAACGATGATGTTTTTAGCAATTCAACAATGTTGTTTAAGGATAAATCTATTTTAAGAAAACTACTTTTAAACCACAATTTTTTATTTTCTTCTTCAATTTTTTTTTTATTACATAACATAGTTTTAAAATTAATTAATTTTTATTTTTTCTATGGCTATTAATTATTGCGACAAACCTAAATTTGATAATGTAACAAAATTTGTCTAATTCTCATAATATATAAACACCCAAAGGTGTGTTAATTTTGATGGGCAAAGAGTAAGCCACACCCTCCATCCTAGAAGCCCTTAATTGTTTCGCCATGGAAGAAACGCAGGTGGTGATCGTGGGCGGTGGTCCGGCGGGGCTTGCAACGGCAGCATGCCTCAACCGTCTTTCGATACATAACATCGTACTCGAAAGAGACGATTGCTGCGCTTCTCTATGGCGAAAAAGGGCTTATGACAGGTTGAAGCTTCATTTAGCCAAACCCTATTGTCAACTTCCTTACATGCCATTCCCACACAATGCACCAACCTACATTTCTCGGTTGGATTTCATTGCTTATTTGGATAACTACATGTCGTGTTTCGGGATTGAACCGCGGTGTTGTCGGAGCGTGGAACGAGCTTGGTACGACAAGGTGGAGGGGAAGTGGATGGTGGTGGTGAATAACAAGGGTAGTGGTGTGGAAGAGAGGTATGTTTGTAGGTATCTCGTGGCTGCCACTGGGGAGAATAGTGAGGGGTTTTTGCCGGATGTTCCTGGATTGAAGAGCTTCCATGGTGAGGTATTGCATTCAAGTGGGTATGAGAATGGAGAGAGGTTTAGAGGTAAGGATGTTTTGGTTGTTGGATGTGGGAATTCTGGCATGGAGATTGCTTATGATTTGTCTAATTATGCTGCAAATACTTCCATCGTCGTTCGGAGCCCGGTAATAATCTCGTTTCTTCATCTTTTTCTTACCCGACTCATGACGGGGGAGTTATCAACCCAATTTGGTATTATTTGGGTTGAGTTATGAACTCTAAACGATCTAAAAATTAGTGTTTTGTTGTGTCGGGCAGGTCCACGTGTTAACGAAAGACATCGTTCGGGTAGGGATGTTTTTATTGAGGTATCTTCCATGCAAGGTTGTGGATCCAATCTGCATTAATCTTGCGAAGATGAAGTATGGAAATTCATCCAAGTATGGGATTCGTAGGCCAAAAGGAGGCCCTTTTCTTATCAAAGCCAAAACTGGTCGTTCCCCCACCATTGATGTTGGATGCATGAATAGAATCAAGAAAGGAGAGATCAAGGTACAAAGTTCTAACCTATTCAGTTCAATCCCGCTACATAAACGAACGCTAAAACCCTCTAATCAAATAAGATTCAGATTACCTGGTTGATCAAATGTCTTGTTTCAGGTTCTTCCACCCTCTAATCAAATAAGATTCAGATTACCTGGTTGATCAAATGTCTTGTTTCAGGTTCTTCCATCGATCACATGCATAAACGAAGACCATGTGAGGTTTGCATACGGCATTGTGAATTACTTCGATGCGATAATTTTTGCGACGGGGTACAAGAGCACAGTGCTGAATTGGCTGGAGGTAAGGGGGTAAAACGCAATTGTTGATGATTGAAATCATGAAATATGAAAAGGGTTTGAAGCAATTATATGAAACATTTGATAGGATGAGAAGGGGCAGTTCAATGAGGAAGATGGGTTTCCAAAGCAAAGGCCCCCAAATCATTGGAAGGGAGAAGATGGGTTGTACTGTGCAGGATTTGGAAAGCAAGGGTTGCTTGGGATTTCAAATGATGCGCAGAACATCGCAAGGGACATAGCAACCTTGGCAGCTTGAGACATCAACAAGACAATGGTGTTGAAGTTTGGGTGTTCTTAATGTTTGACCTGTCATGCATGGGTGGAGGTATTGTAATATTGTTATTTGGGAATATTTCCTATCATTAAATTGGATAATTAATTTTTAATTTATATCACAGTTTTGACATTTATAAAATTATTGAGTGTATTAGTAAATCTTTATTTCTTTTTAACTTATTTTAATATAATTAGATAAAATTTTATTGATTTTTGTTTGCATACAATTATTTATTTTGTTTTTATTTTTATTTAATAATTAATTTTTTGATTATTTATTCTTTTCAAAATATATTGACAACTATGCTGTAAAGTATAGTTAAATATTTAAAAATAAATCAACAAATGTTTTAATACTGAACCGGGTTTCGAATTCGTGGATCAAACCTTGACCCGAGTTCGTCATAAAACCTCAACCTATCTAAAGACACCCACACTCGAGTTCGTCATAAAATTTCTTATTTTGGTTAGTTTAACAAAGCTATTACAATTAAAATATTTTATATCATTTACAACATCTTGTTTATTTAATTTACTATTTATAAATGTTAAACTATGTTAAACTATTTATAAATATTAAACTATGTTAATATGTTATTTTTTATGTAAATAATTATAGATCCATTTGTGTTTGTCGTAAATTCTTATATCTAAGATTATATGTGAATAACTCGATAAGCATGAATAAATAGTCAAAGGAAGAAGACTCAGACTCTACAGACAAGGAAGAATGAGATTGATGGAACTCTGGTAAAGCTATTTGAATGAGACTGACTAAACCACCTGCCGGTAATGCTGCTGAGCTCCGGACCCCAAACCTATCCTGAACCTGATGGAACTCTAAGAAAGCTCTAAGAAAATTTTGATGGAACTCTAAGAAAGCTCTAAGAAAATTTTCGGGTTGGGTTGTGAAAATTTTCAGGTTAAATTAGGTCACCAATCCAACCAACCCAACCCAGCCCCCTAATTAACAATTAACACAAGAAGAACAATTGTTGTTCTTAAATCAAAGCAAATCTATGAACTCAGACATCATGCTTCGGCTGTTCAGACCCAACAAAATCTATGAACTTAACATCTTCCTCCTCAATTCAAAGTCTGAAAGTCAATCTTCGATTCTCTCAAAATGAGAAAAGTTCTGAATAAGTTGTTTTCTTTTCACAGAGGTTGGAGTGTTGCCTTGGTTTCCTGGCCATGATTGACTCTTCACTGTTAAAATGTTCTCCAGGCCTCATTGATTCTTGGGTTTCTGCCTGTTCATAAGAACATGGCGAAGGATAAATCAGATGCTCACCCATGAGCTTTCCCTCATGGTCATGGTAATGATCACACAAGCCAACAGGAAAATAACACTCAAATCAAATAAATCCCTTTTGTGTGTGTGTGTGTGTGTGTGTGTGTGTGTGTGGAGACCAACCAACATAGCAAGTGATCAAACTCATATAAACTTCAAAAGGCAACAAACACACAGCAAAGACAGCGCTATTAGTATGACCTCCCAAAAGGAAGCATGCAAGGGCTCCAAAGGGCAAAGAGCGCAGAATAAGGACATTGACTCATACCTTAGTTATCAAATGGGCGCTATACAATTAACGCATTCCATTTGGGCAGATGCAAGAAACAATGAAGCTTTACCACAATCGAGCATCTAAGGCTTGAGAAAAGACAACAAGAAGAAGAGTGCAAGCGCTCGTACGGGAATAGAGCGCAGAATATACCTCGGTTATCAAATGGGCACTATACAACTATACAACTCACACATTCCCATTTAGGCAGATGCAATTACCATCACAGAGAGCACCAAGCAAACACTACGTCTACACTAAGGATAACAGGTAATGCATTAAAACCAAACACAGGATGACAATGCCCTCAGAACTCATAGCTTAATTCCTCATTGACAATGCTTGCATTTCATTCGCATACTAGCCTCTACTCATCTACAGCCACTATAAAAGAAAAGAAAGGAAATGGAAAGCGTATAATGTATATATATATATATGTATGTATGTATGTATGTATGTGTTTGTAGAGTTTGAGAAAGAGAGAGAGAGAGAGAGAAAGAGTTCATGGTTGAGGGCAAAGGCTAGTACTAGAAATCAATGCAAATGCTTCAGAGCACGAGTTTTTCCATCATCGGGCACAGACAATTTCAAAATGCAAACACTAATTAATAATATGCATATTCCTACTCCTTAAATTGTTCTCTTTATCATTATCAACATTTCATTATTATTCTGATTATCATCATTCTAATTTAATAGCATACCATATTTCATGCTTCAAATCTAACGAGTGCAAATCTTGTTCGGTAATAAAACAGAGAAAACCCATTGCATGAGAAGCATAACCATCAAGAAACATTTTAAAATGAAATAGTTTTATTCTCCAAAATCCGACTACAACGTCAGTGACAGTTTCATGTAGATTAACCAATTCCAAGATGCCCTCAGAAATCATAATCATACTTCATCATTTCTAGATGTATTTGATTTTCATTACTAGCCTCTGCACATCCTTAACCACCCACAAAAAAGAAGAAGAAAAAGAAGAAATCAGATATATGGATTATCAGATAGGCAGATAGATAGAGAGATAGAGAGAGATAGAGAGAGAGAGAGAGAGAGACACACAGACAGACAGATTATGTGTGAGTTGGTTAATGGCAAAGGCTTATAATGAGGATCATTAGTATCTGCTCTAATCAGTGAATTCCATCATCGGGCAGATGCAACTTCTAAAGCAAAGCCAATTTCTTCATACACAAAAGTCCAAATACCATACAATCAACACATCTTCTGAAAATACAATTGAAAGGAACCAACTTAATCAGAAGTGCATCCCACCCCCACCAATTTATACATATATGTGTATATATATATATATATATATGCACATTAAAAAACAATTATAATAATAATAATAAGAAGAAGAATTACAAAAATCAAAATGAATACAGTAAAATAAGATTCTAGAAATCTTAATGACCATGAGTTCAAGCCAAACCCAATTTTATAATGTCAAATATTATGAAGTCAAGTGATTGTGTATGAGATTTGTCTAGACAAATGACTTTACACCCAATATAAAAGTCATGTATATGATCATATATTCATGTCTATAAATAGACAACATTTATCATGAATAAAAACAAAATATTGAAAACAGAAGGATAGAAGAATCACTAATTCAGAAAGAAACAAAGATTCAAAATTTATCATGATCCTGAACTTTCACCTTTACCTGTTTCGATCCATGTACTTGGGGAAAGAATGCTTTTAGGTCCTTATCATTAAATTTATGTCAGGAGTGAACGGTTCGAGGTGCTACCATAACATTAGAACCCAAAAGCTCTATATTGAATATCAGCCTCTTTAAATTGGCCATATAGAACCAGCCTATGTGACACTCTCCCACCTTGCTGCAACGACCTAAAAAAAACCAACTAAATGAAGCTACAAGCATTCAAAAGAATGGACAACCCTATATATAAAAATCTTGTATTGGAATTGGAAAAATGGTGGTCAAACACTTATGTTAAACTATATAAAAATATTTAACAGCTGATATAAAAAAAAAAAAAAAAATTATAATGCTCCAAGCCAAAACAAAATATTTAAATGCATATAAACCAGAATGGATTAAAAAAAAACGAGTGTCCAAGCCAACTCACATGCATCTCGACTAATTTCACCAAAACACCACCTAACTCTGCTACATTGGTTGATAAGAAACGCGTAAGATACCAAAATCTTAGATAGGTGGCCACCAATTCTCTTATTTCTCCCAGGCCTTTATGCCCACTAAGTCAACACATGATGGTTAGCCAAAATTGATTAAATTAAAAAAAAAAAAAAAAATTGTCTCGAAATAAGATTTGGAGAACAAAAAATGACTTTATGCACAAGTTCCTTGCACTTCAAAATTAGTAAAACAATTCAGTGAACCTTTACGATCAAAGAGTATGTGCAAATGCCCTCAGTCAAAATTGATTTTCATCACTACCTCTACACAGCAACAGCCACTATAATAATTTACCAAAAGAGAAGGCAAAATATTGGGAAAAGACAGATAGATTGGATGGGTTTGTGTTTGAAGAAAGAGAGAGAGTGAGAGAGAGAGAAAGAGAGTTGTGGATGAGGGCAAAGGCTTGTGATAAGAATCAACCTAACAACTCCAGAAATGAGTTTCTCCATCATTGGGCAGGTGCAATTTTCTGATGAATAGTGGAAAAATGCGAACATAGAGATCAATAATCAAGATACTAAAACAAGCAAAACAAAAATTTCAGATCACAGTTGTTACATATGAGAATCATTTAGAAATTAGACCATTTAAAAGAAAACAATCCTATTTGCATGTACAAGATTTAAACGTTGAGAAACAAGCTAACTTAAAAAATTTTGTACAAAAACAGAAATACATCTAACAAATTTCTCATTCAATAGCATGCAACTCGACCAAAAAAAAAAAAAAAAACGAACAAAAATGCTATCCTGAGATTAGAAAAACAAGTAATAATAAATAATAAAACCGTGGCTATTTAATCCAAATGAATTATGACTGGATACTTTATAAAGAACAATAAACAGATACGCTTGAAATGCATATACTGCAAATGAACAATGATGAACATATAAATTAAACAAATGACTAAAAACAAAATCAAGTTTAGAGGGATCAGATTCAGCATCCTAAGCATCACTCACCTCACACATATAATTCGTAATACCTCCAAACAGATTTACTAAATCCTAATCAACAGCATAAAACAAACAAATATAAGCAAATCTAGGTAGGACTTGCCATTAAGCCAGGACCCAGTTAATAAAAACAAAAGAAAATCCAAAACATGAATGATCGACACATTGACAACTGAAACTTACCCATTTTAGGCAAACCCCAACAAAAACAAAAAAAATAACCAGAGTGCTTAGTACTATGAAATCTGGACATGCAAGGGAGAAAAAAGAAATGAAGTTAACGCACACCCACAAAGACTCTGGGCAAAATAGTTGAGATCAACTCCATAAATAAGAGAAGCCCTCAGCCCTAATAGCGTAAACTAAATCATCCATGGAATAGACGAAATGGGGTTCACGAAAATCCCTTAGTAAATGCCAGAAGGCAGTGAAGGGGGGAGTAAAGGGTGATCAACGATGAACAGAGGGGACAGAAAGAGAATAACAGGGGGCATGTTTGCCAAAAATGGGGGAAATTGAGTTATTTGATCTTGTCTCTCCGGACTGCCACGACTAAATTAATCGAGGAAGGGAAACTAAAGGAAGCCCCAAGAAATGATGGAAGAGAAACAAAAAAACATAAATATGGCTTTTGAAGGGTCAGATAGAACTGTGATTTGATAGCACCGGAGCCTCGGTTTGGCAGCCGAGTCAAAGTAAAAAAATGCTAATTTTCGTACCTCAAACAGTGTTCAAATATATATCTTTTCTATTCGTCTTTGAACCTAATATATTTAACGATATTATTGAAATTTTTGGTATGAAAAACGCAAAAATTACACTAATATTCTGAGTTATAATAGAATTTGGTTTCATTATTGAATTTTTTATGCTGCTTAACTCTTTCCCCATTTTTTACTCATCAATTTGGCCATCCATCAACTTTCCATAAATTACTTTTATTAGGTATAATAAATGAAAAATATTGTGATTAAATGTTAAAAAAAACAATAATCATATATCAAACCGAATCTGCATTTTATCAAGGTTACTGACACTTGGAATTCGAAATTACGAATTTCTCTCTTTTTGTTTACAGCTCAAAATCTACTGAAAAATTAAGCTCTTTTCTTCCTTCACCAACATTTCCCTACGACTAACACACGATTTTCTTCAAAATTTTAAAAGTATTTTTCTTTGTACATAAATGTTTCTACTGATATTCACACCATTTTTTGTTTAAGAGTATTTTTCTTTGTCCCCAAAATCTTCTCAAGTAAAAAAATATATATTCCAACTCAAAATACTATTGAAAAGGTATCAGTATCATATAATTATCGATTTATTGTTGTTTTGAAGCCAAATCTGACGATAGGCGAATTCCACCCACCGTATTAATAACGATCTTGAATATATGCCCATCCCATTTCCATTTGTTATGCAATCAATGTAGTAAAAAAAACATAACATCGTCATCCTCTTTCTCAAATTTTGGATGGGCAAAGCTCCTCTCTCTTCCATGGATTTGCATGGCCTCTTAATTGTTAAAAATGGGTATTCCAGACAATGAATTTAATTATAAGAAACGTAGAGCCATGCATAAAGCTGAAAGCAGGTGGTAAAACATTTGATCATGAAGAATTTGAGGGGTCTTTGATGAGATAAATTCGAAAATCTACAACATTATAATGGTTTAAAAAACAAAAGCATCAATCAAAAGGAGATCAGACTTAGCAAGTGTCAGAATCACAGAAACTAAGAGGATTATGCAAAAGTATAAGGTTCTTGATTATGAATTTGGAGAAATAAATTTTTTCTTATAAATTAGAAATCACAAACAAACATGGGAATACAGAGTTTATGAGTAGGAAAATTCAAAGAAAGGAAACAGAGTCCACAAAAGAAACAGGAAACAACAGAACCAAACAACAGACAACAAACGAGAAAACATATTAAGCAAGACAAAGATACTAACTTCTAAATTGTAGAAAACAAATAATTTCAAATGGGTTGAATTAATCGGCTTCCAAGGCTGCATTTTTACAAGAAGTACAGTAAGAAAATGCCCCAAATCCAGTGCAAATATCTATCATATTCCACAAGTTGCCCTAAATTCTCGAAGTCAGTATAGAATCCAAGGAAACAAGCAATACAATAAAATAACAACAAAGCTTGAAACAAAGAAAAAAAAAATTAAGGAAACAAAAAGAATTGAGCTGCATTAAAGAAAGCAGTATAGAACCAAAGCCCTCAGATCTCATAGCTTTAATGAATCACACACGGCATAAAGCAAACGGCATTCGTTCATCAAAAGCCTTTACCAGTAGTGACGTGTGTGGAATTATATGTATGGAAAGAACGAATGAGGAGGTGATGATGGAGATGGAGATAAGCAAAGGCTAATGACGAACTAAGCCATCTGCAGCCGCTCAATAAACAATGTTTTTCCATCATTGGGCATAATTGAAGTTACCAATCTTAAGCAGCAAGTAAACAAGAAAAAATAAAACAAAACCCTAAGAATCCATAGCCACAATCAACAAACAAAGAAACCAAACAGAGGAAGACGACGTCGAAACACATAAAAGCTTAGAAGGACGGAATACAGGAGAATTAGGTCTAGTCGCTATAACCTGGATTTTATAGAGAGCTCTGCGATGGATTTTGCTGTGAACTGCCCACTGCGAGATTGGCGCGGAGAAACCTGCTGAAAAGCCCTAGTATGTAACAGAGATGAAATGAAGGGCCAAATCATAGCTATGGGCCTGGGCTTGGGCCTGTGAGCTTAAAACAATTGGCCCAAAACTACAGAAATTCCTGTATTTATTTTAGACTAGTTTCCAACGTTCTATGTTATTATTATTTTTTTCCATGAATATTTATATTATTTGTTAGGATTCCGACCAAATTTGCTTAATTCACTCCACGAATGATGTGAAAGTTATATACTTATAACTAAATAAATGATGAAGATAGGAAAAGAGTAATAAATAGAAAAATAATATATGGAAAGATACTTATGGTAAGAAGGCAAATATCTCGATATTTACTTGTAATAAAATATCAAATATAATATATATGGTAAACTATAATTTAGTATTAAATATCCTTGACACGCCCCGCAAGATGAACGTCAGATTTGAACGAATGTGAAACTTGGATCTAAAAAATTCAAAGAGAGGTCGAGAAATACTTTTTATGAAGATGTCAACAACCTAGTTCAAAGGAGACGTAGAGAAACACTTTCTTGCCCATCGAAAATTGTAGAGGAATTGACGCTCAACGGCGATGCTGTCTTGGTTTCGGCGAGAATATGTCTAAGGGATCGTTGCTCAGCAACGATGCTGTCTTGGTTCCGGCGAGAATATATCTAACCCAAGTAGGAGTGGAAACTTAGAGTAAGGAACAAAGACAATGTTGAAGCCAGGAGAGTCACCACATTGGGCGAAGGAGCCAATTTTGGCGAGAATGGCAGTCGAAAGAGTTGCCACATTAGGCGAAGGAGCCAATTTTGGCGAGAAGGGCGGCGGCGACTTAGTTGGCAAAGAGGCTAGTGCGGCTTCCAGATTTCAAAAGTAAATCTCTATAAAAGGTCGATAAGTTTCTCGAGATTTCGTATAATAAAATATTAAATATGAAATATATGGTAAACTATAATTTAAACCATTTCTAATTTAGAAAATTAAAGTTAATGTAATAAAAAAAACTGGTTTGGCTCCACATTTTAAGTAAGACATACCAACTAGTTCTTATTCAAATGTCGTCCCTAAAGCTTGTTGGGTCAGTTGGAAACTAGTCTAAAACTCTAACAAAAGGGCTGCAACGATCATATCACAATTTGAAAACAAATAAAAGGAGCCAATTCAATGGATGTTACCAAAAATGGCTCGGGCATCTGTTGGATTGATTAGGTCTCACAAGTAACATTCAACCTGCCCACAAAAACGTGTCAGAGGGAGAGAGGAAATGCGCTGACGCAGGCCTAAATGCATTGCTGCGGGTCTAAATGTGTCGCTGCCAACGCTGGAGCGCCTGTAGGTTGGGTCACGTCGTGTTCTAGATAGGGTCTTGTCGGCGTTCTCGCGCAAGCATACTCACACCTTGATGGTGCTGTCAAAGCCGCCGTGTTGCCCTCCATGACAAGATTATAGATTATAGATATCTATTTTTAAAAAATTCGAAGAGAGGTTATAACCCTTTTTTTTTATTTTTGGGTTAATAAGTTAAAATATCTAGACTAAAGTTAGATCAAAATAAGATGGTAGAACACGGTTGAAGCGCTTGAATTTCATTATAAAGATTAAATGTCATGTGACTAAAAGAAGTGTAGGGCATTGATTTTCCAAAGAGGGTAAGTGGTAGCTAAAGAAGATGGCTTAAATTAGTATGCTGATCTCAAAGAATGTGATTAAAATATATAAGGGAATATAGTAATGATTTCCCAAAAAGCATATAAATTAGGTGCATAGGAAAATGAAAAAGTGTTTGATTTGGAATCCTTAGTGCTTGATGCATTATGCTCTTTAGCCATGGGATTATCCTCTAAAAAGGTGGTTTTAATTAATTAATGAACCTAACTTTGCCCTATCCCTTCATAGTGCTTTTCCAATTAGATTCTCCTACAATTGAAAACAAAGTTTGATTTCATGGTCAAATATTTGCCAAATGTAATAAACCAATATTAGTGGTGCAAATACCGCTCACATACTGATCTAAATGAAAAATATAAATAATAAAAAAGAGAAGATGTAAAGAGAAATATACACGGGACACCCAGATAGAAAACTCTATGTCATCTAGGGTTGTCTGTATCAGTGGACGACTTATTGTTGCATTGACTTTCACTTGTGTATAGTGCTTCTTCCTCACCCTTCATTCGAGATTCTTTAATGAGACTCCAAATTTAGTTCAGTATTTTCCTGACAGGTCGACTTGATCCTATGAAAGTACTGTGCAATTGTTTTGTCACATTGTGAGATTGATGAGAGATTGTTCTCTTGAAGTTATAGTCTCGTATCGTTCTTCTTAAAGAAAAGTGTCACGAACATGTCTCATGCTTCTTTGGGTTTCTTGTGATCTTGAATGTGCTCTAGCCTCTCTTATTCTACTGTGGTTTTCAAAGAAAATATTACCTGGCCTTCTTTTATTCTCCATTTGTGCAAGGTGTCATTAAGATTTCCTCAAATGGCATAGTTTAGCTTCTGCTAACGACCTCCCAAAGGTCTTGTTTATATAGATAAGATAGAATGCTAACGACCTCCCAAAGGTCTTGTTTATATAGCTTCAAGTTGTTGAGTTTCTTGATTCTTTCGACAACTTGGAGATCACCCATTGTGTTGACAATATCTTAGTAATACCTGTAATGACCCTAAATTTTCACATACTCAGAGTCGCTATTAGCGTCTCATTAGAGATGAGGAAATATAACTCTTACACAACATCATTTATAACTTAAACTTTGAAAAATGCTTAAAACAACTTCTTCTCTGAAAAACACCGCTATGATTTTATGTGTTTAAATACGAAATACTGAAATTGAGAGAAAACAAAAACAAATACAAAATAATTTAAAACAATGAAATGCAAAACAACTTATTCTAACTTAAGACTAGTAATTTAAATATGAGTCTACCTTATGCACGTGTCACAGTCTCTGCTTGCAATGTCGCCGCCCTCCGTACAAGTGCTCCTTGTCTTTACTTGAAAAATGATGTGGCACACGGCCTGAGTATTTTGAAGAATACTCAGTAAGTGGCCCCACTATAGGGGGCCATGCAAATGCAAATACATGCAATCATGATTTAGGGACCTATCTCTAATCATCATAAGGGTGGCCTCCAGTCTCGAACAAATTGGATGTGTAGTACTTCCCTACACACGACTCACACGTGTGAGTGTGAATCCCCAGGGCGCTCGCACACCCCCTGGATCCTCTAGTCAAGCTAATCTGTAGTGACGTCCAGAGGTCAGCGGAACCCTATAGTGTCATGCGCCTCATGAACACTCTCATCTGTGCGCATTGGCACTCGTGCGCATTCGCACTCATCATCTCTAGGGGAAGTAGCCCTATGCTTATGAATATACAATATGCATGAGGTCCCTCTAAATTCATCATAATGTCTCTTTTAACACAACCCTCTAGTCTCATCTCTTTGTTACTTTAGGTAACACATACTCGTGGATATTTATATTAATATCATTTTCATGCTCTAAGGGTTGTGTCCTATGTTGATCAAACGACATGATGCAATATGACACTCATAATCATATAACATGCTCAATATGGAAAACATCATCATATTAAGGTAAATGTCACACAATCACCATACTCATCATATTGTCATAAAGTGCATCAAACATATCAAGTACGTCATTCATCAAAATATATATATATACTACGCACATCATCAAGCATCATAACTCATACATCATCATAACTCATACATCGTCATAACTCATACATCATCACACATTATCTTACGACATCGTACGACACAATTCATACATCATCATAATTCATACAATTTTTAGCCTATTCTATAGTAAGGTCACTTACCTGGTTGGCCTTAGCCGAAGTATTCACTTATTTAATTAACGTAAGCTCCCGTTCCTCAAGAGCTGCTCTAAAGGTTGTCGAGGTTCACCTCATATCGCACCGTTCGTCACTTTTTGTACAAGTATTTCACATTTTAATTAATAATTCAACTAACAATGTGAAATACGCTCTAAAACAGTCTCAGTAAAAATTGAATTACACGTTGTATTGTTTCTAAATTTTGTTGGATAGTAAAACTTAAATTAAAAATATGTCAACATTATTTCATGCTACTTAACCATTCAATCCAACTATAGTTTGTTATAATACCATATTCTTAGGTACAAAATAATAATAATTTCTCACCTCTTCCATTTTCCTTCTCTATGTTGTACCAATTTGTTTCTCTCCTCTTTCTTTCCTACAAAGTACTATGCAATTATAAGCCATTTTCAATCAATTTTGTTTTCTTCTCTTTCCTAAAAATTACTATCCAATTAACTATGTCATTTTCAATCAATTCAGTTTTCTTCTATTTCTTAAAATTGACTATCCAATTAATCGTAGCCATTTTCAATCCATTCTAATTTTCGTTTGAAAAATGGCTATGCATTAATCAATTATGATTTTCTTTTCTTTCCTTGAAAATGATCAATGCAATTTACATGCAATTGACAGAGGCCATTTTTAATTAATTTTGACTTTAGGTCAGATATCTAAAATCTAAATAATTGCAAAAGATAAAAGGAAAAGATATCTAACTTAAGATAACTTTTCTATCTATTTGCAAAATATAAAAGAGAGAGATCTAACTTACAGATGACTTTTCTTCTCTCTTTCCTCTTTCCGTTAAATCTGTTGTGAAGCCATTTCTAATTTTTCTCTCCCAAAATCTACTATCTTTCCTTTATTTCTTTCTCCAATTTTTCTCTTCCCAAAATCTGTAGTTGGGTAGAGATAATTGGGGAAGGTAGAGAGAGAGGTCGATCATTTATTTATTTATTTTTAAATTATTATTATTATTATTATTATTTATTTATTTAAAAATTTTCAATGGTTACATTATACACCCTAAAAATTTTTTTGTACTCGAACGTCTCAAACTCTTATTTCATCCTCACGCTCTCACGTGGCTTCTTCGGTGTGGTGGTTCTACCACAACACCTTAACGAACGCAATGTCCCTGTTGCATAGCAGTTTCACTTCGTGAGCTAGGTTCCTTATGGGTTTTTCCTCAGTACTCAAATCTTCATTGAGCTAAAGGGGCTCGTAGTCTATTATGTGGATGAGGTTCATCATGTATTTCCTTAGTATCGACTCGTGAAACACACCGTGTACTCCTGAGAAGGAGGGAGTAGGGCTAACTTATACGCTACTAGACCAATCTGCTTGAGAATCGCTAATGGTCCGATAAATCTAGGACTTAACGTGCCCTTACGTCCAAACCTCAAGACATCTTCCATGGGTGCCAATCTGAAACTCTAAGCTTCCAGGCCTTACATCAGAGTAATTTTTCTGTCTACTTTGAGCGGTACGCATCCTCGCTCAAATTTTTTTGGATAGCCTCATTGGTGACTCAGACCTGCCCGGGTCCTACTAGCTCTCTCTCCCTACTTCGTCCCAACATAGTGGGGACCTGCACCGTTTCCCATATAGGACCTCGAATGGTGTCATTCCAATAGTGGCTTGAAAGCGCAACTTCCCTTAAAGCCTATTACGCAAGCGCATAGCGTGTCCTCTAAGATTTGGTTTAGGCGGCTCCATTTGTCCATCTGTTTTGGGGTGGAAGGCGATGCCAAAGTTGAGCTGAGTACCCAACGCCTTTTGAAATCCACACCAAAACGCTGACATAAAGCGTGGATCTCAATCGACACTATGAACACTTGAACTCCACGTAGTCTTACTATTTCTTTCACAGACAGTTGCGCCCCGTTATCAACTGTATTTGTGGCTATCCCTGGTAAAAAGTGTGCCGACTTGGTCAACCTATCGACAATTACCTAGATCACTATATAGCCTTTAAGCGTTTTGGGTAATACCACTAAGAAGTCCATTGCTATTTTCTCCCACTTCCACTCCGGTATACTTAGGCGGCTCTAACATCTCGTTGTCTTTTGTTTAGGAGCTTTCACTTGTGGACAAACTAAGCACTTGCTCACAAACTCGGCCACATCCCTCTTCATGCTCTTCAACCAGAAATGTTGTTTTAAATCTTGGTACATCTTAGTACCTCCTAGATGCATGGAAAATGGTGAGTTGTGAGCTTCTATCAGTATCTCTTTCCTTAACTCCTCTATTGCCAGGACACATAGGCGTCCCTGATACAATAGTCCTTCATTTGAGGACTTCGAGAATTCGTCTTCCGGACTTTCGTCTAGCTGGCCTAGGACTTTCTGTAGGTTAGGATCCTCCCATCGGGAGGTAATACTTCTCTACCTAAGCGTAGGTTGCACTGTGAGTTGGGCCAGCTGTGCTATGACTCTCTCGGTTGCTACAACTATATTGGCTTGCTCGAATTCTCTTTGTACCCTTACTTCCTTCGTAATGAAGGCCGCCGAGTGGGCCGTTTTTCTACTCAAAGCGTCTGCGACCATGTTTTCTTTTCTTGGGTGGTACTGGATATCTACATCGTAGTCCTTCACCAATTCTAGCCACCTTCTCTGCCTCATATTTAACTCATTCTGGGTGAAGAAATATTTTAAACTCTTGTGGTCGGTAAAAATTTGAGTTCTCTCCGTACAGGTAGTGTCGCCATATTTTTAGTGCGAACACTCCAGCGGCCAACTCCAGGTCGTGGGTAGAGTAATTCTTTTCTTATTCTTTTAATTGATGGGACGCGTATGCAAAAACTTTACCGTGTTGCATTAACACACATCCTAATCCCTTCTTGGACGCGTCACTACAGATTACATACCCTTATGAGCTCTTGGATACTATGAGTACCGAGGTAGTTACCAATCTCTCTTTTAAGTTCTAGAAGCTTGCCTCACAAACATCATTCCATATTAATGGTACCCTTTTTCTCATTAACTGTGTCAAAGGCGAGGCTATCCTAGCGGAGTGCATGAACCTTCGATAATATCCCGATAGTCTCATTAACTGTAGTTGGACGTTCCCACTTTGTGACCGCTTTAACCTTAGTAGGATCTACGGATACTCCGTCCTTTGACACCACGTGTTCGAGGAAAGAGACTTGTCGTAACCAAAATTCGCACTTTGAGAACTTGGCGTACAACTTGTTCTCTCTTAGGGTGGCTAGGACTTTTTAGAGGTGTTCCTGGTGTTCCATGTCTGTTTTCGAGTACACTAGGATGTCATCAATGAGGACAATCACAAAAGTGTCTAGACAGTTCTTGAACACTCGATTCATTAACTCCATTAACATAGCTGGGGCATTGGCGAGGCCAAATGACATCATTACGAACTCGTAGTGATCGTACCTTGTCCTAAATGTAGTCTTTGGTATGTCTTTTTCTTTACTCTTTATTTAATGGTAACCTGATCGCAGATCTATCTTAGAAAATACTGTTGCCTCTTTTAGTTGATCGAATAAGTCTTTTAGTCTAGGCAAAGGGTATTTGTTCTTTATGGTTCTCTTGTTTAGCTCTCTATAACCGATGGCACAGACGCATCGATCCTTCTTTCTTCTTAATCAAACAACACTGGCACACCCCATGGGAATACGCTAGGTGGAATGAACCCTTTATCTAGCAAGTCTTGTAACCGTGCCTTGAGTTCCTTCAACTCTGTTGGTGCCATACAATAGGGTTCTTTGGAAATAGGCCCAGTTCCCGGCTCGAGTTCGATGACGACGTCAACCACTCAAGAAAGGGGTATTCTAAGTAGGTCGTCCGAAAATACATCCGGGAACTCGTTTACTATTGACACATTTTCTAGGGTCTTTTCTTTTCCTCTTACGTCTACGACACATGCTAATATTGTCCAACCGTCTTGTTGGATTAATCTCTTTGCTTTCATCATCATGACTACCTTTGGGATAGTCCCGGTACTCATGCCTTTAAATTTAAAGCTAGGTCTAACTGGTGGTGAGAATATCATTTTTTTTTTGCGACAGTCTATACTAGCACGGTTTGAAGCTAGTCAATCCATACCTAGTATTACGTTGAAGTCGGTCATCTTTACTACTATTAGGTCTACGCTTAGAGTTTGGTCGGCTGCTATTACTTGGTCATTCTTTACTCTATCCTTAGTTACTAGGTCTACCATCGCAGGGGTGCTTGCCGACCATACATGCAATAAAAGTTCTAATTAAAACTCTGTCTCTGATCCTTTTCAAGGTGGACTCTCTTCGGCCTCACCTCATCCTCTACCTTTAATAGGAGGTCGCCACCTTCCTCGTCTTACTCTTTCGCGTGATCTAGGCAGCATGGTTCTACAAACCAAGATAGCATCTCTTAAGTCTAAGGCTCATTACTTATGAACTTATGCTATACATCACATATACTAAGTTCACATCATATTGCAAACAAAATCACTCAGCATGCAACACATCACGTCATACTCTTAAATAAATACGTGAAATATCACACCACTTTCAGTAATATTAACATAATAATGCATGCGAGTTCGAAAACGTTTCTCTTTTCTTATCTTGTGCACGACGTACCTGATGGTGATGGGGCATCGACGTTGGGACCATGGAACGTGTCAAGCCTACATCGTAGGCTAGTCTACAAAATCTAAAACCTAGAGCATGCACTATTCATGACACAATACCAAACAAACTTTTTCGACACAAAACTTGCTGAGTCATGCATAACTCACGACATAAAGAAACTCACTAATAATCTCAAGAAATTGTTTATGATATGGAAGATCAGACATAGATGCAACCACAAATTATACTAAGAATTTTAAAAGACTTACAAATTTATACCAACATCGCTTTGATACCAAGTTGTTGAACACAACTCCTTTGTTAGAAACACTCACACTTTTATTAAAATCAATCGAGAAGAGAAACACTCACACTTAATAGGGTGGTGTCGTATTTATAGCAAAGGCTAAACAACTTACACCACATTTATTTCTAAAATATTTAAATATTTATTCAATACCTAGATATTTTTGTTCCTTAGGTACCCAACTTTTTTTTTTTTCCCTAAAAATATCTAGATATCTTTATTCTTAAATAATAGACAATTGACTCATACAATTAATTGAGTTCGACTCCATTAGGTTACTGATGATATTTTAACGTCTAGTTCTTAAAAGTTAGTTTGATCATTGAAATCATGATTGGACCTTGCTTTCATATATAGTTAGGTTTTTACTATTTTTTCGTGTCAATACAGGGGTGTGATTATTCATTAGAATCAGGTCTATACCCGCTAGGACTAAAAGACCCCAAAATATACTAGGAGGATGTGACTAGTCGTTAATTCTTTCTACTCGAGTTATATGCTATTAAAGTTATGGTTGTTGCCTATTAAATTTTAGCCTATAACATTGCTTCCTTACAAATTATTTCTAACGCATTTCTCACTCACATTTTCTAAAATTTGTTCTCACAAACGTGACTCGAGGCTCGATATACATCTAAATTACGATTTTCACACAACTAACTTATAACGGCCCAAGTCCACCGCTAGCAGATATTATCCTCTTTGGGCTTTCCTTCTCGGGAATTCCCTCAAGGCTTTAAAACGCGTCTGCTAGGGAAAGGTTTCCACACCCTTATAAAAGGTATTTCGTTCTTCTCCCCCACCATTATGGGATATCACAATCCACCCCCCTTCAGGGCCCAACATCCTCGCTAGCACTCATTCCTTTCTCCAATCGCTGTGGGACCACCACCAAATCCACCCCCCTTCGGGGACCAGCATCCTTACTGCCACCTCGTGTCTACCCCTATTTGGGGAATAGCCTCCCAGCTGGCACATAGTTCGGTGTCTGGCTCTAATACCATTTGTAATGAATCGAAAAAAAATTGCAAAGTCGCTGGCAAGGTCACGAAAATTCCGGCGGTTGTTGGAATTTTCAGATCTCTCGCAACCACAACCATGAGGAACGCCCAAACATTCCCTCTCATCCTCCAGCCTTCAGCATCGACCTCTAGAGCACCTGCAAATAGAGAAGTGAAGGAAAAGAGAAGAGTGAGAGAGAGTAACCACCTTTTTCCTACGAAACCTGAGAATGGAACCTACGAAGGAAAACACCCATAACCGACGTCAAACGCTTAGTTTCCATCACAGGAAGGATTTTCGTCAACCGTACAGCAACCCAGGGTAAGTTTTAGGCCCTTTTCATACGCGTCGTCGGAAAAAACGAGGTTGAAATTCAGATTTCCTTAACTTGCAGAGGTTTGTGGTTTTAGGTATTGATAGGCCATGAAACTTCGAGGAAAGAAAAATAAAGAGGAGAAGGAAGAAAGAGGACCGAAATTGGCTTCAAAAATATCGTGGGAAGGAGAGAGAAAACGTGCTGAAAAATCGCGTAGAAGTCGGGTAAGGAAGACGAGATCCACTGGATCTAGGTCAACCCGAGAACCAGCCCGACTCCTTTCTCCTCAGCCTTTGCCTTCGGCCAAGCCCAACTACAGCGACCCAAACCTCATTCCAGCCCAGTAGCCTACGGTTCAGCTGAACCAACCCGAGACCAGACCCACGCCTTGCAGCCTAAGTATCTACCCAGTCTAGTAAGCCGAGGCCCAAAAGTTAGTCCAGCCCAGTAGCCATCTACAACCAACGACCCGCGGGCAGACCCGAACCAGCCTCGACCCAACGCCACCTACACTACGTGGCACGTCCTGCTGCTGCCACGTGGTGTCTAGTGGCATAGGCACTCCTTCGGCTCGGCTCGGGCAAACGGTTCGGCGATGCTCTAGCAGCTGTTCGGCTTGACTTCTCATTTTTCAACCTGATTTCCACCGTTTTGATCCTCCCGGAACCATTTTTTGCCCCGGTTAAGGTAATCAAGGCCTTTTTAGAGTCGTATTTCACATTTATTGAATTATTATCAATTTAATTGTGAAATACTAACGGAAGGTGGCTAACGGTGTGATAGGAAACAAACCCCGACAACTTTGGAAGTAACTCTCAAGGAACGGGAGCTTACATATAACTAATTAGGGAGCACTTCGGCCAAGGCCAACGAAGTAAGTGGCTTTACTTTAGGATAGGCTAGAATTGTTTGTGTTAGAGTCTTATTTACAAGTATGATGATGTATGATGAATATGATGATGTAAGATGATTATGAGGATGTATGAGCATGATGCTCGAGCTGTAATGCATGTTATATGTACGTGACTTGTATTTCAATGCATGACGTACTTATTATGTTTGATGCACTGTATGGGTTATAGATGAGTATGACGTTGTATGATGTTTTCCATATTGAGTATGTTATATGATGATGATTGTCATACTGCATCATGTCGCTAGATCGACCTAGGACATAACCCTAAGAGCATGAAAATGATATTAATATAAATATCCTCGAGTATGTGTTTGTTGAGATTTATGCCCTAAAGCCTCGTATTTAATTATTAGTTTCTAACAATAATTTTTATCATTTTATTTGTAATTTAATTATTATCCATGGTACGAAAATCCAAGGTTATTAATGTAATCTTGACAGTATGTGGTTGACATACAAGAGGATCGTATTCAAGTAATAACCTAAAGAGTCTATAGTATATGGATAAGGTTGGGTGCCTTATCCTGGTAACACTGTTGATACGGCCCACTTTGTAATCGTTATAAATTATTTGATCAAAATTGTTCATGTGGAGACCTTGTGGAATGTGGAAGGAAGATCTTGTGGAATGTGGAAGGAAGATCGTTCTTCAATCTCTTTGGGATTTTCTTTCAAGAGGCTCCCACAAGCCTTGACCTTGTGTTCAAGTCATAGCAAGGAAGATCTTGTTGAATGTGGAAGAACTTTTGCATGGTTGGAATACTTCAAGGAGTCTTGCAAGTTAGAGTTTCTACAAAAGTAGAGTTTTTACTCTCGAATTTATTGCTTTGTTTTAATTCTTAAGAAAAATTAAAACGGTTGTCAATGCTTCCGCTATGTGGATGAAGAGTTCATTCCCTTCTATGTTACCCAGAGTAACAAAGAAGATGAGAATAGATGGTTGTGTCAGAAGAGACATTATGATGGATTTAGAGGGACCTCATACATGTTGTATGTTCATAAGCATAGGGCTACATCCCCTAGAAATGATGAGTGCAGATGCGCATAGTATGATGATGAGTGCGAATGCGCACAGATGAGGATGTTCATGAGACGCATGACACTATGGGGTTCTGCTGACCTCCGGATGTCGCTATAAATTAGCTTGACCAGAGGATCCAGGAGGTGTGCGAGAGCCCACGGGATTCACACTCGCACGTGTGAGTCATGTGTAAGGAAGTACTCAGACCGTGTGCCATATTGTTCTAAAAGCAAGGCACTCATGTATGGGTTGACGACGGCATCGAAATTCAGAGACTGTGACGCGTGCATAGGGTAGTTGCATATTTAATTTTCTAGTCTTAGGTTAGTATAGGACGTTTGCATTTCATTATTTAAATTATTTCATTTGTACTTGTTTCTATTTTTATTTAAAAAAATTCCAGCATTATGTTTTGAAACATATAAGTACGGCAGTGTTTTTCTATCAGTTTGAAGGGTCGTGAAAGTTTTAATTGTTCTGTTGTTTATGATGTGCATTTAAGAGTTATATTCCACATTTAAGATGAGCACATTAGTAGTGACTCTAAATTACGATTTTCACACGACTAACTTGTTCACCGAATTAGAACTAATGTCTCATAATCGTTGTTTCGCTTCCACAAAGAGTGCAATTGTAACATCAAGCACCTATAGAGACGCTTAGCTGACGAAGACAATGGAGTAAACCAAAAAGAAATCGTAGGAAGCCATTGTTGCTGGGGCTCGATCGGGAGAACATGTGTTGGAAGCAACCTATCAGCATTTGACACATGTCGTGTTTGGAGAGCTAGTTTACCTTTGGCAGCGCATATTGTACCTACACGTGAAGTCGTGTGTGTCCCCTTTTCTAGCTTGCGCTCAAGGCCCATGAGGCGTGACCTACCAGAAAAAATTCAGAAATTTTGGGACTCCTAACAGTCATAAAAGCTAGCTTGGGAAAGCTCATGTCATCCAAGTAAATAACCACATAAACTTTAGGCAAGTAATACTTGTAGGGATCGCTAGGATGTGCTAGCATTCGAGCATTCCTTAGATGGTTAAAAAGTACATTATTGGATGAGTATGTGTTTTATGTATAGTTAAGAAAATTACTATTACGCCCCTAGGTTGAGATTTTTGAGAAACATGCTTTATGTAAAGCTAGAAAAAGAATATGCATCACTAAAATAGGAGTTGGACAATATAAATGAGTAAAATATGTAAGAAGTAAAAAATTACCAAACTGCCCTTATGATGAGATTTGTGATGTATACTATTTTAATTGTTTTCGATTGTGGTAGAAAGAAGAATGGACTATTTTGATCTATACTTTGGGCAGTTGATAAATATTATCTCTCCGTTGAGCTTGTATGTTTGCATGATATAGTATATTTAGCTCCGAGTTGTTGATTGTGTGTTTTTCCTATAAAGTTTATTTATCTGCACAAGGTTGGAACTAGGGCGCTAGATGACTTAGGTTAGGAAGTCTCTAACATATTGAGCACCTTAGGATCGTGAGCAGCAGTCAGTGAGTCTAGACCCTAGTGTTCTCAGACTAAGAAAGACTCGAAGAGTCAAAACAAGGTACCCTAGAGCCAAAAGTCATCGATAAGCCACCTAAATCCCTTAGGAATCCAATGCATATCATACTCATGGTAATCGATGAGATACTCTCCCTAGTAAAGCATGCACCATAAACCAAGCTAAGTTTAGGGTGCTACAGTTATAACGGTTTACATGTTGACTCAAGTCAATACGTTTCTAGTAAACACTTCACCCTAGGATTGTGAGAAGACCTATGTGTACTCAAAGGATGGATTAGCTCGAGGAGTTGGTCTTAGATGTCCTAGAAATAAGATATGAGTTTTAAACAGCCTAGATGTCTCTAAGAACCTACTAGACATCCACAAAATCCAAAAATAAGAAAGTTAGTTCTTCAAGTTGTTAGTAGTATGCATGGTGTCATCAGTTTAAAGGTGACCAGTTAGAGTAGTCTGCCAAGGCGACTAGTGGCCCTACCTGCGACTAGTGGCCCTACCTTGTGGAAATGTTGCGACAGTAAACGCGCCTTGAGTTGGGGCATAGTACTATATAGGTTGACTCAATAACTGGCTAGCACATAAGGTCATACCTCTCAAGGTGAGTTTGTGGAAGTGTTTGTCAGTTAGCCCTTCTATGAATGACAATTAAGCTAGCAATCATCATATCATATCATCCCATCAATAGTTTTATGAAGTACGTGAGCGTAATAAGCTCCTAAATCTAAGAAGAGAAAAGTAGATTATCCCAAATATGAGATTTTATGTCCATAAGACCTATGATGCCAAAAATGATGAACCATTTCCTCTAAACCTAAAGTGGGTTTGTGAGTAACTAAAGTATCGTTTAGAATTTTAGGGCACCAAGATACTTAGATAGCAATAGAGACTAGATCCGAATTTCCTAGAGCCCAGAGTAAAGCTCGTGGATATCTACTAGGATAAGAATGTAAGGAGGACCTACAAGTAGGTTGCTTACTAAATATTTTTATACTCACTGCTTTCTCCCTTTTTTTTTCAATTGTTCATAGGCCACCAGTCGAGATTGAGGAGCGTTCGAGGGTTGTGTAGTCATGGAAGGGTTGTTCTCAAGTGTCAATTCATCCTTGTAATTTGATAGCATTTTGTATTTAGTTGTAGTGTTATTTTGTTATCTTTATTTCAATTTAAATTTTATCAGATTTCCATATTTTATTCTTTATTTATCTTTTCTTTTATTTGCTTTTGGTCTATCTTTTTAGTCACGGTCGGTCTGAGATTTGAAGTCTCGAAAATTGGGTTATGATACCTTCTCATCCATGCAAATCAAAGGCACAAGTTCTAATATACAGGAGTTTATAACTCACTTACGATTAACTTCGGACCACATATAGTCATCTTATGAAATATTAATTCTCAATTACTAGATTTATAAAGAGAGATAAAATATTTCATGACTCAATCTTATACAAACTCATTGCACTCACATGTCTCCACATAAAATAATTTGGATCAAATCATTTGTAACAATTACAAAATAGGTCGTATCAATAGTGTTACCAAGATAAGATACTCAACCTTATCCATATAACCCATTTAGATTATTACTTGTGCATGATCCTTTAATATGTCAACCACAAGGTTTCACTAATAATCTTGAGTTTTTCAAACAAGGTATAATATTAAATTACAAATAAAATAATAAAAATTATTATTAAATAATAAATTACGAGACTTTAGAATATAAATCTCAACACTAAATACATGAAAGTTATACGTGTAAAATTGATATATATGAAAGTGATGCATACCTATATGAAAGGGATACATAGAGTGCATGAAAGTAATTGAGATGTTTGTTGTATCAAATTGACATACATGGAACATCCCGCCAAAAGCAAATGGTTCGGTCACACTAGTATATAAATCATGTATATCTTTACCATTTTCTCATTGTTTTGCATAATTTTGTTTAATTAGTTTAAAATCGTCAACACCCATTTAAATAATATAAAAAAACTCACTTAATTTCGAGCCATAGGAGTAACCAAAAGAAATAGCTTCCCTCTAGAATCAATAATTTACTTATTCCTTAATTTTAAGTCATTTTATAATATTTAAGTTACAAATAAAGAGGAGAGGAAGCCTATAGCCTAGAGGATATGAAGCCATGGGAAAAGAGATCCACACCTTTTAACCTTTAACCTCTCACCTCTTTTATTCATTTATTTATTTAACCAAAGACAGTGTAGTTATTTAAGTGCACCACCCATGATGCCAACCAGAATTAATTTCCACGCCTTTATATATATATATATATATATGTAGACACCACAAGCACACAACTCGATCAGAGAGGCAGAGAGAAAAGATGTGTCGATGCCATTGAAAGGGTACCATCATCGAATTGGAAGCATCGGAGTGTGGAGCATCTTCATACACAACCCTCCATGAAGACATACAACACTTCCAACAAAACCCAACCGGTGTGCTCCCTCGCAAATCTGTCAAAAACCTGTTCTTTTTTTTCTCTCTCCGACAACATTCTCACCTTCTTCCCTTATCCAATTTGTTCTTTTTTGGTTTCTTTTTCATGTATTGGCCCAGAAATATGAACTTGTTATGATCTAATTTAAATTTCTTATGGATCTTCGCAAAGATTATGATTTTTTTTTTTTTTTTTTTTTTACCATATTGGTGAGAGAAAGAGAGAGAACCATCTTTCTTTTACTTAATTTTTAAGAAAAATGTAAGTATGAAATAAAAAAAAAATAAAAAAAGCTATTTTTACCGTAGATGAGCTTCATCCAGCTACTACCTGAATAATGATAATAATAAATAAACAAGGGAGGAAAAAGGGAAAAGAGGAACAGACTTTTGTTCGATTTTTACCGTCAATAATTGCTTTCATTTTTGTCGATTCCAAACGTTAAAAAATATTATTTTTATGAATGCCCAATGATATATGGTTTTTTTTTAGTGTACAAAGTTCGTACTATCGAAAACTAATAAAAAAGAAAGGAAAATGAATAGTATCGTGAGTGTACATATTTATAATAATATATTGGAGAAATAATATGTGATCAAATGCATAATTTTTTTACCCCATATTAGTGACGTTATTACATGCAAGTTTTGAACACGTACGTGGAAATTCATATTAAATACTTTTAAGCTATGAATTTACCTATTCAATTTGAGATACAAAAAAAAAATACTTATCAACTACGGAATGAAATTCAATACATTCTACTGCCCTATTATGACCTATCTTGACTTCCATGGCCTTTTCGACACTCGTTCTCATCCGTACATGAGAGATTTTCCTTTACCTGAAAATATGAGAGTAGCACATAACTTGAATATTTTAAGAAATACTCAGTACTAAGTCACTACTGTTGGGATTAGTAATGCAATCACACACATAACTTGATAGGAACCTATTTTTTAAAATTGTAACATGATCTTAGGCTCTTTCTAGTTCCAAACAGGGTTGGATGTGATCTCCACACATGGATCCACTAGGCGAGCTCGTATACGTGCTCCTTGGACCCTAACTTGGTCAGACACAACACGTTAACACATCACCGGACGCCACGAACAAGAAAGGGTCAGCATGATATCATAGTGAACATAAATATTGAAAGTACACGACCATACTAACATAGCATAACGGGAAAGTATCCCAATGCACATGACATACATACATGAGGTCCACATGATTTTTATTTATAACATAACATTAACATCATTTCCATTCCCTTTCTCTTTTCATCCATGACATACTTCATATATGCATCATATATATGTATGACCGTCGTCACATAATCTATCACATAACTTTATATGACAAAGCATAACATGACATACATAACATTTCATAGCATCATATGTCAATACAGAGAACATACAAGTATAGCATAAAATAATATGGTGCATGCAGGGGCCATGAACATCATACAATTATCTAACTCCAACAGTAGCACTTCCTTGGTTGGCCTTGGCTGATGTTAGTAATTGCTCAGTAGCTGTACCGAGCACTATACTATGATGTTAAATCTCACATATATTAATTCATATCACGTACTTGGGGCATATCAAAATTTAATCTAGCTAAATATGATGATTATTTACAATATAAGTCTTAAGACTAGATAAAATTTAGTAAACGAGAGTCTTAATCATCACAAATGCCCTCAATAAGGTTAGAAATAGCTTTAGGAGGGTCGAAAACATGAGAATCGGTATAAAATTTGTATAGCGAGCTACCTAACATCTTCTGTCTTCCTCACCTAACGGTACCGAGAACGAACTTTTGCGATTTCCTTCGTCTCTAACTAACATCTTCTACTAACAACGATGACGACCCCTCCTAGTGAACCACTACAATTACTTCTATATCGAGGTTGTCTTGGAGAGGAAAAGGTTACGTCGTCGTTGCAACTTCTAGAGGTGATTTTCTTCTTCTCGCTCTATCTCTCTTCGCGTTTCTCCGTCCCTCTCAGTCTCTTCTCTGTGTGTGGTTTGCGAATGAAGGCATGAATGCATGTGTGAATGAGGGGCGTGAGATGGGGTTACAAAGGGTTGTGGGTGGTTGGTTACTCGCGAGGAATATCGCCTCGCCGAAAATCTCACGATTTTCCAACAAGATTTGAATTTTCTTTTTAACTCAAATCGTTACAATATGAACATTAATATGTATGAGATCTCATAATTAAAATTATGATTCAATGAAATGATGTCATAATACTTCCTAGATTAAATTCCTTACAAGTCATACAAGCATATTCCTACGGTTTCAAAATGCTTATATTACATTGATCATCATGACATCTTGCAAGACATAAACATAAACATGTCAGCACATTAGTCATACTCGAACATACATGGAAGCACATATATCATATAATTCATACAACTATTATAATAATTTAATAACATATCATCAAAGGTTACAAGGTACATGTATTTAATAAAACATACAATTTTATTCCACTTAACCAGTAGACGTTTCTAAAAAAATACATTCCTAAATTTTGAATTATAATATTATTTCGTTCGTATGGTTAGTGCATTATTGAAACTCGTGGTATGCTCAATTTTAAATTCTAGACAGCTCCCCATAAACCCTAGTTTAGAATCTCCACATCCAATTACTTGTCTGTTTGACAATTTAACCAAGCCTACTACACCTAATTTAGCCCTACTCTAATCGTAATAATTCAAAATTTAAAGAACGTGTTTATTGATAGGCACTTTCCGCTGAACTATATATCAATTGTAAAACACTTTTTTTTACACTTATTTAGACTTTTTGACTGACGTTTTTCGACGTAGGTTTGAAGTAGATAGATTTTGCAATTACAACGATCGACACGTTAATGTTAGGTAGGCAAGATGTAGATGGGATGTTAATGTTGTTGAAGAGAATTGAATAAAAACAGTGTTTAAAAGTTTGGGAACCACTAAATTTGAAGTACTACTTTGTCTTCAATACTTTCAATGCCAAACTATTCACTTCTTGACCTCACTTCCACCAAATTTGTGTACTCATAATTCAAATCTCACCCTTATTCATGCCTTCCTTTTTATCTACTTTGACCTACCCATTTCATTTAAAAAAAAAAAAAAAAAATTTATTTACCCTTTCTTTTTAACAAAATATAACAACTAGGTCCGTGAAGATATGGATCGTCCTTTTTGATAGTGTCATTTACTTATATATCTCTGATGTTTTTCTTAACGTGGGACTCCAACAATCCTCCCTTGGAACAAAAATACATTGTCATATGTGAATCTGTCTAGTACTATCTAGACGCCTCCACTTCTTTAGAGCACATTACTAGTCCAATAGAGCTCTACCATAGATTTTCACTATGATCCTACACCTTCGAGACTCATAACATCTGAGTCATTATGACTATACACTTGAGGATTATATTGACAAGTCTAAGTTAAAATAAGGGCATGACTCTAATAGCATGGTATGATATTGTACACTTTGATCATAAACTCTCGTGGTTTTACTTGATAGTATCTTTTTACATATGTAACCAAGATAATGGGATTTGAAAGACACCTTTTTATTAAAAAAAAATTAATAAATTTAAAAATGTGAAAAGAAAATAAGATGTTATAAATGTGGTTGAGTTAAGAGTGGTACAGAAATAAATTTGTAGTGTAGAATGAAAAATTGAGGAAATTAAGTGTAGATCATAAATAAAATTTGTATGGAGGTAAGTTATTAAATTTAACAGTGATAAATGAAGGGTCAAAATTTACTTATTGTACGGAAATTGAATGGTGGATTAATATTCATTTAATTGCACAAAGACACAGAATGTGTGTGCTAGAGACGCTTGAAATAAATTTTAGAGACATGAGTCTACAAAGAGGAGATGTCGTAAATGTCGAATATCTTCTTCTCCCAGCTCACAACTATTCCTCACCGTCCCCAAATCTCAACTACGAAAACGTCGTTAGAAATCTCAAATTTCTATTTAATGAACTCGATCTACATGAACACAAAGAACTCGATTTAGATGAACACAAAGACGATTTAGATGAACACAAAGAACATGAGAGAGCTTGTAGTTGGGAGAATCCATAAGTTTGGCTGTAAAAAAAAATAAAAAAATAAAAAGAAAAAAAGACCGTAGGTTCGGAACCGGACATAAAATTAAAACATTGAAGCAAAGGCCCAAACCTGCAACTTCAGAAACAGTCTTAGCCCACGGGTGCTACAGTCTCAGCCCACTCCTCAGGTGCAACCCAGCGACTGCGTGTAGCTCAGTTCAGCCCACTTGGCCCAGACACGCGATCCACTTAGCCCATATCCAACCTGGCACATACCTGTACTGACCCAAAAACCCGATCCAACCAACCCATATCCTACTCGACTTGAATCTGCACCTCGACCAGCTTCCAGCCGCCCTGTGCACCCATCCTACCTGTGGAGCCCTTCCAGCTTGCCCACGCAGCTTCATCGAGTGTGGCTCAGCCTCGGCTTTGCGGCTCCAGCCTATTTCCCTTGACTCAACAACTCAAATTTGTGGCTCTAACCTATTTTCCTCGACTTAGACGGCTCAATTTGTAGTCTCGAAACCCTTTCTTACACTTTTTGATCGTCTCAGAGTCGATTTTGATATTCTTACGGGTATTTGAGGTTAGTATGACCACTATTTAGTTAATTTAAGTTATTTTCGAGCCACTATTTGAGGTTAGCATGTCCACTATGGTCCCTACATATGTTGTGTCATGTGATTGTTTAATGTCGACTTATTATGTTATTGATGTGATGTGAGTTTGTCATGTTCTGGAATTCATTATGTTATTTTATGTTGTCCTTATGAGATATACTATATTACGAAATATCATACTGACTTGTTATGTCATATGTTATTTTATGTCTGTTTCTTTTACTTAATTCATATGATTAATTCATCCAAATATATGGAAGAGGGTTAAAATTAAGAAAAAATCAAGGGATGTTCGAGTTTTAGGTTGACATGGTTGGTCAGTTCAATTGAATCGACTACGTCATTGTCTGCATCCTTGGGAAGGAAGAAGACGACTGCAACCAACATCACCATCACCTAAAACATAAAGATGCCATCACGACATTTCTTCCCTCGATTTCTTTATGAAACATAAAGATGATGTTACAGGGAAGAGCTAGGGATTGATTTCATACCTTCTCGTTAATTGTAATCTAAGTTATTCACCTCCAAAGTTCGTCGGAGATTGTTTTCCTCGTTGGAGTTCAACCCAGAAAAATCTTATTGGATAGCTGTTTCTAGAGGTTTAGGGCCCGATTTCTTCATGGAATTTCTTTCTTATTCTTCCCTCACATTAAAGGAATTTGTTTAGAGGAGCGTCTTTAAGCATGCGGCCTTAAAATGCAAAAATGCAGAATTCAACTTTCTTGGCAGCTTTATCTGCGACGTTTTGGCTCTCAATTTCTTCATCAAAGATAATCATCTCAATTATCTTAAGCCAAAGAAATGTTCAATATGAAGAAAAAATGGACCGTAGATGAGAATTCGATACTTACCCCCAATTTGAACTTGAAACTGACTTTCTTCAATTGGGCACACTGTGGGACTTGTTAGCCTTGATGGTCTTCTATGTAAATACTTCTTGATAGTGCAAAAATCGATTAGGATAAGTTTTACTCGACCAATTTGGGTGTTGACTCATATTGGAATTTCAAGCTTTCTTTTAACTTTTTCAATGGTGATCTGAATTGGGGGAATGGGTTTGAGGCTTTTTCAACTCTCGGTTCCTTCATGGAAACTGTAGGAACAAGTTTGAAGGGAAATAGTGGACAATTGCTCTCGAATTTAAAGAAGCCAGAGAGTAGGAATCTAAAATCTAAAAATGGAACATCGATTGAAGGTTCAATTATGCTTGCTTCTTACTCCTAATAGTTACCCTGGTTCACAATTTATAGAGGGATGATCCATCACCCTTGAGAAGTCCAAAATTTTCATAATTTCTCCTTTTATCTTTCTAGATCTTCTGCTCGAATCACAGCCTTGCCAACCTTTGTTTTCAATTCTATTAGTTGGATGGGATGACCTGTGAACAATCTAGATTGTGTCAAATATATAAGGGAGTACATGCAAAAGGGTAATATGGGGATCTAATTTTGATCAACGGTATCATTCTCGTAATTATCCATATTTTAGGGGTAATCTGGTAATTTGGCCATTTTCAAATATTTTTTGTTCTTTATGCTTGTTTTTTCCTTTCCAACAGTTATTTAAAGGCCTTGATCTCTAAATTATTTGTTAGGATATCGAAATGGCTTTCTTATTGGATCCTTACGATTACTTTTAACCTTCCCCGTCAGTAATAGGTATGGTGGATGAAGAAAAAAACAATTAAAATGTTGTTTGAATTATAAATAGAAAATAATAAATATCATTTTAAAAAGAGACAAACAATTTAGAGAATTGAAATAGACTATCGTGGAGATTGCAACGAGGACACGAGGTCTACATACAAGGAGCCTTGAATTATTGCTTGTTTCAGTCACAACACTTTTAAACTCCGTTCTGTTCCCAACCTATGATATTATCCATTTCGAGCTTAAGTCGACGTGGAACTATATTCACATTCCCAACATTCGATACCGAACAACAAACTAAGCAATAGGAATTAAAGCGGGGTCAGGGGGGCGGGGGAGAAAGTCAGTTCTTTGGGGTGCACACATTGTTCTACAAACTTTTTGAGACAGACGATCTTTACAGAACCAAACACATTCTATTTGGAAGAAGAAAGAAAGCATGATATGGGTCAGTTGATTCTACTTATTCACAAGCCAACTTGGTGTCGAAACTACTCAAACAGATGGCGAAAGCTTGAAATGCTGACAATGGATATCGGTAATCCATTGTAAACATGTCCTTCCCGACCTTCCCGAATTGAAGAATGATCTTGTCGTGGTCGGACTGGGAAGATTGAGCGTGTTGGTTTGTAGCTGTAGAAGAAGAAGCCTCTGTTGCAGCGATCAGTTGGAAGTTTTTGACAGACGCAACGGTTACTCGTCCCCTGAAATTAAGGCACCAACACTGCAACTGCTCGTGCCACCGCGGTGGCTTGTTCCTAAGAATCAATGGCCTCTCCTTCCCCGCTTCATCTTCATCCCGTGAACCAACGATATCAGAGAAGCGGGAACTACTGAACTCTGTAGAATTTAATGCAGACTTCGAAAACGATATACTTCGAAACGAATCACCAAGGAGTCGAGTGACAACTTGGGGCTGGCCAGGAACACTGCCACCGGGCTCAAGACATGAGACGGGGATGGAGTGCATTGTGCAGTGCATCTTTCGGGGGCCTCGAGTGCCAAGAACGTTCAGCTCATAGGAGATTTGAGCAATATTATAGCTACCGGATGGGATCTTCGGAGAAACTTTTTTCGAGTAGAATCTACGACTATGGCCTGGTGGGGAAATCTGGGCATTGTTGTATGGAGGCTGTGTATCATAGATAATAAATTTGGTCCCTAGAAAATTAGACCTGAAATGAAGAGAACGGACCACAAGAAAACGCTTCAAGAACTGAATCAGAATAACTCGACGAAATCTAAAAAACAAGTGCTTCTTGTACTTTTTTATGAACAATTTTAGAAGTCGAAAACTAAAAACCACGTGGCGAATGGCTACAGGCTTATGACGTTCAATATTAGAACCACAAGTTCCTATCTCAAATTAAATTTCTTCTAAATTTCAATGTACTCGACTTCCCGATTTGAACACGATCCATATGAAGTGTAAACTGATAAGCATTCAGCATGGCATATAGCTTAAATTACTTTTAGGAAAGGCGTGTTGCGATTAACGGTATCTTCAAGAAATAAGGAACTTAGGATGAAGATAAACAATCCTACCTTAGTTTTCCAATGTAGGTGTTGCTCGATCTTGATATATTATCCGCATCCATGGAAATCACGTACTCAGTGCAAGTCGCTCTCCTTGTTCTTTTCGCAGAAAGAAGAAACTTCCCATTATCAACAAGTAAAGCTGCAAGAGTATCATTATTTAGAAACATATCCGTGACTACATACGTATATTTATACATATTCAGAGTCGAATACCCAGAAGCTGATACATAACAACGAACAATAATACAACGAAGAAGATTCACATCTCAAAACCAAACCAATACTACATTAAGATTACTTGTACTTAACCCATTTTAGAAACCGGGCGATTGATGCATAAAAGGTCAAAGCGATTCATTTACAATGTAGAAACAAACAATAAAGTGAATGTAGCTGATACGATGACTTAAATAAATGAGCCACTCGCACATATACTGTAACAACCCACAATTCACCACTAGCAGATATGATCATCTTTGGGTTTTTCCTCAATGTTTTTAAAACGCGCCTGTTAGGGAGAGGTTTCCACACCCTTATAAAGAATGCTTCGTTCTCCTCCCCAACCGATGTGGGATCTCACACTCCACCCCCTCTTGAGACCCAGCATCCTCATTGGCACTCGTTCCCTTCTCCGGTCGATGTGGGACCCCCCGATCCACCCCCACTAGTATCTCAACGATTTGATACCAATGATAGCTTAAAAGAATTGATATCCATAAGGCGTATGATAAGGAGATCAACAACAATGAAAGAAGAGCTTACCAGTACTAAGGCAAAGGTAAAGGTGGTAAGTCAAATTAGATTTGTCCCTCTTAATGAAGCATTGCATCGTTCCATCACGCGTCCCGGGCTGCAAAGAGAAACGAATTAAGAAATTAGCTTACTCTTCGGTCTTCACAAAATGTATACTTAAATGTTCTTTTAAATTCAACGTATGGGTGGAAATTAATTAGGAATTACAACATTTTGTTGCTTTTGTACCTGCTTTAAGGAGACAGGGAACGTAATTTTCCCAGAGAACTCGGGAGTTTTTACGATCTCTTTGCACATATCCCTCCATGACCTACAAACAGCAGCACAAGCAACAACATTCCTGCGAGCAGGCCACACGCTCTCACTCTCCTCCAATCTCATGACAACATCCCGCAATAGCTCAGGTGGAAGGCTAGCCCATCGACTAGTCTGAATTACCAGAGGTTGATCGAGCAGATCATGGACTGATCCATGAGATTTACCTCTATGGTGACCAGGCAGTCTGAACTCAAAACTACGCCTCGATAAACTTCCAAACCCCTCTCTAACATCACGGACTATACTACGAAATGACATCACTCAAAGAAACACAAAACCCTGATTAACACCTAAATGCCAGTTACAAGATAATTCGTACCACGATCTACACCATCAACTGCATATCAAAAAGATAGAATTCAAATGTCAATCATTACGCCCAAAAAACAACAAAAAGAAATGAAAAATAGATGCTGGACCAAGCATAGATCATGAAATCTCTGCTAAGATGCTAACCAACCTAAGCATCAGATTCTATGGAACAACCAAAATGATGGATTTTAAACCTGGTATGAGCCAAATTTCCAGATGCTTGCATCCAGTTTTTCAGATTTTAAGCTGAACAGATTGTGCAAAAGTGTTTTTACTTCATGAAAGTACAAGAATGGATCTAACTTCTAGTCTGGATTGAATTTCAGAAACAGCTACAAATCATTGAAGCAACAGAACATGACTTACAAAATTAGGAATCATATGATCAAGAGATTAAAAAACAACGCCTAAATGATAACCCTAGAAAGAAAACAGAACAAAGAACAGACCCAATTGGTAACACAAGTCAAAGATCCATTTCCACACCAAGAGGGTTTATTAAACATAGAAACTAGAAGCAAATGATATCCATTGTGGATTTAGAAACAAACCCTAGACAATAGAACCAGCAGCTAAGAAACCCCATTAGAGAGCTTGAATAAATAGACACAAAAAGAACCACAACAGAGCAAAGAAAACAAACTTAAAAGAACCCCAAAAGGATTATAGAAGCTGAAAACGTACCGATTGAAGTGTGAGCCAAATCCAAGCCTGAAAATGGCGAAAATAGAGGAATCTGAAGATGATTTTAAAAACCCAGAAACCTAAAACTAATAAATCCACAGGTAAAGGATGAGATTGATGAACAAGGGGACGAAGAGAATCAGTTTGAAGCTTCTTAAGAACTCCCTCTCGCTCTCTGTTCGCTCTATGTGGCTGATGTAGAACCCGAGTTTAGCAGGCGTATAATAAATCCAACGCGTGAACAAATTTCTCACAAAATTTAAAAACAAATTAAAAATAAATAAACTTCTTGCTTGCTTGCTTCCTTACTTTACTCAAATTTTAAATGGACGAATCCTTCTTTCCACTTTCGAAGATCGAAGAAATCAATTAATTTTATTTTTCTTAAATTCAATCCCGGTTTTAATTAATGTTAGTTAGGTACAGAACTAATGCATTTTTAGAATCTTAAAAGTTTAATTTAGTGAATATGAGCATCATTTCAACGTCTTAACTACCATTAGAAATAGTTTGAATTTTAATTTTAGTACTTTGGGTTTTCAAGTATTAAATGGTTTTTTTAGTATGGTTGAATATTTTAAAAATAAAAAACAATGATGTGCCATACATTTGTTTCATAACTAATCCAACATGAGGTAGCTAACTAGTTATCTTCCTCGATCCATACCCATACGGCATGGATGAGTTTGGTAACTCAACTGGAAAAAAAGAGAAAATAAGATAAATATTAATTGTTAATTATAATTTATTAATAAAATAATTAATCATGTTTTTCTTAAATTTAAAAATTATATTATCAAATTAATTTTATATTTTGTTTATTATCGTACCTAAAATGATTTTATCAACCAATAATAATTTATAAAGAGGTGGTTCAACTCCAATTTTTAATATCACCCATGAGTCTACCACCAATTAATAATTCATATTGAAAAAAATTATTACATTAAAAAATTCTTTAAAATAACAAAAAATAATAATAAATGGAAATAATTTTACACATAAAACTCAATCGCTACAAAAATAAATGAAATTTTTGTGAGACAGGAACGGAGAAAACTTTCCACCTCACCCTCGTGAATATCTCTAATATATATATATATAATTATAGATATACTGAAAAGAAATAAATAAAAACAAATTTATATATTATAATTACTGGTATTTATCTTCGTATCTCCTTGAGGCGGTGAAACCTATGTTTCGTCTATTTAATAAATAAATAAATAAATAATTTAGAATTGTTTTAAATTGAATCCACCAATCTAATTTGTCCCACATGAAATATCATTCCACCAGCTGAAAAAACATATTCCATTATTTTATTTAAATCTCCCACTAGGTTTTATTTTTTATCTTTATTGCCTCCCCCCAGACATAGCCCACTCAAACATAAGACACGTCAGCCAAACTGAAATTACTAAATTATCCCTCAATGAAGGTTGACTTTACAAGAAACGGAGAAATAACCCGACAACCCTACCAGCTCATATCTTTGAGACATTTCTACCAGATTTTGCCACGTGTCTGTTTTGCATACGAGGTTATTTTTTCAATCTAAAATATGTATTAAATTCCCTTCTTAATAATAATTATAACCACAATATTTAATTTTAATAATTCTAATTTGGTGTTTTGATATATCATTATCAATTCATTCTATCAAAAGTTATTTATTTATATAATCAAACAAATTATAAGAATATGGAAAAAGTAATAAATAAAAATAACAATAAATGGAAAGATACATACGATAGAAATATTTGACTTATAATAAAATATCAAATATGATATATACCATAAACTATAATTTAGTACTAAATTTTCTTAACATTATCGATTAAAAAGACGTTTATATTGAAATCACCATAGTTCCTATATTTTTTTAATTGAGAAAATTATATTAATACTAATAATAGATAACAATAATTGATTATAATATTTGTTTTGTATATAGTGTATGACATAAGCCAATTACAAGTTCTACAAGTAAAAGAAAATTTTTAAACCATTTCAACGTATTTCAAAGCCAAAAGCTACTAGCAGTCCACATCAAAATAATAATAATAATATAATGCATAAATTATATTAAATAATACCCTTTAAGATATTATATTTTTAGATTTAAAATATATTATTTGAATTATAAATTTGATTTTTGTCTAAGTTAAATTATGACATGACGTGAATTTCGAATTATATTTTAAAATTCTTAGTTATTAAGAATAGCATAATATCATAGATAAAAGAACAGTGATGTTCTTCAACTATTTTTTTTCTTCTCAATTTAGAATTAAAGTGAGCTTAATTATCTTGTTTGCTTGGATTCTTATAGTGCCTAATTATTTAAACAATTTTGTGTTTATCACAACCCGGGAATCAAATGTCATCCAATTTTGGTTTGGAATGAAATTCAACTTCGCTAACAACTAAAATTTTTTTACTTAATTTAAGGTCGTTCCTGTATACATATCATAAGCATGAATGTGGAAATACTTCATTTAAACTTTCATAAAACATAACTTTCGGCTTAAAACACTGTCATGGACTTACCTGTTTTGAAAACACTCTTATAAAGGATACAAAAAAAAAAAAAAAAAAAAAAAAAAAAAAAAAAAAAAAAAAAAAAAAAAAAAAAAA
>NW_019268558.1:1719612-1730359 GCF_002738365.1 Cucurbita moschata | reverse complement strand
AAAAAAAAAAAAAAAAAAAAAAAAAAACTAAATAAAATAAATAAACGTTTAAATTAGAAACATCCTATTTTAGCCTAAGTCTAAGAAAATAATACGACTACCTTATGCATGTGTCATGGTCTTGAGTTGCGATGCCGTCATTAGCCGTACAGGAATGTCTTGCCTTAACTTGAAATAGAGGTAGCACGTTGCTTGAGTATTTTAAGAAATACTTAGTAAGTCACCCCACTGTTGGGGGTTAGATGCAAGAACATGGAATGCAATGATGGGACCTATCATTTAAATCTGTTTTCCTACGGTACTGTCATGACGGATAATTTGGATGTGTACCATATACTCTACACACAGCCCATACATATAGGTATGAGCTCACTAGACAGTTCGCACACCGCTAGGCCCTTTTCTTGTCGGACGAGCCTCCTCTGGTAGCTCTCCTTTTGCCGACACCCATTAGAATTAATAACCGTCATGGCAGCATTATGTAAAACATAATGATACTTCGCCTGCCTAGTGGATGTACGCGTCTGTACCCTCGTGATGGAATAAGGGTATCCCCCAATGCATGAGGTCCCAACATTTTTCTATTTTCATTATCATTTAATACAACTCCGCTAGCATTTTGTACATATCATATCATTTTTCATATCATTTCAGATATCGTTCATCATTCATATCATATCGTTTCTTGTTCTTTAGTTCTCATATCATACATAATTCCAACGGGGTTATTGTCATTTATCGTGATTTCATGTCATTCAAATCATGTTGTATACACACAATTTAAGAGACATAACATAACGTTCTATGCTTTTAACATAACATTTCATCATATACATATCATATCATAACATATTGCATCACAATGTATTCATAAACATCTCAACCATAACATATTTAATATCATATGGCAATATATATATATATATCCGTCATTCACATATCATATCATGTCGTAAACATTTCGGGGTCATATCGTTCCCTAACTTATCATAGCCTTAACGTTCTTATATCTATCACAGTCATATCGTTACATGAACGTACCTTAGTCATATCCTCACAGGGCGTATCCTAACGCTATAGTTTTATCAATCTATCACAAACATATCCCTTTCTACCAATAACCTGACCGTATTCTTTTATCAATCTCTCATATCCATAGCACTTAAGTATGTAACCTAACTTTAACGTTTCATAAACGTTTCTTACTCCTATCATTACATTTCGTTTTGTGCATCCTTCTCGTATTCTATCTCAACATATCATTGAACACATCGTACCGTAATTATTATCATACAATGCACATATTATAACATATCATAAGCATATCGATTCACAAACAATTCACACATATCAATATATATGACACGTACATAACTACGGGACATGTGTCAACATCAAATATAACCATGCCGATAGTAAGATTACTTACCTAGTTACAAGTTGTTGTCACGAATATATCCTTAATAAAAATTCGATTTTGTCTTTTGAAATTCAAGCCAACCCATGACATCAGTTTCAAGTCTATAAAATTATTTCTCTAATTTACATTGATTTATCGTTAAAAGTCTTGAAATGTTATATATTTATAATTATGTTTTTATTAAAAATCTTATTTCATATGGTTATTGGTGTAGAAAAAAATTGATAAACTTATTTAAGTCATTCTGCACTTTCCTGCCCTCTGTATTTACTTTTCTCCCTATATTTAGTTTAAGTTTTTAATTCTTGAATCTTCTTTTTTTTTCTTTGTCTGTATTTACTCTATTGGATCCTGTTTTCAAATCTTTTCTTATCTCTGTGTTTTATTTTCTTCTCATTCGGTTAATGTTCACAAATTTTCTTAGTCATTTTATTTTTAATCTATTCATTTGTCTATGATATAAATTTATTGATCTAATATTACTGATATGAAGTGATTTACTGGAATTTATATAAATGATTGACATTTAGTTTCTGACCCAAATCTAAACATTGTAATGATTTAAGAAAGATTTAAGTTGTGATTTTTTTTTAAAAAAATAGGTTATTATTTTTTTTTTAACCTAATTTTTTTTATTTGTTTATTTATTTATTTATGATTTTTTTTGGGGCTATTACATGTACCTCTAAAAAGAAACTATGGTCCTCGAGAATATTTTAATCTTGCAATAACTTGGGTCCCTATTTTATGGGTTCTTTGTTAAGTCTTGAAGTACTCAGGAATAAAAATTCTTAACGAGTATACCCTAATCCATATGAATCATAAACATTTATTTGCATTCTTAAAACTTTCGTACGCCTATAACTTGGTATTCATAAAATCTTTGATTTTTTATAACGTGACAGATAGTTACGTATTTTAAATCTTAATTCATACTCCAAATTTTTTATAATTCCCTAAAGTCTTTCATACTTACTCTTAATATCATAAATGAGTCTTATATAATTTTCTATAGTATTTTAAGTCTTTTAGGATCTTGAAAACGTCGTAGAATTGTCATAAGGGTCTTTTGGTCATTTACCACCCCAAATCTTGGTTTAATTCTTCAACATATTCCAATTACTTTGTAACTTTGTGTAATCCCTTTACACCATGACATAAGGCTCCTCATCAAATTTCATTTCACTTAGAGGTCACTTTGGTCATAAGCTAGTGGTACATAATTATAGAGACATTTTAGTCATTTTACACCTTCACTTAGTTTAGCCCATTATCGTGACCTAATGGTCACCAAATTTCATACATAACATTATCATGTCTTATTGAGCCTTCTTCTAAAATTTCATGTGCAACATAATTCATCTAAGGTTCATGGAAACTATTAGAACATGGAAACTATGTGGAAACTAAACTCTAACGTGACTACCTATTGCTCTCGCCTTTGAGTATTATAAATACGCATAAGTGACCTTACTGTTGCATCGAAAAATATAATCACATGCAACATAAAATTCTTTTTAGTGGAATCTAAAACCATGGTCTTGGGCTCCAATTTTTTCTTACACGGGATGTGTATCACTTTCATACACACATTTCCGTATGCACCACTTTCGTACCCACATAATCCACCAAGCCCATATTCCCTTTCGTATATACAAGTGACATCTCTTTCATAGATACGGACCCATACAAAATTAATTATTTTAGAAGATTTGGAAAGAGATGACAATAAAGAATGGGTTGAAACAACTTAGTTGAAGAAAGAAGGATAGAAAGCATATTCTATGAAGTGTACCAAACACTTTTGGTATGAATTCTTCATTTTCCTTGGAAACACCGATGGATTTGGCTTTGTCATTTCAAGGAACCCGCTTTTTTTTTTTTTTTTTTTATTCCAAATAAAGATAGACTTCATTTTGTAATATTCGATCATGACATTAAACGCTGTCTTGTAGTTCATAAATTGATACTACCGTAGACATTCACATCATAGTTAATTCAAGTTCCATGTGGTGAAATTGAGAAGAATAGTAATTTAAGCGTTTTCTAAGAATATAAAGAAAAAAGGTTTGTTGCTCGGGATTTAACGTGAAGATAAAAGTTGAGAAATCATAAATTGTAAGGCACATGTTGTTAACATTAGTGTTTGATCAAATAAGGACAATATGGTATTTGAATCCAGCTTAAACAAAACTCAAATTCAAAAGCTCAGCCAACAAATCCCAAATGTTAGACCTAAAGCCCAACAATTTCGATGTAGCCCAGTACCAATAGAACCGAGATTCAATGATTGGGCCCAAAATTCATTAAAACCGAGGCCCATATGTTCATAGAAACCCTATCATTTGAAGGGGTTGCACACGGTATTCAAAAGACCCAATAGAGCGAGCAGAATGAATAGGAAAGGTGCGAAGCAGCTCCACGAGAAGACGAGAGGAGTAAAGTAAGTAGGCAGAGGAGTGGTTATGAAGGAATATCTTCTTCTGTTAAGAGAAATCTATTCTTTCTTTGCTCCTGCCCGCCCCTCCAAGGGTTTCACTCCCTCACCGATATGACCTTCGCACAGTCTGAGTACTGCTTTAAGTGGTAGTATCCTATGCAACTCTCTTTTCAGATTGGATCTTTGCATCGGTAGAAATGAATTGGGCATTAGCTTCAATCATGGACAGGTTGAAGGGTCAGGATCATTCTTGCTTGTTTCTTACGGGAGGGAGAGGCAAAGAGTGGTTGAAGGGCTGTGAACAAGGGGGTAGGGGTAAAGAGGAGCTTTTGCTTTGGATGCTTCGGTGGGTTCGAGTGTTTGAATCAATAGGGGAAGGAGAAAGAGCAGTTCAATCTGGTTCCGGTTATGCTTTCTACAACAGGATAAAGGAACGCCCGATTGAGAAACTTGCATGGGACTGACTATTCACTCACTTTTTTCTGTAATGTGCAGAGGCGAGGAGCCCACTGTACATTTCTTTAATTTTGTTATATATACATTTTACCAACTTGTTTGTTTTCGGTTAGGTTGAACTAACATGGATAATTGATTGTTTGTTATTAAATAATATTTTATATATTTCAAATATTATGTATATTTTCTCTCCCTCCCAGATTGAACAGCAACGTAGAATAGTCGTATATTTTTAAAAAAATTTATATTTAGTGAGAAATGTTGTCAAGAATTGTTCGAAAAACACACGATTGATGAATTAAGGATAGTGAGAAAATGTTGTTCATATCTCTTAGTTCACATGTTATATGTCAAGGCTAAGAGATATAATGACAAAAACATATGTTTAAGTTGATAGAAGTTAAATTTAGATAAGTATAAATAATCTCGAAATAAAGTATTATAAAATCCAAAAAAAATAATGGTAGACGGAAACTATAATAAAAAATAGTTAGAAAAAATATAAATTTTTGATTTACTAGTTGTATCAAAATTCACTATCAAGATTTGTTCTTGCTTACCTTCATATGTAATGTTTGAAAAATATTTGACAAGGTAGAACAAACTCTAAATATTGTGTAGTTAAAAAAAAAAAAAAAATAATAAAAAAGAAATAAACGAATAAAAATAATTATAATAAATAAATAAACAAACCAATAAAGAAACAACTCTTCTCTGCTCATCTCTACTAAACTCTCATCCCTTCCCCAATCATCTTTTCTCAATCCACCTACGCCACAAAATCACCGGAGAAAGAAACATAAAAATCTCCAATCATCTCTCCTCAACCCACTTACGCCACAAAAGTACAGCTACTGAAAAAGAGAAACATAAAAACAACAATTGTCATATTTACTTTGAAGAAAAAATGAGAATGGTCACTCGTTGAAATTCATCGATAGACTAAGATTTAGCGTGAAGATAGATCTTATCGATAATGTATATATTAAATCTTCATATCTTTTATCCTATTACAGCTAATTATAATTAGATTTTCATTAGATCATTGCAATTGTTCAAGTTTGAGTTAGAAACTAAATGTCAATCATTTATATAAATTCTATTAAATCACTCTAAATTAGTAATACTTTAGATTATTAAATTTATATACTAAGTCAAATAAATAAATGAAAAATAAAATGGCCAAAAAAAATGTGTGAATAGAAATTAAAGTGCTAATAGAAGTAGAAAAAATAAAAAAGGAAATACATTATAAGGAAAAATTTGGAAATAGGATTCATTATAAATTTGGAATACATGGAATAAAATTAAAAGACAATAAATAAATAAATTCAGGAATTAAAAATTTATGGAATAACTTATAATAACTATTTTTTTTTATATAAAATAGTAACCGTAGAAAATAAGATTTTTAATAAATAAATATAAACGTTTGAAGACTTTTAACAATGGACCAATGTAAATTAGAGGAATAATTTTATAGAAGTTCAAACTTGAAACTGATGTATAAGCTCACATAGGTTGACTTGGACTTCAAATGACAGAATCGAACTTTCATTAAGTATATATTCGTGACAATGACGTAAGCTAATCAGGTAAGTGACTTTACTATTGATATGGTTATATTTGATGTTGACACATGCCCCGTGGTTCTACACGTGTCATATATATTGATATGTGTGAATTGTTTATGGATCGATATGCTTGTGATATGATATGTATATGTAATAATATGTGAATTGTATGATCACACTTACGGTACAAGGTGTTCAATGATATGTTTGAGATAGGATATGAGAAGGATGAACTAAACGTAATATAATGATAGGAGTAAGATATGTTCATGAAACATTAAGGTTAGGTTACATATCAAAGTGTTATGAATATGAGAGATTGATAAAAAAAATGATATGGTCTCACGATCGATTGATAAAAGAATATGGTTAGGTTGTGAGTAGAAAAGGATAAAATTATGATGAATTGATAGAACGATAGCGTTAGGATACATTTCTGTAACGATATGACTAAAGTACGTTCATGTAATCATATGACTATAATAGGTATAAGAATGTCAAGGCTATGATAAGTTAGGGAGCGATATGACCACGAAATGATTATGATTCTACATGTAAATGACAAATATATATATATACATACATATATATATATATATATTTATTTATTTATTTATTTATTTATTGTGATATGATATGAGATATGTGATAAATTGACATGTCTATGATATGATATATTGTGATGCGATATGTTATGATATGATATGTATATGATGAAAATTGTTATGCCTACAAGCGTGAAATGTTATGATATGATATATTTATGTAATTTGAATGATATGATATGATTGACATGCAAAATGACGAACTAGCATGAAATACAACCCCAACCTATGCATGAAAGATATGATAAATGATATGATAAACGATATGTGAAATGATATGAAAGACGATATAATGTTTACGGAAAGCTAGTAGGGTTGTATTAAATGATAATGAAAATTGAAAAATGTTGGGACCTCATGCATTATTGTGTGCTCATGCATTGGGGTATACCCCTTACCCTTCACGATAGTATGAACGCTTACGTTATGAGGCAGGAAAACATCATTATGGTTAACATAATGTTGCGATGACCAAGCAAGAGAACGATCATTATGTTTATCATAATGTTGCGACGGTCAGGCAGGAGAACGATCATTATATTTAACCTAATGTTGTCGTGATGGTTATTAGTTCTAACGGGTGTTCGGCCTAAGGAGCTCCCAGAATATGCTTGCTCGACAAGAAAAGTGGCCCATCGGTGTACGAACTGACTGGTGAGTCCATATTTGAACATATGGACTGTGTGTAGAGTATATGGTACACATCCAAGTTACCCGTTAGAATAGTGCAGTAGGAAAATAGACTGAAAGTACAGGTCCCGTTTTGCATTCGCATGTTCTTGAGTTTAATCCCAATAGTGGGGTCACTTATTGAGTATTTATTTAAATACTAAGTCATGTGCTACTACATTTTTTAGGTTAAGGCCAAGCATTCCTGTACGGCTGACGACGACATCGCAACTCGAGACCATGACAAATGTATAGGTTAGTCGTATTTATTTTCTTAGATTTAGGCTAGAATATGATGTTTTTAATTTAAACATTTATCTATTTTATTTAGTCTTTTGTTGTGTCATTTTTAAATGTAATTTTAAAACACATAAGTCCATAGCTGTGTTTTAAGATGAATGTGACCTTTTATGAAAGTTTAAATGAAGTATTTTTGTATTCAATGTTCATGATATGTATACGGTAGTGACCTTGAATTAAGTAGAAAATTTTGAGTCGTTACATGTTGCTACTAAGAAATCAATCTCAATTGGTGTATTGAGAGACACTAAAATGTTGTTAAATAAAAACTCATAATGTGAAATGGCGTTTTCAATAACCATAAGAGGTAATTCAATGTCTCAAGGTGGTTCATATAGTATGGATTATTTTGCAGCATTAAAGTTTATATTTTAAAATGTAATAGCCTAAAAATAAATAAAGAAATAAACGAATAAAAATAATTATAAAAATAGTTAAAATTATAATAATAAATTAATTAATTAATTAATTATAAAAAAAAAAAAAAACCTTTCCCCCACTTCTCTCCACTAACCTCTCATCACTTCCCACAATTATCTCTCCTCAACCTATCCTTACGCCAGCAAGTTACTGAAAAAAAAAAAGTAACAGAAGATCAATAATGGTAAGATTTACTTGAGAAAAAAAAATGAGAATGACCTTTACAGATTCACGGGAGATTTATGTGAAGATAGATCTGATCAACAAGGTATATATTAAATCTTTATTTATTTTTATCCTATTTTTTTTGAAATCACACCTAGATCTTCATTGAATTATTAGAATGATCTGAGTTAGAAACTAAATGTTAATGATTTTAGTCAATTACGTCAGATTAGTAATGTTAGATTAAATTTTTATCGGTAGCGAAGTGAATAGATTAAAGATAGAATGACAAAAAAAAAAACTTCTGAATAGGAAACACTGAGATAAGGAAGGATTCAAGGATTTGGAAACAGGGTTCACTGAAAATTTGGAAGGCATGACAACAGAATTAAAAGGAAACAGATAAGAATTAAATATCACAAACTAAATATAGAGGGAAAAAGGTAAGCACAGAGTGTAAATACAGTGAGAGATAATTAAAAGAAAGTAAACACGGTAAGAGAGGGTATTAAACACCATCAGAGAAAATAGAATATCTGGGAAATTTTAATGAGTATTAGAGGGGTTGTATGAAATTAATACTATAACAAACATATATAAATATTTCAACACCTAATTCAAGCAAAGACTCTAACGTTTAAGACTCTAACGTTCACATGAAGTATAACACATGGGTCAACATAAATCAGAGAAATAATTTTATAGAGTTCAAACCTGAAACTAATGTCATGGGCTCATATAGGTTGACTCGGATTTCGAAGGACGGAATCGAACTTGAATTAAAGATATATTCATGACAACGACTTAAGCTGGCCAAGTAAGTGACCTTATTATCGGCATGGTTATTTTTTTGATGTTGACACGTGCCCTGTGGTTCTGCACGTGTCATATATATTGATATGTGTGAATTGTCTGTGGATCGATATGCTTCCTATATGTTATGTTATGCTATATAATATGTGGATTGTATGATAATAATTATGGTACGATGTGCTCTAGGAGATGTTTGAGATAGGATACGAGAAGGATGCACAAAACAAAATGTAACGATAGGAGTAAGATACGTTCACGAAACGTTAAGGTTAGGTTACATACCGGAGTGCTATAGATAGGAGAGATTGATGAAAGAATACGGTTAGGTTATGGGTAGAAAGGGATAGGTTTGTGATAGATTGATAGAACGATGGCGTTAGGATACGTTCTGGTGATGATATGACTAAAGTACTTCACGTAATGATATGCCTGTGATAGGTATAAGAACGTTAAGGCTATGGTAAGTTAGAGAACGATATGACTATGAAGTGTTTACGTTATGACTTGGTTATGATATGATCCATTGTATGCTAGATTATTGTGCTTAAGTACGAAATCATGTGAACGTGAATGTATGTTATTTATGCTGCTTAGTTGATGTGATATGAATGCATGTGACGATGTGTAGCCTTGTACGATTATGGCTTGTTGTATGGGTATTGAAATGTAACTGAATGAATTGTATGACATGAAACACGGTAAATTGCTGATACATAACCCTGCTAGGAATATGTATGATATGTAATGAAATGAGAATGAGAATGACATGTAAGCATGAAAACGTGACACGGGGTTATGTTCATTAAATGATGACTGTAGAACTAGTGGGACCTCATGCATATTGTGTGATCATGCATTTGGGGGGATACCCCTATCCCATCACGAGGGTACGGACGCGTACATCCAAAGGGCAGGACAACGATCGTTATGCTTTGCATAGCGCTGCCGTGACGGTTTTAATTCTAACGGGTCCCGGTGGGCCCCCAGAGCATGCCCACCGGCTAGGGACAGTGGCCTAGCGGTGTGCGAACTAGCTGGTGAGCCCATACTCGCACGTATGGGCTGCGTGTAGAGTATATGGTACACGTCCACGATTATCTGTTAGGATTACACCGTTGGAAAAACGAAATGAAACGAAACGAAACGAAAAAGAAACGGAACGAAACAAAACAAAACGAAAGATAGGTCTCATCATTTCATTGCATGTGATTGTTGCATTTAACCCCAATAGTGGGGTCACTTACTGAGTATTTCTTTAAATACTCAGGCCATGTGCTACTACATTTTTCAGGTTAAGGCAAGGCATTCCTGTACGGCTGGCGACGGCATCGCAACTCGAGATCATGGCACATGCATAGGCTAGTGGTATTTATTTTTCTAGACTTAGGATATAATAGGATGTTTTAAACTTAAACGCTTATTTATTTTATTTCGGGTCTTTTGTTGTGTCGTTTTAAAAATGTTTTCGAAACACGTAAGTCCATGGCTGTGTTTTTAAGTTAAAGGTTATGTTTTATGGAGTTTAAATGAAGTCTTCCGCATTCAATGTTTATGGTATGTATACAGAAGCGACCTTAAATTAAGTGAAAAATTTCGAGTCGTTACATAAAAAAATGTTTAAAAATATGTTTAGTTCACATTAACCATCATTAGTATGGGTTAAAAATATGTTTTGTGCGAATATTTGATTTCTGATTGATAATTATTCAATTTACAAGTATATTTATCAGATGGGTTTATTTTGAAAAGTTGAAGAAAAGTTAAACTAAAGTGAAAATTCATTTAGGTAAATCTATCAACATATTAATCGATACTACAATAACTTTGAATTGAAAGAAAGTGGAATTGTATTACAACTCTTAAGTATCTGTAAGAGGAGAAAAGA
>NW_019268558.1:1716862-1719602 GCF_002738365.1 Cucurbita moschata | reverse complement strand
GAAATTAATACTATAACAAACATATATAAATATTTCAACACCTAATTCAAGCAAAGACTCTAACGTTTAAGACTCTAACGTTCACATGAAGTATAACACATGGGTCAACATAAATCAGAGAAATAATTTTATAGAGTTCAAACCTGAAACTAATGTCATGGGCTCATATAGGTTGACTCGGATTTCGAAGGACGGAATCGAACTTGAATTAAAGATATATTCATGACAACGACTTAAGCTGGCCAAGTAAGTGACCTTATTATCGGCATGGTTATTTTTTTGATGTTGACACGTGCCCTGTGGTTCTGCACGTGTCATATATATTGATATGTGTGAATTGTCTGTGGATCGATATGCTTCCTATATGTTATGTTATGCTATATAATATGTGGATTGTATGATAATAATTATGGTACGATGTGCTCTAGGAGATGTTTGAGATAGGATACGAGAAGGATGCACAAAACAAAATGTAACGATAGGAGTAAGATACGTTCACGAAACGTTAAGGTTAGGTTACATACCGGAGTGCTATAGATAGGAGAGATTGATGAAAGAATACGGTTAGGTTATGGGTAGAAAGGGATAGGTTTGTGATAGATTGATAGAACGATGGCGTTAGGATACGTTCTGGTGATGATATGACTAAAGTACTTCACGTAATGATATGCCTGTGATAGGTATAAGAACGTTAAGGCTATGGTAAGTTAGAGAACGATATGACTATGAAGTGTTTACGTTATGACTTGGTTATGATATGATCCATTGTATGCTAGATTATTGTGCTTAAGTACGAAATCATGTGAACGTGAATGTATGTTATTTATGCTGCTTAGTTGATGTGATATGAATGCATGTGACGATGTGTAGCCTTGTACGATTATGGCTTGTTGTATGGGTATTGAAATGTAACTGAATGAATTGTATGACATGAAACACGGTAAATTGCTGATACATAACCCTGCTAGGAATATGTATGATATGTAATGAAATGAGAATGAGAATGACATGTAAGCATGAAAACGTGACACGGGGTTATGTTCATTAAATGATGACTGTAGAACTAGTGGGACCTCATGCATATTGTGTGATCATGCATTTGGGGGGATACCCCTATCCCATCACGAGGGTACGGACGCGTACATCCAAAGGGCAGGACAACGATCGTTATGCTTTGCATAGCGCTGCCGTGACGGTTTTAATTCTAACGGGTCCCGGTGGGCCCCCAGAGCATGCCCACCGGCTAGGGACAGTGGCCTAGCGGTGTGCGAACTAGCTGGTGAGCCCATACTCGCACGTATGGGCTGCGTGTAGAGTATATGGTACACGTCCACGATTATCTGTTAGGATTACACCGTTGGAAAAACGAAATGAAACGAAACGAAACGAAAAAGAAACGGAACGAAACAAAACAAAACGAAAGATAGGTCTCATCATTTCATTGCATGTGATTGTTGCATTTAACCCCAATAGTGGGGTCACTTACTGAGTATTTCTTTAAATACTCAGGCCATGTGCTACTACATTTTTCAGGTTAAGGCAAGGCATTCCTGTACGGCTGGCGACGGCATCGCAACTCGAGATCATGGCACATGCATAGGCTAGTGGTATTTATTTTTCTAGACTTAGGATATAATAGGATGTTTTAAACTTAAACGCTTATTTATTTTATTTCGGGTCTTTTGTTGTGTCGTTTTAAAAATGTTTTCGAAACACGTAAGTCCATGGCTGTGTTTTTAAGTTAAAGGTTATGTTTTATGGAGTTTAAATGAAGTCTTCCGCATTCAATGTTTATGGTATGTATACAGAAGCGACCTTAAATTAAGTGAAAAATTTCGAGTCGTTACATAAAAAAATGTTTAAAAATATGTTTAGTTCACATTAACCATCATTAGTATGGGTTAAAAATATGTTTTGTGCGAATATTTGATTTCTGATTGATAATTATTCAATTTACAAGTATATTTATCAGATGGGTTTATTTTGAAAAGTTGAAGAAAAGTTAAACTAAAGTGAAAATTCATTTAGGTAAATCTATCAACATATTAATCGATACTACAATAACTTTGAATTGAAAGAAAGTGGAATTGTATTACAACTCTTAAGTATCTGTAAGAGGAGAAAAGAAGACTTTGTTAGACACGCTCACATAAAAGAAGAAAAAAGTTATACGTCATTACCAAACTATTGTTAGATTATGAAATAACGATGATATGTTGATCATGACTGCCTTCAAAACTATCCATGAAACAATCTTGAGATTATGGAAGAAGAGTAAAGTTAGTTTAACACTTCAATAATTAAGATTGCTAAGTATATATGTTGGAACAAATACAATTAGGTAAAATATGTTCAAAGATATGCTTAATTACAGGCTATGATAAAATTCTTAAAAAGATAAAATGGTACTTTATCTAATCTTGATGAAAAAAAGAGAATTTTAGGACGAATATCATTTTTTTAAAGAAATTTTAAATGAAAGACCATAAACATATAAGAAAATGGGTTAGTGTTAATAAAATATTTCCAAGTGAAGTCACTAAATAGTTAACAAAACTGATTAACGATTTAATTGCATTTGAGAGTCAAATGGATTCTAGTCATGATTTAGATAACTTCATTTTAGTGGAGAGTTATGAGATGATTCAACCGGTACCACAGGAGAGTTATCTTTAATCTATCCAAAATGCAACGACCCGAAATTTTTTATTTAATTTTAGGTTGCTACTGGATACGTACC
>NW_019268558.1:1470494-1716852 GCF_002738365.1 Cucurbita moschata | reverse complement strand
CGTAATGATATGCCTGTGATAGGTATAAGAACGTTAAGGCTATGGTAAGTTAGAGAACGATATGACTATGAAGTGTTTACGTTATGACTTGGTTATGATATGATCCATTGTATGCTAGATTATTGTGCTTAAGTACGAAATCATGTGAACGTGAATGTATGTTATTTATGCTGCTTAGTTGATGTGATATGAATGCATGTGACGATGTGTAGCCTTGTACGATTATGGCTTGTTGTATGGGTATTGAAATGTAACTGAATGAATTGTATGACATGAAACACGGTAAATTGCTGATACATAACCCTGCTAGGAATATGTATGATATGTAATGAAATGAGAATGAGAATGACATGTAAGCATGAAAACGTGACACGGGGTTATGTTCATTAAATGATGACTGTAGAACTAGTGGGACCTCATGCATATTGTGTGATCATGCATTTGGGGGGATACCCCTATCCCATCACGAGGGTACGGACGCGTACATCCAAAGGGCAGGACAACGATCGTTATGCTTTGCATAGCGCTGCCGTGACGGTTTTAATTCTAACGGGTCCCGGTGGGCCCCCAGAGCATGCCCACCGGCTAGGGACAGTGGCCTAGCGGTGTGCGAACTAGCTGGTGAGCCCATACTCGCACGTATGGGCTGCGTGTAGAGTATATGGTACACGTCCACGATTATCTGTTAGGATTACACCGTTGGAAAAACGAAATGAAACGAAACGAAACGAAAAAGAAACGGAACGAAACAAAACAAAACGAAAGATAGGTCTCATCATTTCATTGCATGTGATTGTTGCATTTAACCCCAATAGTGGGGTCACTTACTGAGTATTTCTTTAAATACTCAGGCCATGTGCTACTACATTTTTCAGGTTAAGGCAAGGCATTCCTGTACGGCTGGCGACGGCATCGCAACTCGAGATCATGGCACATGCATAGGCTAGTGGTATTTATTTTTCTAGACTTAGGATATAATAGGATGTTTTAAACTTAAACGCTTATTTATTTTATTTCGGGTCTTTTGTTGTGTCGTTTTAAAAATGTTTTCGAAACACGTAAGTCCATGGCTGTGTTTTTAAGTTAAAGGTTATGTTTTATGGAGTTTAAATGAAGTCTTCCGCATTCAATGTTTATGGTATGTATACAGAAGCGACCTTAAATTAAGTGAAAAATTTCGAGTCGTTACATAAAAAAATGTTTAAAAATATGTTTAGTTCACATTAACCATCATTAGTATGGGTTAAAAATATGTTTTGTGCGAATATTTGATTTCTGATTGATAATTATTCAATTTACAAGTATATTTATCAGATGGGTTTATTTTGAAAAGTTGAAGAAAAGTTAAACTAAAGTGAAAATTCATTTAGGTAAATCTATCAACATATTAATCGATACTACAATAACTTTGAATTGAAAGAAAGTGGAATTGTATTACAACTCTTAAGTATCTGTAAGAGGAGAAAAGAAGACTTTGTTAGACACGCTCACATAAAAGAAGAAAAAAGTTATACGTCATTACCAAACTATTGTTAGATTATGAAATAACGATGATATGTTGATCATGACTGCCTTCAAAACTATCCATGAAACAATCTTGAGATTATGGAAGAAGAGTAAAGTTAGTTTAACACTTCAATAATTAAGATTGCTAAGTATATATGTTGGAACAAATACAATTAGGTAAAATATGTTCAAAGATATGCTTAATTACAGGCTATGATAAAATTCTTAAAAAGATAAAATGGTACTTTATCTAATCTTGATGAAAAAAAGAGAATTTTAGGACGAATATCATTTTTTTAAAGAAATTTTAAATGAAAGACCATAAACATATAAGAAAATGGGTTAGTGTTAATAAAATATTTCCAAGTGAAGTCACTAAATAGTTAACAAAACTGATTAACGATTTAATTGCATTTGAGAGTCAAATGGATTCTAGTCATGATTTAGATAACTTCATTTTAGTGGAGAGTTATGAGATGATTCAACCGGTACCACAGGAGAGTTATCTTTAATCTATCCAAAATGCAACGACCCGAAATTTTTTATTTAATTTTAGGTTGCTACTGGATACGTACCATAATATTGAATGCGGAAGACTTCATTTAAATTCCATAAAACATAACTTTTATTTTAAAACATAGTCATGGACTTACATGTTGCGAAAACATCTTTAAAACTACACAACAAAAGACTAAATAAAATGAATAAGAGTTTAAGTTAAAAACATCCTATTCTAGCCTAAGTCTAAGAAAATAAATACCACTATTCTAGGCATATGCCATGATTTCGAATTGCGATGCCGTCGTCAGCCGTACAGGAATGCCTTGCCTTAACTTGAAAAATGTAGTAGCACATGGCTTGAGTATTTAAAGAAATACTCGGTAAGTGACCCCACTATTGGGGTTAAATGCAACAATCACATGCAATGAGATGATGGGACCTATCTTTCATTCCGTTTTTCCTACAGTGCTGTCCTAACGGATAATTTTGAACGTGTACCATATACACTACTGTAACACCCGCTCATCGACAATGCGATTAAAAGGAGTTACCATCGACAACGATAACAAACTCTGACATCCAATCATAAATCTCAAAATATTTCTAACAACATCCAGTAAAACATTTAAAACCAGTACTTTTTAAAACTTAAAACGACCAAAGTAAATTCTTGACAACGAAAGCATAATTACATAAATAGACTCAGACATGGATTCCCAGTCGTCTCTAGCCCGCTGGTCTCGTCCTCGGTTGGCCTGCATCATCTAAATCTGGAAAGAAAAGTTGTAATAATTTTGATGAGTAATTAGATTACCCAGTAAGTAGCTAGCTTATCATTCACGAGTTCATAACTAATCTTTCCAGGTGTTTTTAAGTTTTATTCGTCATTGACTCCTAGTTTATCTTATTAGGGTCATCTGTTCGTTAATGAGGTATCTTAGCTACCTCCAGCTTAGGTTATTGACTCTCTCTTGATATGCTTATCTAGAATTTTCGGACTCGTATGTAAGACTCACTCTCGGTCAAATACGGCCCGTCTACTAATTTCTTTGGTGGCCTGTTTATCTCATATACCAATGGTCAAGAGTACTCATGCTCCCTGACTTAGCACACAACGCGTTGGTCAGGAACTTCGCGGGAATTAGTAGACTATCATACTCATATAAATAAGTCATGGCTCAACAACCAATAAGCATATCCTAGAGTCATAACCTTTCCATTAACGTGCATAACATACTCACATTTACGACATGTTTTCATACATTTATCATGTTCAACACATAAAACATTCTGGCAATCGTTTATATCATGCTTACATCACAGGCAAGCAGTCACAATATACAATAAACATTCAATATCATCAAAGCTCATCTTAAAATACTAAGCTCTTAATCAGGTAAACAACATACTCACATGTTGTAAAACAAGTTAAGAACTAGTTCAAAGTTTGATATGCTACTTACTTGGTTTCGAACTTCTTTTCCCCCTTGAATGTACGTTTAATAGGTATTCGAACACAATTTCTTCCTATTAGACCTATATTTTACCAATTTCAACATAAGTATAGACCAATTTTGATAGGATAGGTCAAAAGGAGTCGAACGGGACAAACCGGGAGCCAAAATACCTTCTCATGCGCCCTCACGCGCCAACACAAATTCGGGATGGTTTTCCCATGCGCCTGATCCGCGCACAATCGCGCTCTCACTCGCAGACTCCCACGATCCTCGCGTGTCCCTCACGCGTTCGTCTTCAACCTCTATTTCCTGCAAATTTTCCAAACTTTTTCTTTAATACCCGTTATGTCCCGAAGCAATATTCCATCTCTACAGCTTGGATTTCATTCTGACTTCTTCTACAACTTTATAGATCTCCTAATTACGGTTCTAACAAGCCCTATTTCATAATTTATTATGCAATATGAACCAAGATATCGAGATTTAAAGGTTCGGTGATATGAATTTTTCGTTACCTTCGAACAACTGTCCGATTCAGCTCGTGGCCGTATCCCCTTCCTCAAAGGATTCCTTAGCAACAACCTCTCTTCCCTTACCCTCGATTGACAACCAAACTTAAGCAACCAAAACTCGAAATCTCAGAATTTTTCCTCCTCTGTTTTCTGGGTTTTCCTCTGTCTGCTGCTCTTCGTTTTCCTTTCTTTCTAAAGCCTAATCAAGACCCTAATTCGCTTCCACACCATCTACCAATCCCTTCATCATTCCCACGCCTCCAGCCTACGCGTCCATTGCCCCTCATCCCCCTTTACAGCAGCTGCTTGACGCAGTTGTTTCGTTTTCGTTTTCGTTTTTCGTTTTTCGTTTTTTTTATTTTTTTAATTATTATTATTAACAAACACAACAACAAATAAATAAAAATATATATTATCATTATTTTAGGTTATTACATCTACACACAGCCCATACATGTGAATATGGGCTCACCAGCTAGTTCGCACACCGCTGGGCCACTTTCCTTATTCGTTAGGCATACTCTGGGAGCCCCTTAGGTCGGACACCCGCTAGAACTAGTAATCGTTACGGCAGCGCTATGCAAAGCATAACGATCATTGTCCTGCCATTGGATGTACGCGTCCGTACCCTCGTGATGGGATAGGGATATCCCCCAAATGTATGAGCACACATAATGCATGAGGTCCCAAAACTTTTCCATTTTCATTATCCTTTAATACAACCCCGCTAGCATTATGTACATATCATATCATTTTTCATATCATTTCAGCTATCGTTCATTATTCATATCATATCGTTTCTCATTCTTCAGTTCTCAAATCATCTCAAATCATACATAATTTCTAACGGGGTTATATTTCATGCCATTTACCGTGATTTCATGTCATTCATATCATGCTGTATACACACAATTTAAGAGACCTAACATAACATTCTATGTTTTTAACATAACATTTCATCATATACACATCATACCATGACATGTTGCATCACAATGTATCATATCATAAACAAGTCATAACGTAAACACTTCGTAGTCATATCGTTCTCTAACTTATCATAGCCTTAACGTTCTTATTCCTATCACAGACATATCATTACATAAACGTACCATAGTCATATCATCACAAGAACGTATCCTAACACTACCGTTCTATCAATCCTAACGTTATCGTTCTATCAGTCTATCACAAACCATCCCTTTCTACCTGTAACCTAACCGTATTCTTCCGTCAATCTCTCTTATCCATATCACTCCGGTATGTAACCTAACCTTAATGTTTCATGAACGTTTTTTACTCCTATTGTTACATTTTGTTTTGTGCATCATTCTCGTACCGTATCGCAAACATATCCTTGAACACATCGTACCGTAATTATTATCATACAATTCACATATTATAATATACACATAACATATAAGAAGCATATCGATCCACAAACAATTCACACATATCAATATATATGACACGTGCAGAACCATGGGGCACGTGTCAACATCAAATATAACCATGCCGATAGTAAGGTCACTTACCTGGTTAGCTTAAGTCATTGTCACGAATATATCCTTAATGAAAGTTCGATTTCGTCATTTGAAATCCAAGTCAACCTATGTGAGCCCATGACGTTAGCTTCAAGTTTGAATTCTATAAAATTATTTCTCTAATTTACATTGGCCATCGTAAAATTCTGATATTTACTGTTAGACAAACTTTAATTGAGTTCCTTCCCCTATGATATTTCCTGTTTTATTGTTAAATTCTGTTCAACAAATCTTTCCTCGATCTCCCTGTAATTATTGTTAGATTTTCAACTGTGTAAACAAATATTACTGGCCAACTTTAGGCTATTATCTTACCGTTTATAGGTCTGACAACTAAAATTTTATTGAATCTAACCTTATTTACTATAACTTGCTAACAAAAATCTAATCATACGAATCTGATTATTATAGGGTCTAATAAAATATATGAGAAGATTTGATCTTAAATTAACCAAAATCTCTAAATTTGCAATCTGCCATTTTACTTTTCTCAACCTGTTGTTTCTTTTGCAGTAACTATTACTCTGGATTGTGGAGAGATAATTGTGGGAAGGGATAAGAGGTTAGTGAAGAGAAGGGGAAAAAGTTGTTTTATTTTTTTGTTTATTTATTATTATGATTGTTATTTAACTATTTTTTTTTATAATTATTTTTACTTGTTTATTTATTTTTTATTTATGATTTTATTTATTTTTTATTTATTATTTTTTTGGGCTATTACATAAGATGACCCAAATGATTTAAAAACTTTTCTTAGTTTTCAATAAATTCTAAATGAAATCTATAAACACGTCCTCCCACATCCATTGATGGACATTTAGTTGTTATAATTATCTCGAAAGCTTTTTTTTTGGTGTCTTTGTCTGCACATAATTCAAACTTTGACTCACATACTTACCTACCTCTCTTCATTTCTAGGTTTTCAAATCCTAACAAATCTGTGTACTTTCAATGTGAAATGTATATGATGTATCTTGGGCTTCAATCATGATCTCCTTCAGGATACCATCTTCTTCTGGGATGATAAATGGTCTTGCAATAGCAAATCATCATCTGATGAGACTGTAAACTCCTTTGATCTTACAGAGGTACATATCAATTCTCTAAGCATCTATGACATGTTTTTTTTAGTGTAAATCGGACTATCAACTAAGCTAACTTTGTTGTGATACCCATAACCATGATCTCAATCCCAACTCTATATATCTCATCCTACAACTCTCTCTAAATTGTGATTAGTGTAGAAGTGAGTTGTTTTTCTACTTAGTGCATTAGTCATAACATTAACTTTTCTTAGGTGATAAAAGGATATCAATATCAGTCTTTTATCAATTTCAACCATCTCCTTTGTCTCATGTTCAACTCTTCCTATGTAAAAAGATACTTGAGACTCTTATGGTCGATGAATACCTGTTCATTCTCATCATACACGTAATGCCAATAAAGTTCAACATGAACATCATGGTCGCCGATTTCATGTCATTGGTCGGATAGTTGCATTCACATTTCTTAAACTTTTTCAAGCCTGCAATTCCTTTTCATTTCTACATCAATATTCAACCTAACCCTTTCCCTACTCGATACAATATGTCCAAGAAAAACGATCTCGTAAAGGCAAAATGCACACTTCAAGTACTAGGCATACAACTAGTGCTCTCTCAACATCATTAAGAATTTTCTTAGGTGATTCACCACTATTTTAGAATAAGTTCTTATTCTAGTAATTAGCTCACAGAGTAACTTATGGAGTAATTTTAGGAGAATTGTTAGGAGACTTAGTAGAATAAATTACTAAATTATGAAGCAATTATAGATGAATTGTTAGTATTTTCCATATTGTGGACCAAGTTGAGTGCTTTCATTAAGAAGATTGTTAGTCGTTTTTAACTTGGAAAAGTTAAGGAAACTAGTTAGTGATTTGTTCAGTATAAATACTCATTAGATGTATGCTCTTTTCAAAATAACAAATAGAATTGAAAAGCATAAGGGCTTATGGTTCCTCTATTCAAAAGTTCTTTCTCATCAAGTTGTTCTTCATGTTTCAGTTGTTTGTTTCGACATATTTCGAGGGTAGGCTACATCTAACATTTGGTATTAGAGTTAGAATACCGAAAAAAATATCGTCACTACACAATGTCTTTGGAGGAGATATTATGACGATAAAGAGTGGAAAGAAGGGGAATGTAATGGTCCAGTACCTGTTACTCATGAAGAGTAACTATGTATCATGGTCGATAAAGATGCGTGTCAACTTACAAGCATAAGGCGTGTGAGACGCAATCGAGCATGGTGATGTTGAGGAGTGTAAAGATAGGATGACTCTTGCACCCATCTACCAAGCAGTCTTGGAGGACATCCTTCTCAAGTTGGCAGAGAAGGATTTGGAAAAGGTAGCATGGGAGAGGCTGCAAACAATGTATGTGGGTGTGGAACTTGTCAAGGAAGCAAAAGTGCAGACCTTGAAGAGTGAGTTCGAGTCTATTCACATGAAGGAAGAGAATCAATAGACGAATTTTTCATGAAATTGATGACGATCATCAACGACATCCATTTGTTAGGCAGTAAGGTGGATGAGATCTCCATCGTTAAAAAGTTACTTCAAGTTGTTCCCTTAAGAGTCATGTAGATTCTTACCTTTATCGAGCAGTTTGGCAACCTCAAGAACATGTTAGTTGAGGTGGTCATTGGTCGTCTTAAGGTCCATGAGGAGAGACTTCGTGGCTACAAAGACAAAGAGGTGGAGAAACACCTCTTGCACATGAGGAGTGGCTTGCACGGACAAAAAAGAATGATGTGGCTAACTCTTCTTTTTCGGGTACGAGGGGACTTGACAACCATAATAAGGAAAATAGAGATAATTGTGGAGTTCACTGCCCTGGAAGAAGAGGGAGACACAACCGAGCTAGAAAATATACCGACATCGACACCAACAAATCTACACATGTCATCATTGGTGATATTGAAATGCGTGATAAATTCTCTAGAACAAGAGCGCTCAGACGAGAGCACATGTGGATCCACAATAGAGCATGTACCAAAGAAGTTTCATTCTCTTGCTGAAATTTGTGCAAATACACTTGAAGAAGAATTGGATCTCGATGAGTTAGTATTGCTCGCGGGCGAGGAGCCGACATCTTACTGTGAGGCAGCAACTGAGACAATATGGAAGGAGGCTATGCAAAAAGAGCTTGAAACTATTGAGAAGAACAAGATGTGGGCATTGACTAACTTACTGCCCGAACACAAGTCCATCGATTTGAAGTAGGTATTTAAGCTGAAGAAGAAAAGTGAAGGAAATGTCATCAAGGATAAAGCAAGACTCGTGATTTTGAGGAGGTTTTTGCACATGTGGTTAGACTGGACAAGATTAAAAATATTCTAAACTTTATGATGTGCTCGCAAGAAAAAATAGTGTATACAAGAAACAATGGAGTTGAAACACTCATTGTTGGCATGTACGTTGATGACCTAATCGTAAATGGTATAAGTGTGGAAAGTGTCAAAGATTTCAAGCAGCAAATGATGAAATAATTTGAGATGACTTATCTCGGGTAACTCATGTACTACTTCGGTATTGAAGTGTACCAAAGAAAAGATTGCATCATGCTAAAGCAATCGGCCTATGCTAATAAGTTGTTGCAACAATTTAAGATGACAGAGTGCAACCCTACCAAGTATCCCATGGAAGAAAAGTTACAACTCGAGAAAGATGTTGAAGGAAGCTTGATGAGTTTCAATAAGTATAGGTGCATCATTGAAATGGTGAGGTACTTGACTCATACTTGTCCGGACCTTTCATATGTTGTTAGAATGGTAAGTAGGTACAAGGAAAAGGCCACTACGTGCATCATCAAACAGTTTAGCACATTCTCCACTATGTGAAGGGAACCACAAGCTACGAGTTGAAGTATTAAAGAGGAAGAGATCCTAAAGAACTAGTCAATTTTACCGATAGTGATTTAGCTGGAGGCATTGACGATAGAAAAAATACTGCAGGAGTGTCATTTTATCTCAATGGAAATTTGATCTTTTGGCAATCTCAGAAGCAGCAAACTATGGTACTATCTTCTTGTGAGGTCGAGTTCATGGTAGAAACTGCGACATTGTGCCAAGCATGGGATGAGAAATTTGTTGAACGAAGTGTTTAGAAATGAATTAAAGCCAATAAATCTCTACATCGACAACAAATCTGCGATTGCACAAATGAAGAATTTTGTATTTCACGAATGCAACAAACACATTGACACTCGCTTCCACTTCATTTATGAGTGTGTCGAGAAGAGAAAAATCTAGTTTTGGAGTCCACATGTACCAGAGATCAACGTACAAATATTCTAACCAAGACCCTAGCAAGGATTAAGTTTGCAGAGATAGGGAGTTGCTGGGAGTGAAGAATCTCTGAACAAAGTCAAGCTTACAGGGGTGATTATGAGCTAATAAACTTGACTTAACTTATGAAGCAACTATAAGAGAATTGTTAGTAGTCGCCAAATTGGGACTATGTTTAGTGATTTAATTAGAAAAATTGTTAGTAGTTTTTAACTTAAGAGAAAGTGCAGGAAACTAATTAGTGTTTTCTCCACTATAAATACTCATTAGATGTATGCTCGTGTTTCACAACAACAGAGAGAATTGAAAAGCATAAGTGCTTAAGGTTCCTCTATTCAAAAGCTCTTTCCCCTCAAGTTGTTCTTCCTGCTCAAGTTGTTTGTTTAGACATATTTCAATCGTGGGATATATCTAACATACACTAATATATCATCAATGAAGTAAATGGTGAATCTATCAAGAAAGTCTTCGAACGCTCAATTCATTAGTTCCATAAACAGTGCAATGACATTAGGTAAGCCAAATGACATAACGATGAACTCATGTGTCCATATGATCTCTTGAAATCTGTCTTATGTATGTCTCATCTCTAATCTTCATTTGATGATAACCTAATCTCAAGCTAATCTTGGAGAAAAATGAAGTTCCCTAAAACTGGTCAAATAAGTTATTTATCTTAGACAAATGGTACTTATTCTTGATAGCGACCTTGTTTAGCTATTTACAATCTATGCATAGATGCTTAGGTCTATCGTTCTTCTTCACGAATAATACAGAAGCTCTCCAAGACGATACACTGGCCGTATGGAGCCTTTATCTAATAACTCCTATGAATGTTCCTTAAGTTCCACGAGTGCCATTTTGTAGAGTGCTTTACGTATCAACGTGGTTTCTTGTTTAAGCTTGATCCCAACGTAGACTTCTCTGCTGGTAACCCTGATAACTCCTACATAAACACAATCTTGAATCCGTTGACCATTATTACTAAGGATACCATTCTCTCACGCTACTAAAATCCATCCGACCAACTAGAAATATCCATGCACCATGGATAATCAATGTCCTGGTCTTCTAACAATGACAACTCTTAGGGTATTCCTAGAACTGTCTTCTTTGTACATGAAAATTTGTAGAAAATAAATTTTCTCTAATACCAATTTGTAGAAAATAAATTTGCTCTGATACCAATTTGTTGAAACTAAAAGCTGCTTCGATACCAACTTTTAGAAAATAGACGCTCGCTCTGAAACTAACTCGTTTAGATAACGCTCACGAAACTGTGAAGGGGGTGTCGAGAGGGGAGAGACAAGGAGACAAACAAATTCTCAAAAGCCTTTTTCTATTTCGCATAACTTTAACTCTTTCTTCTTACTGTACTCTTTGCTCTCTGTGCTCTGATATTACAATGAAAGGTAAAGCCTATTTATAAGTTTTTCTAACGTTAAAAATGACCATAATTATCACACGTTTTCTCACCCATAAACCACTCCTTTCCTAAAATACATATCGTTTTTTTTACTGAATTTAAAAACCAAAATTAATAACAGCTACTTTTTTTTTTTTTTTCTTTTCTCCCTCTCATTTAAGTTTATTTTCAACAAAATCCCTCTATTGAGGGTCTGAAGGTCACTTCACTGCCATTACAATATATCCTGACATCATTCTCTTCTAGCCAGTCCATCCCTAGGATGATATCAAAATCTCGCATATTCAAGACAACTAGTGTCATCCTCAAAGCTCATCTTAAAGTTACCATAATACTTGCCTTAACACTATGGGTGGCCAATAACATCCTTGTCATAAGTGTGAGGTACCGGTAAGGTGAATCTTAAAGGCTTCAGATCTAAGTGAGCTTGTTCGACAATTCTCTCAGAGATAGAGTGTGTAGAACTATAATCAAATAACACATATGCGAAATGAGTAAAGATGGGCAAGGTATCTATAACAACTGCATCAGACTAATCAAACTCTCTTTTCTGACCAATCAGTAGATTAACATCCTGGTTCTTCTTATGAGGGCCCTTAGTAACTCGGTGGTCTAGCTTGCCAATCCAAAACACACTTTCGAGCTTGTTGTGCACTCACCATCGTGCTTGTAGCTGCAATTTGGGCATACTACTTTGTCTTCGTTCTACGTCTGATCAGTCACCTAATCGTTTATGATACTGTCTATTAAAGATCACGTATTTGTTTAGATTGTTGTAAGTTAGTATTTGATTAAATCTTCTTTTAGTTAGGAGTAGATTTGATTTTGATTTCATTTAGTTTTTTTATTTGTTTATTGCTTTGTTACTAGATTTTATGCAGATTTTTAGGTAGATTTTTTAATATTCTTTGTATATATATAGAGTCTTCTTGCTCTTCAAAATACAATCCTCTTATCAATCATTCAATCGCTCATTCTTTCACTAATATATTGGTATCAGAGTCGTCTTTTTAAGGAATCATCAAATGGAAGGGGAATCAAGTTTTTCAGCTATTGCACCACCAGCCTTCGATGGAGACAATTATCAAATGTGAGCAGTTCATATGGAGAATTATTTAGAGGCTTTGGATCTTTGGGAAGCAATAGAAGAGGATTACAAAGTCCCTCCACTTCTAGCAAATTCTACTGTAGTACAAATCTAAGCACAGAAGAAAAAGAAGACAAGAAAATCAAAGGCAAAAGCTTGCCTATTTGCAGTTGTATCTTAAATGATCTTCATTCGAATAATGTCCCTCAAACCATCAAAGGAAATTTGGGATTACCTCAAGGCTGAATATGAAGGAGATGAAAGGATACGTGGAATGAAAGTCCTGAATTTGATTATGGATTTCGAGTTGTAGAAGATGAAGGAGTCTAAGTCGGTGAGAGAGTACTCTTACAGACTTCTCAGTATTGCCAACAAGGTGAGATTGCTTGGTTCTATGTTAAATGATTCTAGGATCGTTTAAAAGTTGTTGGTCACTGTTCCAGAGAAGTTTGAAGCCACCATTACTACTTTGAAGAACACCAAAGACCTTTCAAAGATTTCTCTTATAGAGCTCTTGAATGCTTTACAAGCACAAGAGCAAAGGAGGTCTATAAGGCAAGAAGGGGTGATTGAAGGTGCCTTACCTATTAAGCATCAAGGCAACAACAAGTATAAAAACAAGAAAAATTTGAAAAACCAATCGAAGAATGTTGATTCATCTGCCAATTATCAGAAGACAAAAGGAGGAGATTTCAAAAAAATCCTGTCCACCTTGCCGCCATTGTGAGAAGAAAGGTCATCAACCATATAAGTGTTAGAGAAGACCTAGCACTAAATGCTCCAAATGCAATCAACGTGGACATGAAGCTGTGATCTGTAAAGTCAAAGGTCAGGTAGAAGAAGTAGATGCACAGGTTATTGATCAAGAATCAGAAGATCAATTGTTTGTGGTCACTTGTTTCTTAGACAAAGAATCAAGCGAGAGCTGGTTGATTGATAGTGGGTGCACAAATCATATGACACATGACAAGAAGTTTTTTTTAGGAATTAAGAGACACTGATGTCAAGAGAGTGAGGATTGACAATGATGAGGCACAGTAGCTATAACAAGCTATGAAGGTACAAAATTTATTCCAGATGTTTTATTTGTACCTAACATTGATCAAAATCTCTTAAGTGTTTGTTAGTTACTTGATAAGGGCTATAAGGTGTTGTTTGAGAATAAGCCGTGCTTGATTAGAGATGCTAGTGGCAAAGACTTGTTCAATGTCAAAATGAAAGGAAAAAACTTTGTTCTAACTTCAATGGAGAAGGAGCAGATGACCTTTATATCCAGAGCTAGTGCCATTGAGATTTGGCACAAAAGACTTGGGCACTTTTATCATTAAGGTTTGCTTCAGATGCAGTCAAAGAAGTTGGTAGAAGGATTCGTTGACATTGATGATGACATGCCTCCTTGCCACACTTGTAATTTTGGGAAGCAACATTGGCAACCCTTTCCTAAACAAGCATGAAGAGCCTAAAAAAAACTGCAGCTGGTTCATACTGATCCTTGTGGTCCTCAGCGATCACCATCATTAAATGGTAATCTTTATTACATTGTTTTTATTGATGATCTAACAAGAATGTGTTGGATCTTCTTGCTGAAACAAAAGTCAGAAGTTGTGGGTGTATTTTGGAAATTCAAAGCCAGAGTTGAGAACCAAAGTGCATGCTTGATTCAAACTATAAGATTAGATAGTGGCAAGGAGTACACTTCAGAAACTTTTAACAGGTTTTGTGACGAGGTTGAAATTGAACATCAATTGACACCACCATACACTCCTCAACAGAATGACGTCAGTGAAAGGAGGAATAGATTTATAATGGAGATGATGAGATGCATGCTCCATGAGACAGATCTCCAAAAAGGTTTTTGGGAAACAGCAGCAAATGTTAGTTTATTTAATCTTGTATTAACCATAATTCAGTTTATTTAATCTTGTATTAACCATAATTCATTTTATTTACTGTTTGTATTTCAAATTATGTCAGTCAAGGGAAGTTTAGCAGTTAAGGAAAGTTATTAGCGGTTAAGGGTAGTTATTAGCGGTTAAGGGAAGTTATTAGCAGTTAGTGTGGCTATTCTGTCTATATATGTACTGTGTAACAAGTTGAATAATAATGAGTAAGTTGGTTCCTCTCTTAGTTGTATGAGTGTTTTTTGACAATTGGTATCAGAGCCAAGTTACATGCCAAAGATCATGTCGTCAAAGTCTACAACAAAGGAAGGTCTGGTATCACTCCAATACCCGACGTTATCGAGAACCAACTACTCAACATGGGCTATGAAGATGAAGGTCTATTTGCGTGCTCAAGGGGTGTGGGACGCAATCGAATCAACTGAGTCTCTGGATAGTCTTGATGAAAGGAAGGATCAAATGGCTTTAGCAGCTATCTATCAAGCAATCCCTGAGGAGATGTTTTTGTTAGCAGAGAAAGAGACAGCAAAAGAAGCATGGCAGACGTTAAAAACTATCCATGTCGGTGTTGAACGTGTAAAGGAGGCAAAGATCCAAACTCTGAAGATTGAGTTCGAAATTATGAATATGAAGGAGTTCGAGACTATTGATGATTATGCAACAAGGTTGACAGGAGTTGTTAATAAAATACGTACTTTTGGAGACAAGTTTGAAGAGGCATATTTGGTGAAAAAATTTCTCCGCTCAGTACCTTCTAAGTTTCTTCATATCGCATCGGCAATAGAGCAATTTGTCGATTTAAAGGTGATGACCATGGAGGAAGTCATTGGCCGTGTTAAAGCATACGAGGAACGGATCGGTGGAAACAAAGAGAATGCTGAACATGTCTATTGACTCAAGAAGAATGGAAAGCAAAAGAACGTAGCGACAATGGAGGCCATAGCCGAGTGCGAGTTCGCAGTGGTCGCTGGAGAGGGAGAGGTCATGGACGTGGAAACGAATCGTTTCATCAAGAGAAGAAGGCTGACAAGAGCAAGGTAAGATGCTACAATTGTCAAGGCCTAGGCCACTATGCCTCAGAATGTCGGAAGGTGAAGTGTTATAATTGTCAAAAGATTAGCCATTATGCATCCGACTGTAGATCGAAGAAATTGGAGGATTAGGCACACTTGGCTGAGACGCAAAGTGATGAGGATGAGCCAGCCTTATTTACAGCACAAGTTTGGGAAGTCCGAACTCTCAGTTCACCAGAGTTGACGGAGATGGTTCTTTATGAAGAGAAGGTTGTCCGAGAAGAAATTGAGAAGAAAAGCAACACTTGGTTCCTAGATACGGGAGCCAGCAATCATATGACTGGTTGTCGAAGTTGGTTCTCAGAATTGAACGAGTCAGTGACTGGCACGGTGAAGTTCGGAGATGGATCACTTGTATAGATAAAAGAACGTGGAGATGTGAAGGTTGCGTCTATGAAAAAACATAGAGAAGTTAATCGATGAGAAGATAATCGATGGCTCTGTGAAAGATTGAATCGGAGGAAAAAATAGAGAAGTGAGAAGAGAAGAAGAGCGATGGCGAGAAAATCGTTGGCGCTGTGAAGTTTGAATCCGAGGAGAAGAGCGATGACGTTGTGGCGGAGGTCCAGAATGTGGCAACGGAGGTAGTGAAAGCAAAGGAGATAAAAGAGAAGGACTGTGACGGTGAGAAGAAGGAGAAAGAGGACGAAAATAATGGCTGTGCTATTGAAAAACAGGTCACCGGAGAAACGAAAGCAGAGAAAGAGAAGGAGAAGGAGGCCATTGTTCCTGACAGTGCAATTGAAGTAGCACAGGTAATTAAACTTGTTGAGGAAAAGCTGTTGGCCGGACAAGTAGAATAGGTAATTAAAACTGTCAATGAAAAGCAGTTGCCCATTGAAACGAAGACAGAGAAGAAGGAAGGCGGCGATAATGGCAGTAGCGGTATCGTTGAACAAGTAGTCAAACTGGTGAAAGGAACTATTGATATCGAATGTCATTATGTGAAGGTAAAGCAAGTAGAAAGAAACAATTGCATGGGAATCCAATTACATGGACTTCAAAGAGACAAAAGATGGTGGCAGTTTCATCCTGTGAAGCGGTGTATATTGCGACAACGTCAGCTGCTTGTCAAGGAATATGGTTAGGACGTTTACTGAAAGAATTGGTTTGAAGAATGTAAGAATGTGAAGATCGAAATACAAGATTAAGGGGATGATTTGTTAGTTTATTTAATCTTGTATTAACCATAATTCATTTTATTTACTGTTTGTATTTCAAATTATGTTAGTTAAGGAAGTTATTAGCAGTTAAGGGTAGTTATTAGCAGTTAAGAGAAGTTATTAGCGGTTAAGGGAAGTTATTAGCAGTTAGTGGGGCTATTCTGTCTATATATGTATTGTGTAACAAGTTGAATAATAATGAGTAAGTTGGTTCGTCTCTTAGTTGTATGAGTGTTTTCTGACAGCAAATACTGTTGTGTGCTTGCAAAATCGAATTTCAACAAAACCTGTGAAGGTCCTGACACCATTTGAAGTTTGGTATTGTTACAAACATTCTTTAAAATTCCTTAGAGTATTTGGGTGTCTTTGCTTCACTTACATTCTGTTAGTGAAAGAGTGAGTGATTGAATGGTTGATGAGAAGATCATATTACGAAGAGCAAGAATGCTCTCTATATATAGAGAGAATACAAAAAGATATTTAAAAATGCTACCTAAAAATCTGCAGAAAATCTAGTTACAATCTAGTAAACAAATCAAAAACTAAATCAAATCAAAACTAAATGAACTCCTAACTATAAGGAGATTTAATCAGATACTAACTAACAACAATCTAAACAATTACGCTTTAACACTCCTCCTTGTTTAGATGCTGTGAACTCCAAACTTTTTTTTGAACACCCATCTTACTCCAATTATCTTTCTGTTTAGAGGTCGATCAACCAGCTGCCAGGTTTTATTTTTCTCGATTACCGAAAGCTCCTCCTTTGACAGGTGCATCATCAACCAAAGCATCTTGTCGTTCATCTTCAGACTCTTCTTGTCGTTCATCTTCAGAATCTTCTAACATGCTACCAAAGATGAAATTTTTTGGTGCATTAGAAATCTTATTAACCTTCGTCAGTTCTTCCCAATTCCATTGCTCATTTCCAGCAAAAAGAACATCTTGGCTCACAATAACCCAACTAGTGTGTGGTTGAAAAACTTCATAAGCTTTGGATATACTGTTAATACTCAACAAAGATGCCAACTTTTGCCTTTTTATCAAGCTTATCACACTTAACCTATGGAATGTAAGTGAAGCAAAGACACCCAAATACTCTAAGGAACTTTAAAGAAGGTTTGTAGTCATACCAAACTTCAAATGGTGTCAGGTCCTTCATAGCTTTTGTTGAAATTCGATTTGGCAAGCACACAATAGTGTTTGATGCTTTTCCCCAAAAACGTTTTGGAAGATCATTCTCAAGAAGTATGCATCTCGTCATCTCCATTATAAATATATTCCTCCTTTCACTAACGTCATTTTGTTGAGGAGTGTATGGTGTTGTTAATTGATGTTGAATTCCAGCCTCTTCATAAAACCTGTTAAAAGTTTCTGAAGTGTACTCCTTACCATAATTTGATTTTATAGTCTCAATCAAGCATGCACTTTCATTTTCAACTCTAGCTTTGAATTTTCGAAATACACCATTTTATGATAGTGTTCGCTGATGACCACAAAGATCAGTATGAACCAGTTGCAACTTTTTGGAGGATCTCCATGCCTGTTTAGTAAAGGGTTGCCTATGTTGCTTCCCAAAATTAGAAGCACGGCAAAAAGACATGTCATCATTAATGTCAAGGAGTCTTTCTACCAGCTTCTTTGACTGCATCTGAAGCAAACCTCGATGATGAAAGTGCCCAAGTCTTTTGTGCCAAATCTCAGTGGCACTAGCTCTAGATACAAAGACCGTCGGATTTAGAGCAAAGCTTTTTCCTTTCATTTTGACATTGAACAAGTCTTTGCCACAAGCATTGTTTATTCTCAAACAACACTTTATAGCCTTTATCAAGTAACTGACCAACGCTTAAGAGATTTTGATCAATTTTAGGTACAAATAAAACATCTGGAATAAATTTTGTACCTTCATAGCTTGTTATAGCTACTGTGTCTTTTCCCTTGACTTCCAAGTGTTCATGATTGCCAATCCTCACTCTCTTGACTTTAGTGTCTCTTAATTCCTAAAAAAAAAAAACTCCTTGTCATATTGTCATATGATTTGTGCATCCACTGTCAATCAACCAGCTCTTGCTTGATTATTTGCTGGAGGAACAAGTGACCACAAACAATTGATCTTCTTTTTCTTGATCAATTACCTGTGCATCTACTTCTTCCACCTGACCTTTGACTTTGCAGATCACAGCTTCATGTCCAAGTTGATTGCATTTGGAGCATTTGGCGTCAGGTCTTCTCCAACACTTGTATGGTGGATGATCTTTCTTCTCAGAATGGCGGCAAGGTGGATAGGATTTTTTAGAACCTCCTTCTTTTGTCTTCTGATAATTGGCAAATGAATCTCTATTTATTGATTGGTTTTTGAAAATTTTCTTGTTTTTATACCTATTGTTGTCTTGATGCTTAACAAGGCACCTTCAATCACCCCTTCTTGCCTCATAGACCTCCTTTGCTCTTGTGCTTCTAAAGCGTTCAAGAGCTCTGTAAGAGAAATCTTTGACAGGTGTTTGGTGTTCTCTAGTGTAGTAATGGTGGCTTCAAACTTCTCCAGAACAGTGACTAGCAGCTTTTCAACGATCCTAGAATCATTTAACACAGAACCAAGCAATCTCACCTTGTTGGTAATGTTGAGAAGTCTGTCAGAGTACTCTTTCACCGACTCAAACTCCTTCATCTTCTACAGCTCGAAATCCCTAATCAAATTCAGAACTTTCATTCCACGAATCCTCTCATCTCCTTCATATTCAGCCTTAAGATAATCCCAGATTTCTTTTGCTGTTTTAAGGGACATTATTCGCATGAAGATCATCCGAGATACAGCTGCAAATAGGCAAGCTTTTGCCTTTGATTTTCTTGTCTTCTTGTTCTTCTGTACTTTGATTTGTGCTACAGTAGGATTTGCTGGAAGTGGAGGGACCTCGTAATCCTCTTCTATTACTTTCCAAAGATCCAAAGCCTCCAGATAAGTCTTCATTCGAACTACCCACATTTGATAATTATCTCCATCGAAGACTGGTGGTGCAACAGCTGAAAAATTGGATTCTTCTCCCATTTAGATCTCACAGATCCCTTAAGAAGATAGCTTTGATACCAATTGTTAGTGAAAGAGTGAGCGATTGAATGGTTGATGAGAAGAGTATATTACGAAGAGAAAGAATGCTATATATATATATATATATATATACAGAGAATACAAAAAGATATTTAGAAAATCTACCTAAAATTCTGCAGAAAATCTAGTAACAATCTAGTATACAAATCAAAAACTAAATCAACTCCTAACTATTAGGAGATTTAATCAGATACTAACTGTCAGTAATCTAAACAAATACGTGATCTTTAACACATTCCACAGGTCAAACATGATAAGCTTGCCAAAAAGGCAGAAGCTGACACCTTTGTTGGGTATATCATTATATCAAAAGCTTATAGAGTTTCTCAACCACTCATTATGTTGGGAATAAACTTAAATGAGAGAGAGAAAAAAGAAAGAAAGAAGTAGTTATGAATTTTGGTTTATAAATTTAGTTAAAAGGCATGAAATGAGTGGTTTATGGGTGAGAAAACGCTCGATAGTTATGACCAATTTTTAGCCTTAGAAAACTTATAAATAGGCTTTATCTCTCATGGTATAAAGCAGAGCAAGTAGAGCAGAAGAGAGTAGAGCAAAGAGTAAGCAGAGCAAGAGTTACAGAGTTAAAGTACAATGTAATAGAAAAGGTTTTTGAGAATTTCTTTTTCTCCTTGTCTCTCCCCTCTAGACACCTCCTTAACAGTTTCATGAGAGTTATCTAAACGAGTTAGTCCTAGAGTGAGCGTCTAATTTCTACAAGTTGGTATCTGAGCGATTTTTAATTTCAACAAATTGGTATCAGAGCAAATTTATTTTCTACAAGTTGGTATCAGAGCCGATGACGAACATGATGGGACAAATGCCGCTGCCACGATTGACAAAGACGACTACGAGAATTGGAACATCCAAATGAAAGCTCTTCTTGGTTCGCAAGACGCATGGGAGGTGTCCGAAGACGGTTTCGATGAACTGAAGGATACCACGGGTTATACGGCGGTGCAAACGAAGGCGCTAAAGGAATTACGATCAAAGGATAAGGCAGCATTATACATGCTGTTCCGAGCTATTGACGATTTGAGCTTTGAGAAGATTGCAAGGGCAATTACTTCAAAAGAAGCGTGGGACACTCTAGAAAAGGTGTTCAAAGGAACCAACCGAGTCAAGCAGGTGCGTCTCCAGACTTTGCGTGACGAGTTGGAGAGCATGAAGATTAAGGAGTCAGAAAATGTATCCAACTATATTACACATGTACAGACCGTGGCGATTCAGCTAAATTGAAACAGAGAAATGTTACCCGAGACGTGGGTTGTGGAGAAAATCTTGAAGTCTTTAACAGACAACTTCGAGAATGTCGTATGTGCCATAGGAAGAGTCAAAGGACCTGATGAAGTTCACAGTCGATGAGCTTGCCGGTTCTCTCGAGGCACACGAGCAACGTAAGAAAAAAAAGGAGGAGCCACTCGATCAAGCACTTCAGACGAAGGCATCGATAAAAGATGAAAAAGCACTCTACTCACAAAATTTTCGAGGTAGAGGTCGTGGAAGCCGCTAGAATGGTCAAGGTGGTCAAGGCAACAGTTACGAAGAAATCTATAATGAGAAGAGACTATCGAGCCAAGCAAATTGGCGTGGAAGATGACGCAATCAAGGATGCGGTCAAGGATACAATTCCAACATCTAGTGTTACAAATGTCAGAAATATGGCTACTATGCAAATAATTGTAACACCGACAGATGTTACAATTGTAGTAGAATGGGTCATTATGCAAGATATTGTCGAGCCGAAGAAAAGGTGGAAGAAACCATCAACCTGGCCTTAGATGACGCAACAAGTGGAGGTGTAACGATACACCTTCCAAGGAAAAAAAAACCCGCCGAAAATAGCGAGATCCACTCCGACTCCCTTAAACCCTAGGAGTGGCTGCCTCCTTTAGGTAGGAGCGGACGCTAGTGTACTTCGGAGCAAGGAGAGGTAGATGCGCCACCAGAGATGGACAAACGACGACGCTTCCACCGGCGACAGTAGCCAAGCTCCGCGATTAGGGCCTTCAAGGCTTTCGGACGAGAAAGACGAAGCGGCAGGCGTGGGTCGACCCTCAGCATTTTGCGAGTCGTCTCGGCCAACGTGCAGCTCGCACCTCGCAGGCCGCACTCGGACACCACCCCTGGGCCCCATTCCCTTTCGACCCAAACTGGAGGCACGTCCAGAAACCCTGCGCCGGTAGTGTTCTTCACAGTCGTCGGTTTCAGCTCCATCGGCGGCTACGTGCGCACCTTGCTCCACTAGGTTCAGCTTGGCAATGCGGCTCGGCGGCGCGGCTTGGCGGCTCGACATCCAAATAGTATACCAATTCCTAGGTTTTTTACCCTTTTAGAGCCATTCCCACCCTTGTTTCAACAATCTGAGGTCAGTATAACTCCATTTTGACAAAATAGCTTGCGATAGGGACGTACCTTGGTAGCTAGGCATAAGGGATAGTTGTGAAAGGGCTCTAAGTGTATCATGTTACCTTACTGTTGGCATTAGTTATGTATGTATGTTGGTGTGTGCCTCGTGGCCCTTGCATGCACCATGTGTGTTGTTGATGTATGGTAGGTTAGATGTTTCTTGCAGTGGAATGCTATGTATGCCATGTTTATGTATATGTTTCTTGTAGTGGAATGTTATGTATGCCATATTTATGTATGTGGTTCTTGCAGTTAAATGCTATGTATGCCATGTTTATGTATATGACGTTTGTGACACGGTTTGCTACCTTGTATGTATGAGCTTGATTGACATGTCATGATTGTAATGAGAACCCCGCATGCCATGAATGTGATGACTAGTATGCTACGATATGCTTACCCGATGTTTGACCCAGTTATGCTATGTAATGCGGTGAGGGGATGGAACGTTGTATGTATAATGCCATGGAGGTAAACCTCAAGAACCTCATGCACGCTATGGTTATGTACCTGGGGCACTCCCCCGTTATGCTACTGATGATATGGACGCGTATATTCGATATGTGTTTGCCACGATATCATGCAGGCCCTCCTTTGTCCGTGGTGTTCGGTATTGTATGTCATACATACCCAACCAAGCCAGGCCTAGGGAGTTCGCTTGTGAACTCGCCTAGTGGGCCTACAGTCACACACGTGGGCCATGTGTGGGAAAGTACCCTGCATCCACCCCGCCCGGACAAAGCAAGGGCCTAAGACCATGGGAAGGAATGGAAGACAGACCCCTCTCTCAGTTTCTTTCTTTTAACACTTGTGCTCATGTAGGTGTATTATGTGCTACATGTATGTGTATTGTGTGCGACTGTTTGTATCCGGATGTATGATTATATGCTTAACCCCAACAGTGGGGCGACTTACTGGGTATTTTATATAATACTCAAGCCACGTGCTACCCATATTTTCAGGTAAGGGCAAGGCTCCCATGTACGGCTGACGGTGGATGCTGCGAAGGCCATGAAAATCTTGAGGAGAGTTTGTAGTGTCGTAGGTACCTTGTTGGATTCTTTTGGGTTCATAGTTATTGCAATTGTTTCCTCTAGTTCTCTGTTGATCATTTCTAGGCTAGGTTGTCGTTATTGATTTCCCCAAGTATGAACTGCTTATAATAATGAACGCATTGTCGTTATTGAGATTGTCTTACGTGAACTCTTGTTCTGTTGATTATGCAAGTATAAGGTAACGTCGCTAATTAGGTTAGAGAAAATTAGGGGCGTTACAGGAGGCATCCTCTTGATGGCCCAAAATGAAGAGCCGAACACAAAAGGAGACGGCGGTATGAAAGACGATGGCGATAGTCGTGAGGTAGTGGAAACTGTTAAAAATGAGGTGATGCGCAGCGGATGTGGCGAAATCCTGATAGCAGAGACAAGAAAATCGGATAAAGATAAACAACCGAATAACAGAGAGCCCGAGCTCGAAGAGAGAGAGCTCCAATGGCCGGAAAAGCAATTCGAGGAAGAAAGAAGAAAGAGGATGAAAATTGAAGAAGAAAAGAAAGAGTTGAAAGCAAAAGTTGAAAGGTTAAAGAAAGAAATGACTAAATTGAGTAAGAGTTCATTCTGTCTAAAATAAGAGAAGGAAAAGAATGAGAAGATAATCTCCGATCTTACGAAGAAAGTTGAAGAAGGTGTGGAGAAAGAGAAAGGCCTGTTCATGGAGATCGAGGGTCTAGTGGACGAGCTAGTGAGGGAGAAAGGTATAGAAATGCTGACTCAACAGGGAGACTCACTCAACGTGAACCTGAATCAAGTTCAACAGGAGGCAGTGAATTTACGACACACGATTGAGACACTCACTCGTGATAAAGCCGAATTGGAGGAAGCAAGAATGCTAGCTGTAAATGTCGCCATGGACTTGCGAAGGGAATTGAGTAAACTGAACGAAGCCATGATGTCTGAGTCAAGCGCGGCTAAGAACGGGAGAAATGAAGAGTTGGTGCCTCAGATGGGCTGTTCTCGAGAAGATCCAAATGAAGTCTCATCAGAGAAGGACAACCTTATTTTGCCGCTCGAGGAAAAGGAGAGAAAATTGAAGTAACCACGACTGAGCTTGAGAAGACGAAAACGGCGCAGATGGAATCATTGAATAGAACATTTAAGTTTATGTGGGAGTTTTGTTGGGAATAAACTTAAATGAGAGAGAAAAAAAAAAGTAGTTATGAATTTTGGTTTTTAATTCAGTTAAAAGACATGAAATGAGTGGTTTATGGGTGAGAAAACGTGGGATAGTTATGACCATTTTTAGCCTTAGAAAACTTATAAATAGGCTTTACCTCTCATGGTAAAAAGCAGAGCCAAGTAATGCAAATAGCAAGCAGAGCAAGAGTTACAGAGTTGAAGTACGATGTAATAGAAAAGGGTTTTGAGAATTTCTTTGTCTCCTTGTCTCTCCCCTCTCGACACGTCCTTCACAGTTTCGTGAGAGTTATCTAAACGAGTTAGTCTGAGAGCGAGCGTCTATTTTCTACAAGGTTGTATTCGAGCAATTTTTAATTTCAACAAATTGGTATTAGAGCAAATTTATTTTCTACACATTAGTCGTGTTATTGTGAGCCGAGATGTTCATTTTGCTGGAAATGACCAATGGCATTGGGAAGAATTGACGAAGGTGAATCAGATTTCTAATGCACCAAACAATTTAACTTTGATAGCATGTTAGAAGAGTATGAAGATGAACGACTAAAAGAGCCTGAAGATGAACGACAAGATGCTTTGGTTGATGATGCACCTGTCAAAGGAGGAGCTTTTGGTGATCGAGAAAAAATAAACTTGGGAGTTGGTTGATCGACCTCTAAATAGAAAGATAATTGGAGTAAGATGGGTGTTCCGAAAAAAGCTTGGAGTTCACAGCATCTAAATAAGGAGGAATGTTAAAGATCACGTGTTTGTTTAGACTGTTGTGAGTTAGTATCTAATTAAACTCCTTATAGTTAGGAGTGGATTTAGTTTTTTATTTGTTTATTGGTTTTTTACCAGATTTTCTACCGATTTTTTAGTAGATTTTTTTTAATATCTTTTAATATTCTTTGTATATATATATAGAGCCTTCTTGCTCTTCAAAATACAATCTTCTTATCAACCATTCAATCACAACATCTAAATAAGGAGGAATGTTAAAGATCCCGTGTTTGTTTAGATTGTTGTCAGTTAGTATCTGATTAAATGAGTGGATTTAGTTTTGATTTGATTTAGTTTTTGATTTGTTTACTAGTTTGTTACTAGATTTTCTGTAGATTTTGAAGTAGATTTTCTAAATATCTTTTTGTATTCTCTCTCTATATATATATAGCATTCTTTCTTTTCGTAATATACTCTTCTCATCAACTATTCAATCGCTCACTCTTTTACTAACAATTGGTATCAGAGCTATCTTCTTAAGGGATCTATGAGATCTAAATGGGAGGAGAATCCAATTTTTCAGCTGTTGCACCACCAGTCTTCGATGGAGACAATTATCAAATGTGGGCAGTTCGTATGAAGACTTATCTAGAGGCTTTGGATCTTTGGGAAACAATAGAAGAGGATTACGAGGTCCGTCCACTTTCAGCAAATCCTACTGTAGCACAAATCAAAGTACAAAAGGACAAGAAGACAAGAAAATCAAAGGCAAAAGCTTGCCTATTTGCAGCTGTATCTCGGATGATCTTCATTCGAATAATGTCCCTTAAAATAGCAAAATAAATCTGGGATTATCTCAAGGCTGAATATGAAGGAGATGAGAGGATTCGTGGAATGAAAGTTCTAAATTTGATTAGGGATTTCGTGTTGCAGAAGATGATGGAGTTTGAATCGGTGAAAGAGTAGTCTGACAGACTTCTCAACATTACCAACAAGGTGAGATTGCTTGGTTCTGTGTTAAATGATTCTAGGATCGTTGAAAAGCTGCTAGTCACTATTCTGGAGAAGTTTGAAGCCACCATTACTACTCTAGAGAACACCAAACACCTGTCAAAGATTTCTCTTATAGAGCTCTTGAATGCTTTACAAGCACAAGAGCAAAGGAGGTCTATGAGGCAAGAAGGGGTGATTGAAGGTGCCTTACTTGTTAAGCATCAAGACAACAAATATAAAAACAAGAAAAATTTCAAAAACCAATCGACGAATAGAGATTCATTTGCCAATTATCAGAAGACAAAAGAAGGAGGTTTCAAAAAATCTTATCCACCTTGCCGCCATTCTGAGAAGAAAGGTCATCCACCATACAAGTGTTGGAGAAGACCTGACGCCAAATGCTCCAAATGCAATCAACTTGGACATGAAGCTGTGATCTGCAAAGTCAAAGGTCAGGTGAAAGAAGTAGATGCACAGGTAATTGATCAAGAAGAAGAAGATCAATTGTTTGTGGTCACTTGTTTCTCAAGCAAATAATCAAGCAAGAGCTAGTTGATTAACAGTGGATGCACAAATCATATGACAATATGACAAGAGTTTTTTTTTAAGAATAAAGAGACACTAAAGTCAAGAGAGTGAGGATTGACAATGATAAGACACAGTAGCTATAACAAGCTATGAAGGTAAAAAATTTAGTCCAGATGTTTTATTTGTACCTAAAATTGATCAAAATCTCTTAAGCATTGGTTAGTTACTTGATAAAGGCTATAAAGTGTTGTTTGAGAATAAACAATGCTTGATTAGAGATGCTTGTGGCAAAGACTTGTTCAATGTCAAAATGAAAGAAAAAAGCTTTGCTCTAAATCCGACGGCCTTTGTATCCAGAGCTAGTGCCACTGAGATTTTGCACAAAAGACTTGGGCACTTTCATCATCGAGATTTGCTTCAGATGCAGTCAAAGAAGCTGGTAGAGAGACTCCTTGACATTGATGATGACATGTCTTTTTGCCGTGCTTCTAATTTTGGGAAGCAACATAGGCAACCCTTTACTAAACAGGCATGGAGAGCCTCGAAAAAGCTGCAGCTAGTTCATACTGATCTTTGTGATCCTCAGCGAACACCATCATTAAATGATAATCTTTATTACATTATTTTTATTAATAATCTAACATGAATGTGTTGGATTTGCTTGCTGAAGCAAAAGTAAGAAGTTGTGGGTGTATTTTGGAAATTCAAAGCTAGAGTTGTAAATGAAAGTGCATGCTTGATTCAGACTATAAGTTTAGATAATGGCAAGGAGTACACTTCAGAAACTTTTAACAAGTTTTGTGAAGAGGCTAGAGTTGAACATCAATTGACAGCATCATACACTCCTCAACAGAATGACGTCAGTGAAAAGAGGAATAGATTAATAATGGAGATGAATCTATTGAGGAGTGTATGATGTTGTCAATTGATGTTCAATTTCAGCATCTTCACAAAACCTGTTAAAAGTTTCTGAACTGTACTCCTTGCGATTATCTGATTTTATAATCTGAATCAAGCATGCACTTTCATTCTCAACTCTGGCTTTGAATTTTCAAAATACACCCGCAACTTCTCACTTTTGCTTCAGCAAGAAGATCCAACACATTCTTGTTAGATCATCAATAAAAAAAATAGGGTTTTATGAAATGATATGTCCCAAACATGATTGTATATGATTGCATTTCCTGACCCCAATAATAACGTACTTAGTCTTTCTTAAAATACTCAAGTCACGTGCTACTCTTATTTTTCAAATAAAGGTAAGACACCTCTGTACATCCGTACAGGAATGTTTTACTTTTACCCGAGACTAAATCAGACGATATCACGGTGGCAACCATGAGACTAAAGTTAGTGTAAATGCACTCATGTTGTTTTTCTTCCATAGCCCTTAGGTTAGATCAGGGCAATGCTTTATTTTCTAGTTTTATTTAAAACTCACGTTATTTACTTTTTCCCATATTGTTTTAATAACCTATAATGAACGTATAAGTCATAGTGTCGTTATGAAATATTTTAAATAAATTTTTCGCACCTAATAACTATGTCATATATTTGGCTTCACTCTTCAATATTAAATATAAATTCGTCCAATAATTTTTGCATCAATCATTGCATTCCTAACCCACAATACAAAATCACCCCTTCAATTTATAATCACTCTTGGATTTTTAAATTATACATCCAAGAGAATTCTTTTTTTTTTTTAATTTATTTATCAAAATGAATTGGGTGTGAATAGTACAAAGAACTTAATCTAAACTTAACTCAATTGATTTAGACATTATTTTATTATATACATATATTCGTTTTTTTTTTAAATCAATAGTATAATAGTTATTCAAATTTAAAGTTGAAAGTATAGTCGGCTAAATTTTGGAATAAAATATTATATTGCACTAATTTTATATATTGGACCTAATTCAAGATGTGTTTCGTCGAAAATGAGTGGTTCGCACTTGGACGTACGCCAGTCACTGGTTCAACTTAATGAAATACCTTCCTACATCTAATTGATCAAAAAATTGCAATGAGTGGCACGAACTCTTTTTTATTTCGAGCGGTGTTATAGGCCACTAGTTGATATGTAGACGGAGATTTGCATCATGCTTTGTAATGACCCGAAATTTTCTACTTAATTTAAGGTCGCTACTGTATACATATCATAAACATGAATGCAGAAATACTTCATTTAAACTTACATAAAACATAACCTTCAGCTTAAACCACAACCGACTTACATGTTTTGAAAACACCATTAAAACGATACAACAAAAGACTAAATAAAATAAATAAACGTTTAAATTAAAAAACATCCTATTCTAGCCTAAGATTAAGAAAATAAATGCGACTACCCTATGCATGTGCCATGGTCTCGAGTTGCGATGCCGTCGTCAGCCATACAGGAATGCCTTGCCTTAACTTGAAAAATTTAGTAGCACATGGCTTGAGTATTTAAAGAAATACTCAGTAAGTGACCCCACTATTGGGATTAAATGCAACAATCAAATGCAAATGAGATGATGGGACCTATCTTTCAATCTGTCTTCCTTCGGTGTTGTTCTAACGGGTAATTTGGACGTGTACCATATACTCTACACACAGCCCATACATGCGAGTATGGGCATACCAGTCAGTTCGCACACCACTTGGCCTCATTCCTTGTCGGGCGAGCATACTCTGAGAGCTCCTTAGGCCGGACACCTGTTAGAACTAGTAACTATCACGGCAACGCTATGCAAAACATAACGATCGTTTTCCTGCCATTGGATATACGCGTCCGTACTCTCGTGATGGAATAGGGGTATCCCCCCAAATGCATGAGCACACATAATGCATGAGGTCCCCAATATTTCTGCTTTTATCATTAATGATTATAACCCTCACTATCATCTTTCATGCTTAACATGTTATTTCTCATTTTTCAGTCTACATATCATACATAATCCTAACGGGGTTACATTTCATTTCATTTATCGTGATATCATGTCATTCATAACGTGCTGTATACATACAATTTAGAAAACATAACATAACGCTCAATGCTTTTAACATGTCATTTCATAAAGTGTAATTCATACAAAAATTACCTCGATGGTCACACAAAACAATCTAAACATAACATGTCATATCGTAAACACTTCGTGGTCATATCGTTCCCTAACTTATCATAGCCTTAACGTTCTTATACCTATCACAGTCATATCGTTACGTGAACATACCTTAGTCATATCATCACAAGAACGTATCCTAACGCTATCGTTCTATCAATCTATCACAAACCTATCCCTTTCTACCCATATCCTAACCATATTCTTTCATCAATCTCTCCTATCCATAGCACTCTAGTATGTAACCTAACCTTAACGTTTCATGAACGTATCTTACTCCTATCGTTACATTTCGTTTTGTGCATCCTTCTCGTATCCTATCTCAAACATATCCTTGAACACATCGTACCATAACTAATATCATACAATCCACATATTATAACATAACATAAACATAATATAAGCATACCGATTCACTGATAATTCACACAAATCAGTATATATGACACGTGCAGAATCACAGACACGTGTCAACATCAAATATAACCATGTCGATAGTAAGGCCACTTACCTGGTTAGCTTAAGTTGTTGTCACGAATATATCTTTAATGAAAGTTCGATTCCGTCCTTTGAAATCAGAGTCAACCTATGTGAGACCATGACATCAGTTTCAAGTTTGAACTCTACAAAATTATTTCTCTAATTTACGTTGGTACATTGTTAAAGGTCTTGGAATGTTATATATCTATAATTATATTTTTATTAAAAATCTTATAATTCCATGGTTACTGTTGTATAAAAGAGTAGATAACACTATTTCAAGTTATTCTGGCCTTTACTACCTGTATTTACCCTCTCTTTTTACTATTTACCTTTCTCTCTATATTTAGTTTGTGGTTTTTAATTCCTTAATCTTCATTTTTTTATCTGCCTTTTAATTCTGTATTCCAAATTTGGACTGGAGCTAGGTTTCCAAATTTTTCCTTATTTTCCTGTTCACAAATTTTATTGGCCATTCTATTTTTAATCTATTCATTTGATTTACTAGAATTTGTATAAATGATTGACATCTAGTTTTTAAGTCAAAGCTAAACAATTGTAATAATTCAATTAAGATCTAATTGGTTGTGATTTCTAGAAAAAAAATAGGATAAAAAAAATGAAGATTTAATATATAACTTATTGATTAGATCTATCTCCACTTAAATCTCCTCAGAATCTCAACTGGGTAAATGTCGTTCTCTTTTTCTTTTCTAAGTAACTCTGACAATTCTTGTTTTTCTATTTCTTTTTTAAGTAACAGTTACTTTCTGGCGGCTAAGATGGGAGAGATAATTGTGGGAAGGGATGAAAGGTTAGTAACTGTTACTTTCTGGCCGCTAATATTGGTTGATGAGAGATAATTGTGGGAAGGGATGAGAGGTTAGCGGAGAGTAGTGGGAAAATCTTGTTTATTTATTTAATTATTATTATTTTAACTCTTTTTTATAATTATTTTTATTTGTTTATTTCTTCCTTTATTTTTAGGTTATTACAGCGTTGCCTTAACTTGAAACAGAGGTATCATGTGGCTTGAGTATCGGCAGAAATACTCAGTGAGTGACCCACTGTTGGGGTTAAATGCAAGAACATGCGAATGCGGACCTATAATATCAGTCTATTTTGTACTATTCTAATTGGGCACCTTGGATGTGTACCATATACTCTACACAGCGCATACATGCGTGTATGGGCTCACTAGTCAGTTCGTGTAAGAACTGGGCCGACTCGATGACTCTAAAATGACCGGTAAATTTTTCGCGAAATCAAACCATTAAAATTTAAAACATAATTTACATTATACGAAAATAGTGGGCGCATTAGTAATTTAAAATATAACATAATGGTTAAAATACAAAATAAGGAACAAACACAAAACGTCTTAAAACAATGGGTCGAGGACGACGGGTGAGGTTTGTCTATGGCACCTGCTCCAAAGTCCTTTACCGACCTCGACCAGCTCATTATTTCCTGAAAGAAAAATGGAGAATAAGGAATGAGTACAAGACTCAGTAAGTAGCCTACTTGTAGGCTCTTAATCGTGTCCATGATATGCTAGGGTACCACGTTCTTTCTTTTCTTATTCTTGTTCTTGCCGTATGTTCTTGTTATGTTTCTTAATTCGTTCTCCAAGACACTTTCCTTAGGATTTACGGTACTAGACATAAACTTGTCGACCTGTGTCCGAGTCTTCATGCGTTTCAAGCGACACAGTCTTAATACCTACGCTCAAGGCTTCATACGCTCCAAGTAGCGTAGTCTAAGTCATAAGCATGATGTACCGCGGGAGGTCTTAGGAGGTTCTTGATTCATGGCTAGGGTAACTTACTCTCTTCTTGCTCCATCGTGGCCATAGGTCACTCCCCATGATAGACCATAAAGGTCAAGTGATCGATGCATGCATGAACATGGCATAGACCATAAAGGTCACGTGATCGGTGTGTACATGAACATGGCATCCTGCAAATCATAACTGTAACAACCGGAAAAATAAAATAAAATACTAATAATAATAATAATAATAATAATAATAATAATAATAATAATAATAATAATAATAATAAATAAATAAATAAATAAATAAAAATTAAAATAAGAAAAACATTTGGTAACCGAACCCTCCTACTTCCTTCAATCTCTCACCATTCCTCCCCTTAAAAATAAATCTGGAAACAAATCAGTAAATTCATTTTCTGTAAAAACAACTGCAGATTTACCTAGAATTTCTTCCTTTCTACAAAAACAAATAGAAAAAAAAAAGGTTTAAGCAGATTTAGTTCCGCGGGGGGAGATATGTCATTTGATTTGAAGAGGTTAGTAGTCCTATATTAAATCTTACTTCTAGGATATTAAATAATATTAATTTTGTTAGAATTATTTAATTTTAAATTAGAGATTAAATGAAAAAAATTATGTATTAGTTTAGGAAATTACGACCAATTATATTTTAGATCTACTAAATTGTTGGTTGACCAATAATTTTATATGAATTATAGGAAAAGACTATAACCAAATGAATCGATTAAATTAAGAGCTAAGAATATAATTTTTAAGTAAATCAGAAGGAAGACAAAGGAAATAAGAAAAAATGAAATAGAGATGGAAATCGGGAACACTGTTAACTGAAAAGAAAAGAAAAAAATAATAAAAATAAAATTTTTAAGTAAATGAGAAGGAAGACAAAGGAAATAAGAAAAAATGAAATAGAGATGGAAATCGAGAACACTGTTAACCGAAAAGAAAAGAAAAAAATAATAAAAATAAAAAGGGAAGATTTGGAAGTAGGAATAGATTAATAAAATTGCCCAATAATATCTCCTTACAGTGAAATTAATTAGTAAGAGGGAAGATTGAGGAAAGATTTGTTGAACCGAATTTAAAAATAAAACAGGAATTAGAGGGCATGGAACTCCATTAAATTTTGTCTAACAGTAAATATCAGAATTTTAACAATGTAAATGAGAGATAATTTTATAGAGTTCAAACTTGAAACTGATGTCATGGGCTTACGTAGGTTGACTTGGATTTCAAAGGACGGAATCGAACTTTCATTAACGATATATTCGTGACAACGACTTAAGCTAACCAGGAAAGTGACCTTACTATCGGCATGATTATATTTGATGTTGACACGTGCCCTGTAGTTCTGCACGTGTCTTATATGTTGATATGTGTGAATTGTCTATGGATCGATATGCTTCCTATATGTTATGCTATGTTATAATATGTGGATTGTATGATAATAATTATGGTACGATGTGCTCTAGGAGATGTTTGAGATAGGATACGAGAAAGATGCACAAAACGAAATGTAACTATAGGAGTAAAATACGTTCATGAAACATTAAGGTTAGGTTACATACCGGAGTGCTATGGATAGGAGTGATTGATGAAAGAATACGGTTAGGTTATGGGTAGAAAGGGATAGGTTTGTGATAGATTGATTGAACGATGGCGTTAGGATACGTTCTGGTGATGATATGACTAAGGTACGTTAAGTAATGATATGTCTGTGATAGGTATAAGAATGTTAAGGCTATGGTAAGTTAGAGAACGATATGACTATGAAGTGTTTACGTTATGACTTGTTTATGATATGATGCATTGTATGCTAGATTATTGTGCTTAAGTACGTAGTTATGTGAACGTGAATGTATGCTTTTAGTCTGATGTGATGTGTAATGCATGTAACGATGTGTGGTCCTTGAACGATTATGGCTTGTTTGTATGAATATTTGAATGTAACTGCATGAATTTTATGACATGAAATACGGTAAATTGCATGAAACATAACCCCGTTAGAAATATGTATGATATGTAAAGAAATGAGAATGAGAATGACATGTAAGCATGAAAACGTGACAGGGGGTTATGTTAATTAATGATAACTGTAGGACTAGTGGGACCTCATGCATTTGAGGGGATACCCCTATCCCATCACGAGGGGAATGAGGCCAAACATGACATCCTGCAAGAGAAACACGATGCAGGGCATCCCACCTAGAAGAGGAAACAAGGCCTCCTTAGAAAGCACCCCATGGTGGGAGCGTCACAATTGGACATGCTTAGAGTATTACCTAGCATTCTTGAATTTTGAGTCTTGAGGACTTTGGTCCCTTATGTTTGAGTGGTACCTAGCATTCTTCTTGTCTTGGTAGTTGTAAAGCTTGTTATTGATTCTTAATCTTGTAAGTTTCTAAGGTTCTTATTTTCTTGAGGCGTAAGTTGTTATATACATTCGTGATCATATGAACCCATCGTAATAACTAGCATGAGTTATTCTAGAAGGTCATAAGTTCATAATGGACTCCTTAGAGGGTTTTAGAAGGGTCTTGAATCTTGACATGTTTCCTTTAGGCGTTTCCTAAGTTCCATCTTGGTTTAGGTTCCAAACTTGCTCCAACCACCTTGTAATCTTGAACTTATTCTCAAGTCATATAGAGTAGACCTTAAAGAGAATAGTTGGTAAGTTGGAGCATCGCCAAACCTTGAGCTAGGATATGACTACTTGTTTCGTTTTTAGGAACTAAGCCTTAAAGGTTCTCATGTCATGCCTTGTGTTACCTGAAAACTCTTCCAAAGTAACCCTTAATTTTCTCTGCATGAGTGCATAGGTGGCGTTATCATAATTGTGGCATCCTATTGAAAATTCGTGATGTAGGGCATCTCATTTAGGTGAGGGAGATAATAAGTTCATCGTGGCATCATGCTCATGGTACATATAGCAGGGCATCTCACCTAAAGAGGAATAGGGGTCTCGTGGTACACTTCGTGATGGGAGATAACGGTTACTCCGGGCATGGATCCTAGCAACTTGTTAAGCTTGTCATTTGCATTAACCTAGGTGTTTCTATGCATTCTTGGGGATCCTAGGTTTATGCATAATGTCTTGGGTCAAGCTTGGGAACATACAAGTTCTTCTTAGGAATAGCCCCGACGTGGTCTTGTGCACGTAGAGTCTCATTAGAAACCAAGGGTACTTGTGGAGAATCTCTTCTTTAGTGGATACCTCTTTCGTCATCCTAGGAGGCAAAGTTGCATGGTTCGTGATATACGTTTTCCCCATATCTTGGTTTCGCTACCTAACGTTTTCCAATGACTCCCAAACTTCATTTCCTTATACAACCTCTTGAGATAAGGATTCATACAACATTTCATAATGTTGGGAGGTCATTTAGGACTTAACCCGTAGGTAGTCTTCCGTAGGGGCATTATGGTCATTTTACCCCTAATTCATGGTTTTGCTCCTTAACGAGTTACAATGGTTTTCAAACTTCATTACCTAATCAAGCATCATAAATAAGATTTACGGTAGAGTTTCATAGCATTTGGAGGTCATCTTGGTCATGAACCGTAGGTAGATATCCTTAGGGGCATTATGGTCATTTCTTCCCGTTTCTTGGTTTACCTACTTATCCTTATCCAATGACCACAAAATTTCATACATAACCTTATAATGATATATTATGCTCACCAATAAAATTTTATAGACATCAGAGCTCATTTAGTGGGTTATCTTAATGTTCCTTAAATCCCGAGTAATTTGGTCGGTTTAAAGCCTTAACTCACGATTCTTTGGATTTTTCTTTCATATATCCTTGTGTCATACTTCGTTTAGGGTTCATATGAAAATCCAAGCGATTCCAACAAGTATTTCTTAAGAAAAACCCAATGTTGCTACTTACCTCATCGTCAACGTTCGGGACCTCCATTCTTGAGTTTCCGGTATCCGAATTACTTCCAATTTCCTTCCACTGACTCCTTATTGTGTCTAGTTTCTTTTTGTTTACCGTAGCCTAAGATATTCGCCTCCAAAGTTCGTCCAAAATCATTTTTCTCACCGGAGCTAAAACAGGGGATTCATCATTGGGCAACCAATTTTGGGGGTTTTCAAGGCTCGATTTCTCCATGGAACCTCTTCCATATCCTTTCCTCAAGCTACATGAATTAGTTTGGAGGACATTCTTTGAGTGTGGGACCTTAATTTTGAGAGATCATTCTCGGTATGCAACTTTTCGAAACGTCGGATTTTCGATCTCTTGGGTAACTTGTTCTACGACGTTTTGACTCTCGATTCCTTCATCAAAATTACTCAAATCCTTCCTCTGAAGCTAAAGAAATCCTTAATTTGAAGGAAAAGGGACCGTAGATAGGATTTCGTCACTTATTCCCAACTTAAGCCCGAAATCGATTTCCTTCAATTGGGCACGCTCCCGAGGTTATTTCTCTTCGTGGTCTTCAACGAAAACAGTCCGTGGAGGTGCAAAAACTTATTGGGATCGTTCTTGCTCGACGAATCGTCATGTATCCCCGGATTGCATTTTCAAGCTTTCCTTTAAGTTCTTCAATGGGGGATTGAATTGCGGAAATGGTTTCTGGGCACTTTCAACACTTCATTCCTTCATAGAACTTGTGGGTAATCTTGCTTAGAAACGGTAGGAATACATTTGGGAAGAAATGGTGGAGAATTGCTCTCGAATTTGGAATAAATCAGAGAGTAGGAGACCCACAATCTAAACGCTCATAACTCTTGAATGGGCTCTCAACCTTGCTCGATTCTTGTTCCATTTGTCGGAAATATCTACTCCAATTAGAGCCTCACCGACTTTGGTTTTGAATACCAGCCATTGGATGTGATGATCTGTCCGTCTTCTAGATCATATCCAATTTTGGAGGAGATCCAACGACTGAGATTCAAGGTTTGAAAGATTTTGCTCAGATGGTCACAGTAGATGCTCTGATTATGATTAGAGGGGCATTTTTGTGATTATCCATCCTTCTAGGGGTATTTTTGTAATTTGCCACTTTCCGAATATTTTATTATTATTTTCTTCAAAAATTCTATTATTTTTCTAAATATTTTTCATCCCTTGGTCATTTTTCTTTTCTTCGGCACATATTGCATCACAATATATCATATCATAAACAATTCAATTTATCACATATCTCATACCATAACATATTTCATATCATATGACAACATATTATATATATATATATATATATATAAATATATCCGTCATACACACAATAACACAACACACCATAACACAACACACCATCTAGATGATCACACAGAACAGGAGAGAGAAAATGAGAGGAGGAATATTGAATAAAGATTTATATTGATGACTTTAAGTATGTACGGTAAGAGACAATAGATAAGGCAGAAAGTACATTTTAAAAGCACTACTAAGATTGTATATATATAGTTCAATTTACTTTAACTTTACCATATATAATCATCTTTAGCCTTTTATTATATATTGTTTCACTATATATGACCATTTGCATTATATGTCATTTACTACATATAGCTTTATTACGTAGAACCGTAGAACGAGCTATAAATAAGCAGCATGCTCCATAACCCAACACTTACGGTATGGGGCCAACTACGGAGATGTCACCTAAACTCTACTAGAGAATATGAGAATAATGTCTATATAATAGTATGATGACAATTATGGGTTGAAAAGATGTCAAGGTTGCATTTTGAGAGCCTCTAAGGTGATTTAAAAGTATCAATGAGGTGTTACGATCATGGTCAAAGTGTTATAGAAATTTTATGGAGATAGACTACAATACGAGACTTTCAGGATATATTTTAAATTTAAGAATGATTTGGGCGAAGGATCGCCATGATTACAATTGTAGAATTTGTCTCTAAATCAACTAAAAGTTCTATGGTAATCTTCCCTATACCCTTACACCAATATATTTCATAGCTCAATATAAACCTTTGTTTTGTTTTTTGATTTTTGTTTTTTAGAAAAATAGCCCATTTCAAGATGTTCCAAAGGTATTGTGGTAGTTAAGGTTCCAAGACCCTTTATTTGAAGTTGGATTTAGTATCCCAAGTTCTATTACATGTAATGATATCCACTATGCCTCTGCAATACCAATTATCTGTACCCTCTTTCTACTCGGGGAATCTTTTAAAATTAGTTTGTGAGGATATATAGGTAAATGGGTCTGTTGTTGGACATTTAGCAAGGTTTAGAGGATGTGACTTGAAAGTCCAATTTAGCAAGGTTTTGAGGATGTGACTTGAAAGTCCAAGTAATACACGAAACTGGTTAAACCATTAATCTAGTTAAAAGAAGAAATCAAGTTATCTTAAATGATTAAAAAAAAAAGGGTTGGAATTAAGGTTGGGTTAAATATTTGATATTTTCCAGCATTAGTATCCACATGAATGTTGATTTCAAGGATGCGCCTGAGCCATGAACCTACTAAATGGACTCTTTTTCTCATTAAATTGCAACGGAAAGCTTCAAATGACATGACAAGGTTATATATGAAATTTTGTGGTCATTGGATTAGGTTAGGGGGCAAAGCCAAGGGTAGCTAAAACATGACCAAAATACCCTATAATTATGGCTCACTGGCTTATGACCCAAATGACCTTTGCATAGTATAAATTTTTTCCTTATGTGATGGTTTAGAAGGATTATGAAAATATTCAAGGTCATTGGAATATGTTGAGGATTTAAACCAAGATTTGGGTTGGTAAATGACCAAAAGTATTCTATAAGAATTCTATGATATTTTCAAGACTGTAAAGAACTCTAAATGATATGAAACTTTATACGGGGCTCATTTATGATCTTAAGGGTAATTAGGTAAGATCCATGAGTTAATGTAGGTTGTTAAAAAATTAATGATGTATCAACCAGTGGGAGTTATTTATGACCTCAAGAGACTCATTTATGGCCTTAAGGTGTGATGGTTGATGGATTATGACCTACCAAAGATGGTATGGTTGTTGCAACCTTTGAGCATTCCATATTGGAAATATGAAATATAGTAATGAACTTCAACGTGGGTCTACAAAAATTCTGAAAGGATATACAATGATGTAGATGATCGTTGAAAAACTTACCAAGTCCATATACTTTTTACTTGGGGAGGATACCTATATTATTGACCGTTAGGCTAACTAAACATGAGTGATATTGTTAGACTATATGGAGTGCAAGTATCGATAATGTCAGATTGAGACCCACGCTGTGCACCCAATATCTATCATAGTTTTTCATAACATTGGGTACTCGCGTTGACTTCATTACTGGTATCCATCCACAAACCGATGGTTAGATGGAGCGTTTGAACCCTATCTTGGAAGATATATTGCGTGCCTGTGTGTTGGATTTTGCAAGTAGTTGAGAATTTAAGTTGTATCTTACGGAGTTCTTTTATAACAACATCTTCGAAGCAACTATTGAGATGACATCGTTTGAAGCATAATAGGGGAAATGGTGTAGGTCCTAAGTTTGCTGGGGACGAGGTAGGTGTATGAGAGTTGATGGGATTCGAGTTAGTCCAGACTACCAATAGGCCGTACAACAGATCAGGGCGAGAATGCGCACAAATCAGAGTAGACAGAAAAATTATTCTCATGAGAGGCGTAGGAGCTTAAGATTTGAAGTGGACAACATAGTATTCTTGAAGGTGGTCCTGATGAAAGGCGTCTTAAGGTTCAAATGTAAAGGCATGTAGAGCCCATGCTTCATCAAAACATGGGAATTTAGTGACCCGCACACCCAAATTTACCTGCAACCGAACCTGGTTCGGCAACCCTTGCGACATCCTGCTCCATAGTCACCCCATAACCAAACCAAATCAATATTCTGACTCACGTGCCGTCTAACATTGCTGAGCTCGGTTTCGGTGACTCTATTTCGACGTAGCCGACATATTTGGCTCGTATTGGATGAATTAAATTGTATATCATGCCATAACTTCATGATGTGGGTTTACATAGGTGAAATTAAAATTTAAGGAGCGGTTTTGAACCAGCTTTAGGATTATCTTGTAACTTCGACTCAGGCCAGCTATATAAGTGGTTCTACTGTTGGCATGGTTGGATGAATTGAATGATGTTGACATGGTTGGATGATTTGAATCATACTATGAAAAGAGTAGGTTGTGACCCTCACGTATAGACAAGACAAGGTGACAACATAATAGTGATGTCCAACCAGCCACGTAAAGGCCGAAAAAAGACGAATGCCATGATGCGACTGAGGAGGATGGTGCATCATCTAACCCACCATAAAAATGTGCATAGGCAAGACAGAGGCAACAATGTTGACAGAGTGTCATTGATAGACTTGTTGAAGGGTCGGGTAGGGCCTCAGGCCTTAACCTCAAAAAGGGAATTTGGGCATGCGATTCTGAAATCAAGTTTGTTCATATAAAATTTGAAAACTCATCAAATTCGGTGTCAATTGGACATAGGACGAACTCTTCATGACACAGCATGCCCATTTCTCCAAAATCATGTTTACAACTATCATACCAAAAAATGTCTCAAAATGAACCTTAGGAGGAGGTGTGATGTCAACTCTCCACCATCTCTGGGCCCTGTGGCTAAGTAGCTACCCTATGACATATTCATGTGTCATAGACGAGTGTCTCCGACGACTTCCCTTAAAATGGGTATTCCAAGACAGTGCCGCATGACACTGGTGGGCCAAAATTGTGCCATTGTGTATGTGTCAGAGGTTGGATTATGCACTTGCTATCCATAATGGATTTTATAAATGAACTAACATGGACACAAGATGATCCAACGCCTCGATATAACTTGATGGATGGATGTTCAGGATGTCTCGATCATGTGAGCGACAAATGGGTCTGTTCTCGATGAGCATGATCGAGCGAGCTAAGTTAATCGATGACATCCCAGGACTTGGGATGACATCAAAACATGATGGCCATGTCAATTGGAAACCAAGATGAGAATTGAGACGTGACGTTGCACGTGAGAGACCTTGGCCTCAAGCCGAGGCAAGGTCGAGTCGAATAACTTGAACTAGTATAGAGGCAAGTCGGTTGGGTTGTAGAAGGTTGAACATGCACACGTAGGTCCCAGCAAGCTTGAATTCCGCACAAGTTGTATTCGGTTGACGAAGACGAACCTCACCTAAGGTCCAATGAAGTCATGAAGACAAACGAAAAATAAATAGGAGGCATAGATTTTCCTCAAGGCTTGTCATGAGCGTGTCAAGATCACGATGTCAGAAGGTTGAGAATGTACAACCATAAAAAATGGCACGTTCTCTGTGGCCCCTCCATGTGTCGTTTTTTATGATTGCCATGATGTAAATTATGTTATGTAGTGTTATGACTTATGTAATGTCAAGACTACGTGATGATATATTATGACTTATGTTATGCTATGATATTGTGCACACCATGTTAGCATGTTTATTTTCTAGACGGTGAAATGTTGATATGTCAATAATGTATTCTTGAAAACGTTTATGAAAGAACGAATGCACAATCTATATATTATATGATTTGAAGCTACAGAGACCTCATGCATTTTTGTGTGTCATATGCATCGGGATACTTCCTCGTCATGATTAGTATGGATGCGTATGTTACAACATTTATGTCTGCCATAATGTTATGATACGATATTCTGTACACCATAATACTATGTGGCTCCTTTCCCTCTATGGCTCTAGCAATACGAGTGTGAGCTAGCTGAAAGGTAGACCTAGGGGTACGTATACACCCGCCTAGTGGGTCCATGTGTGCATACTTGGGTCGTGTGCAAAAAAAAATACTAAACATCCAATTTTAGCTCAAACTGAAAAGAAGAGTTTAAGGCCATGAAATAGGGTTTTATGAAATAATATGTCCCAAACATGATCGTATATGATTGCATTTCCTGACCCCAATAATAACGTATTTAATCTTTCTTAAAATACTTAAGTCACGTGCTACTCTTATTTTTCAAGTAAAGGTAAGACACCTCTGTACATCCGTACAGGAGTGTCTTACTTTTACCCGAGACTAAATCAGACAATATCACGGTGGTAACCAAAGACTAAAATTAGTGAAAATGCACTCATGTTGTTTTTCTTCCATAGCCCTTAGGTTAGATCAGTGGAATGCTTTATTTTCTAGTTTTATTTAAAATTCAGGTTATTTACTTTTCCCATATTGTTTTAATAACCTATAATAAACGTATAAGTCATAGTGTCGTTATGAAATATTTTAAATAAATTTTTCGCACCTAACAATTATGTCATATATTTGGCTTCACTCTTCAATATTAAATATAAATTCTTCCAATAATTTTTGCATCAATCATTGCATTCCTAACCCACCATACAAAATCACCCCTTCAATTTATAATCACTCTTGGATTTTTAAATTATACATCCAAGAGAATTCTTTTTTTTTTTAATTTATTTATCAAAATGAATAAATCTAAACTTAACTCAATTAATTCAGACATTATTTTATTATATACATATATTCATTTTTTTAAATAAATAGTATAATAGTTATTCAAATTTAAAGTTGAAAGTATAGTCTGCTAAATTTTGGAATAAAATATTATATTGCATTAATTTTATATATTCGACCTAATTCAAGATGTATTTCGTTTAAAAGGAGTAGTTCGCACTAGAACGTACGCCAGTCAGTTCAACTTAATGAAATACATTCCTACACCTAATTGATCAAAAAATTGCAATGAGTGGTACGAACTCTTTTTTATTTTGAGCGGTGTTATAGGCCGCTAGTTGATATGTAGACGGAGATTTGCATCATGCTTTGTAATGACCCAAAATTTTCTACTAAATTTAAGGTCGCTACTGTATACATATCATAAACATGAATGCGGAAATACTTCATTTAAACTTACATAAAACATAACCTTCAGCTTAAACCACAGCCGACTTACGTGTTTTGAAAACACCTTTAAAACGACACAACAAAAGACTAAATAAAATAAATAAACATTTAAATTAAAAAACATCCTATTCTAGCCTAAGATTAAGAAAATAAATGCGACTACCCTATGCATGTGTCATGGTCTCGAGTTGCGATGTCGTCGTCAGCCGTACAGGAATGCCTCTATAATGACCCAAAATTTTCTACTTAATTTAAGGTCGCTACTGTATACGTACCATAAACATTTAATGCTGAAGACTTCATTTAAATTCCATAAAACATAACCTTTATCATAAAACACAGCAATGGACTTACATGTTTCGAAAACATTTTTAAAACTACACAACAAAAGACTAAATAAAATAAATAAGAGTTTAAGTTAAAAACATCCTACTCTAGCCTAAGTCTAAGAAAATAAATATCACTATCCTATGCATGTATCATGGTCCCGAGTTGCGATGCCGTCGTCAACCGTACAGGAATATCTTGCCTTAACTTGAAAAATGTAGTAGCACATGGCTTGAGTATTTAAAGAAATACTCCGTAAGTGACCCCACTATTGGGGTTACTTACGGAGTATTTCTTTAAATACTCAAGCCATGTGAAGTGACCCCACTATTGGGGTTAAATGCAACAATCACATGCAAATGAGATGATGGGACCTATCTTTCAATCTGTCTTCGTACAGTGCTATTCTAATGGGTAATTTGGACGTGTAGCATATACTCTACACCCAGCCCATACATGCGAGTATGGGCACACCAGTCAGTTCGCACACCACTGGGCCTCATTCCTTGTCGGGCGAGCATACTCTGGGAGCTCCTTAGGCCGGACACCCGTTAGAACTAGTAACCGTCACGGCAGCACTATGCAAAACATAACGAGCGTTTTCCTGCCTTTGGATGTACGCGTCCGTACCCTCGTGATGGAATAGGGGTATCCCCCAAATGCATGAGCACATATAATGCATGAGGTCCCCAATATTTTACTTTTATCATTAATGAATATAACCCCCACTATCATCTTTCATGCTTAACATGTTATTTCTCATTTTTCAGTCTACATATCATACATAATCCTAACGGGGTTACATTTCATTTCATTTATCGTGATATCATGTCATTCATAACATGTTGTATACATACAATTTAGAAAACATAACATAACGCTCCATGCTTTTAACATGCCATTTCATAAGGTGTAATTCATACAACAATTACCTCAATGGTCACACAAAACAATCTAAACATAACACATTGCATCACATCGTATCATAACATGTCATATCGTAAACACTTCGTGGTCATATCGTTCCCTAACTTATCATAGTCTTAACGTTCTTATACCTATCACAGTCATATCGTTACGTGAACATACCTTAGTCATATCATCACAGGAACGTATCCTAACGCTATCGTTCTATCAATCTATCACAAACCTATCCCTTTCTACCCATATCCTAACCATATTCTTTCATCAATCTCTCCTGTCCATAGCACTCTGGTATGTAACCTAACCTTAACGTTTCATGAACGTATCTTACTCCTATCGTTACATTTCGTTTTGTGCATCCTTCTCGTATCCTATCTCAAACATATACTTGAACACATCGTACCGTAATTAATATCATACAATCCACATATTATAACATAACATTAATATAATATAAGCATACCGATTCACTGATAATTCACACATATCAGTATATATGACACGTGCAGAACCACAAACACGTGCCAACATAAAATATAACCATGTCGATAGTAAGGCCACTTACCTGGTTAGCTTAAGTTGTTGTCACGAATATATCTTTAATGGAAGTTCGATTCCGCCCTTTGAAAAACGAGTCAACCTATGTGAGACCATGACATCAGTTTCAAGTTTGAACTCTACAAAATTATTTCTCTAATCCGCACTTTGAAATCCGAGTCAACCTATGTGAGACCATGACATCAGTTTCAAGTTTGAACTCTACAAAATTATTTCTCTAATTTACGCTGGTCCATTGTTAAAGGTCTTGGAATGTTATATATCTATAATTATATTTTTATTAAAAATCTTATAATTCCATAGCTACTATTGTATAAAAGAGTAGATGCAACTATTTCAAGTTATTCTGGCCTTTACTACTCTCAGTATTTACCCTCTCTATTTTCTATTTACTATTTACCATTTACCTTTGTCTCTGTATTTAGTTTGTGGTTTTTAATTTCTTGATCTTCATTTTTTTTATCTGCCTTTTAATTTCCTTATCCAACCGTTTCCTGTTCACAAATTTTATTGGTCATTCTATTTTTAATCTATTCATTTGCTACTGATATAAATTTAATATAATATTACTAATTGGACCTGATTTACTGGAATTCGTATAAATGATTGACATCTAGTTTCTAACTCAAAGCTAAACATTTGTAATAATTTAATTAAGATCTAACTATAATTGGTTGTGATTTCTAAAAAAAATAGGATAAAAAAAAATGAAGATTTAATATATACCTGGTCGATCAGATCTATCTCCACGTAAATCGGTTACTTTCTGTCAGCTAATAATAGGTTGAGGAGAGATAATTATGGGAAGGGATGAGAGGTTACCGGAGAGCAGTGGGAAAATGTTATTTATTTATTTAATTATTATTATTTTAACTATTTTTTTGTATAATTATTTTTATTTGTTTATTTATTTTTGGGCTATTACAGCTTGAAACAGAGGTATCACGTTGCTTGAGTATTTGAAGAAATACTCCGTAAGTAATAAGTGACCCCACTACAAGAACATGCGAATGCAATGACGGGACCTATCATATCAGTCTATTTTTCCTACGGTACTATTCTAATTGGGCACCTTGGATGTGTACCATATACTCTACACACAGCGCATACATGCGTGTATGGGCTCACTAGTCAGTTCGTGTAAGGACCGGGCTGACTCGATCACTCTAAAATGACCGGTAAATTTTTCGCGAAATTAAACCATTAAAATTTAAAACATAATTTACATTATACGAAAATAGTGGGCGCATTAGTAATTGAAATTAAACCATTAAAATTTAAAACATAATTTACATTATACGAAAATAGTGGGCGCATTAGTAATTTAAAATATAACATAATGGTTAAAATACAAAATAAGGAACGAACACAAAAGTGGGCGCATTAGTAATTTAAAATATAACATAATGGTTAAAATACAAAATAAGGAACGAACACAAAACTTCTTAAAACAATGGGTCGAGGACGACGGGTGAGGTTTGTCTATGGCACCTGCTCCAGAATCCGCTACCGACCTCGACCAGCTCATTATTTCCTGAAAAAAAAAATGGAGAATAAGGAATGAGTACAAGACTCAGTAAGTAGCCTACTTGTAGGCTCTTAATCGTGTCCTTGNCAAGAACATGCGAATGCAATGACGGGACCTATCATATCAGTCTATTTTTCCTACGGTACTATTCTAATTGGGCACCTTGGATGTGTACCATATACTCTACACACAGCGCATACATGCGTGTATGGGCTCACTAGTCAGTTCGTGTAAGGACCGGGCTGACTCGATCACTCTAAAATGACCGGTAAATTTTTCGCGAAATTAAACCATTAAAATTTAAAACATAATTTACATTATACGAAAATAGTGGGCGCATTAGTAATTTAAAATATAACATAATGGTTAAAATACAAAATAAGGAACGAACACAAAACTTCTTAAAACAATGGGTCGAGGACGACGGGTGAGGTTTGTCTATGGCACCTGCTCCAGAATCCGCTACCGACCTCGACCAGCTCATTATTTCCTGAAAAAAAAAATGGAGAATAAGGAATGAGTACAAGACTCAGTAAGTAGCCTACTTGTAGGCTCTTAATCGTGTCCTTGATATGCTAGGGTACCACGTTCTTTCTTTTCTTGTTCTTGTTCTGGTAGGCTCTTAACCATATTTTTTCATCAATCTCTCATATCCATAGCACTCCGGTATGTAACCTAACCTTAACGTTTCATGAACGTATCTTACTCCTATCGTTACATTTCGTTTTGTGCATCCTTCTCGTATCCTATCTCAAACATATCCTTGAACACATCGTACCGTAACTAATATCATACAATCCACATATTATAACATAACATAAACATAATATAAGCATACCGATTCACTGATAATTCACATACATCAGTATATATGACACGTGCAGAACCACAGACACGTGTCAACATCAAATATAATCATGTCGATAGTAAGGCCACTTACCTGGTTAGCTTAAGTTGTTGTCATGAATATATCTTTAATGGAAGTTCAATTTCGTCCTTTGAAATCCGAGTCAACCTATGTGAGACCATGACATCAATTTCAAGTTTGAACTCTACAAAATTATTTCTCTAATTTACGTTAGTCCATTGTTAAAGGTCTTGGAATGTTATATATCTATAATTATATTTTTATTAAAAATCTTAAAATTTCATGGTTACTGTTGTATAAGAGAGTAATACAACCATTTCAAGTTATTCTGGCTTTTACTACTTTCTATATTTACCCTCTCCTTTTACTATTTACCTTTCTCTCTATATTTAGTTTGTGGTTTTTAATTCCTTAATCTTCATTTTTTTTTATCTGCCTTTCCAAATCTTTCCTTATCTAACCGTTTCCTTTTCACAAATTTCATTGGTCATTCTATTTTTAATCTATGCATTTGGCTATTGATATAAATTTAATATAATATTTCTAATCATGATTTACTAAAATTTGTATAAATGATTGACATCTAGTTTCTAACTCAAAGTTAAACAATTGTAATAATTCAATTAAGATTTAACTATAATTGATTGTGATTTCTAAAAAAAATAGGATAAAAAAAATGAAGATTTAATATATAATCAGATCTATCTCCACGTAAATCTCCTCAGAATCTAAACTGAGTAAATGTTTCGTTTTTTTTTTCTCAAGTAAATCTGACAATTCTTGTTTTTCTGTTTCCTTTTTTTTAAGTAACTGTTACTTTCTGACAGCTAAGATGGGTTGAGGAGATAATTTTGGGAAGGGATCATAGGTTAGTGGAGAGCAGTGGGGAAATCTTGTTTATTTATTAAATTATTATTATTTTATCTATTTTTTTTATAATTATTTTTATTTGTTTATTTCTTCATCTATTTTTGGGCTATTACAGCGTTGCCTTCACCTGAAACTATCATGTGGCTTGAGTATTTGAAGAAATACTCAGTGAGTGACCCACTATTGGGGTTAAATGCAAGAACATGCGAATGCAATGACGGGACCTATCATATCAGTCTATTTTTCCTACGGTACTATTCTAATTGGGCACCTTGGATGTGTACCATATACTCTACACACAGCGCATACATGCGTGTATGGGCTCACTAGTCAGTTCGTGTAAGGACCGGGCTGACTCGATCACTCTAAAATGACCGGTAAATTTTTTGTGAAATTAAACCATTAAAATTTAAAACATAATTTACATTATACGAAAATAGTGGGCGCATTAGTAATTTAAAATATAACATAATGGTTAAAATACAAAATAAGGAACGAACACAAAACTTCTTAAAACAATGGGTCGAGGACGACGGGTGAGGTTTGTCTATGGCACCTGCTCCAGAGTCCGCTACCGACCTCGACCAGCTCATTATTTCCTGGAAAAAAAAATGGAGAATAAGGAATGAGTACAAGACTCAGTAAGTAGCCTACTTGTAGGCTCTTAATCGTGTCCTTGATATGCAAGGGTACCATGTTCTTTCTTTTCTTGTTCTTGTTCTTGCCGTATGTTCTTGTTATGTTTCTTAATTCGTTCTCCAAGACACTTTCCTTAGGATTTACGGTACTAGACATAAACTTGTCGACCTGTGTCTGAGGCTTCATGCGTTTCAAGCGACACAGTCTTAATACCTACGCTCAAGCTTCATACGCTCCAAGTAGCATAGTCTAAGTCATAAGCATGATGTACCGTGGGAGGTCTTAGGAGGTTCTTGATTCATGGCTAGGGTAACTTACTCTCTTCTTGCTCCATCGTAGCCATAGGTCACTCCCCATGATAGACCATAAAGGTCAAGTGATCGATGCATGCATGAACATGGCATAGACCATAAAGGTCACGTGATCGGTATGTACATGAACATGGCATCCTGCAAATCATAACATGGTGCAGGGCATCTCATCTAAGTGAGGGGAATGAGGCCAAACATGACATCCTGCAAGAGAAACACGATGCAGGGCATCCCACCTAGAAGAGGAAACAAGGCCTCCTTAGAAAGCACCCCATGGTGGGAGGTATGGGCCACAATTGGACATGCTTAGAGTACTACCTAGCATTCTTGAATTTTGAGTCTTGAGGACTTTGGTCCCTTATGTTTGAGTGGTAACTTTCATTCTTCTTGTCTTGGTAGTTGTATAGCTTGTTATTGATTCTTAATCTTGTAAGTTTCTAAGGTTCTTATTTTCTTGAGGTGTAAGTTGTTATATACATTCGTGATCATATGAACCCATCGTAATAACTAGCATGAGTTATTCTAGAAGGTCATAAGTTCATAATGGACTCCTTAGAGGGTTTTAGAAGGGTCTTTAATCTTGACATGTTTCCTTTAGGCGTTTCCTAAGTTCCATCTTAGTTTAGGTTCCAAACTTGCTCCAACCACCTTGTAATCTTGAACTTATTCTCAAGTCATATAGAGTAGACCTTAAAGAGAATAGTTGGTAAGTTGGAGCATCTCTAAACCTTGAGCTAGGATATGACTACTTGTTTCGTTTTTAGGAACTAAGCTTTAGAGGTTGTCATGTCATGTCTTGTGTTCCCTGAAAACTCTTCCAAAGTAACCCTTAATTTTCTCCACATGATTGCATAGGTGGCGTTATCATAATCGTGGCATCCTATTGAAAATTCGTGATGCAGGGCATCTCATTTAGAAGAGGGAGATAATAAGTTCATCCTGGCATCATTCTCATGGTACATATAGCAGGGCATCTCACCTAAAGAGGAATAGGGGTCTCGTGGTACACTTCGTGATGGGAGATAACGGTTACTCCGGGCATGGATCCTAGCAACTTGTTAAGCATGTCATTTGCATTAACCTAGGTGTTTCTATGCATTCTTGGGGATCCTAGGTTTATGCATAATGTCTTGGGTCAAGCTTGGGAACATACAAGTTCTTCTTAGGAATAGCCCCGACGTGGTCTTGTGCACGTAGAGTCTCATTAGAAACCAAGGGTACTTGTGGAGAATCTCTTATTTAGTGGATACCTCTTTCGTCATCCTAGGAGGCAAAGTTGCATGGTTCGTGATATACGTTTTCCCCATATCTTAGTTTCGCTACCTAACGATTTCCAATGACTCCCAAACTTCATTTCCTTATACAACCTCTTGAGATAAGGATTCATACAACATTTCATAATGTTGGGAGGTCATTTAGGGCTTAACCCGTAGGTAGTCTTCCTTAGGGGCATTATGGTCATTTTACCCCTAATTCTTGGTTTTGCTCCTTAACGAGTTACAATGGTTTTCAAACTTCATTACCTAATCAAGCATCATAAATAAGATTTACTGTAGAGTTTCATAGCATTTGGAGGTCATCTTGGTCATGAACCGTAGGTAGATATCCTTAGGGGCATTATGGTCATTTCTTCCTGTTTCTTCGGGACCTCCATTCTTGAGTTTCCGGTATCCGAATTACTTCCAATTTCCTTCCACTGACTCCTTATTGTGTCTAGTTTCTTTTTGTTTACCGTAGCCTAAGATATTCGCCTCCAAAGTTCGTCCAAAATCATTTTTCTCACCGGAGCTAAAACAGGGGATTCATCATTGGGCAACCAATTTTGGGGGTTTTCAAGGCCCGATTTCTCCATGGAACCTCTTCCATATCCTTTCCTCAAGCTACATGAATTAGTTTGGGAGACATTCTTTGAGTGGGACCTTAATTTTGAGAGATCGTTCTCGGTATGCAACTTCCCGAAACGTCGAATTTTCAATCTCTTGGGTAACTTGTTCTACGACGTTTCGACTCTCGATTCCTTCATCAAAATTACTCAAATCATTCCTCTGAAGCTAAAGAAATCCTTACTTTGAAGGAAAAGGGACCGTAGATAGGATTTCGTCACTTATCCCCAACTTAAGCTGTAACGACCCGAAATTTTCTACTTAATTTAAGGTCGCTACTGTATACATACCATAAACATTGAATGCGGAAGACTTCATTTAAATTCCATAAAACATAACCATAAACGTTTAAGTTTAAAACATCCTATTCTATCCTAAGTCTAAGAAAATAAATGCCACTATCCTATGCATGTGCCATGATCTCGAGTTGCGATGCCGTCGTCAGCCGTACAGGAATGCCTTGCCTTAACCTGAAAAATGAAAAATGTAGTAGCACAAGGCTTGAGTATTTAAAGAAATACTCAGTAAGTGACCCCACTATTGGGGTTAAATGCAACAATCACATGCAATGAAATGATGGGACCTATCTTTCGTTTCATTTCGTTTCGTTTCGTTTCGTTTTCCCTACGGTGTAATCCTAACAGGTAATCGTGGAGGTGTACCATATACTCTACATGCAGCCCATACGTGCGAGTATGGGCTCACCAGCTAGTTCGCACACCGCTGGGTCACTGTCCCTAGCCGGTGGGCATGCTCTGGGGGCCCACCGGGACCAGTTAAAACTAAAATCGTCACGGCAGCGCTATGCAGGGCATAACGATCGTTGTCCTGCCATTTGGATGTACGCGTCCGTACCCTCGTGATGGGATAGGGGTATCCCCCCAAATTCATGATCACATAATATGCATGAGGTTCCACTAGTCCTACAGTCATCATTTAATGAACATAACCCCGTGTCACGTTTTCATGCTTACGTGTCATTCTCATTCTTATTTCGTTACATATCATACATATTTCTAGTGGGGTTATGTATCATGCAATTTACCGTATTTCATGTCATACAATTCATTCAGTTACATTTCAATACTCATACAACAAGCCATAATCGTACAAGGGCCACACATCGTCACATGCATTCATATCACATCAACTAAGCAGCATAAATAACATACATTCACGTTCACATGATTTCGTACGTAAACACAATAATCTAGCACACAATGTATCATATCATAACCAAGTCATAACGTAAACACTTCATAGTCATATCGTTCTCTAACTTACCATAGCCTTAACGTTCTTATACCTATCATAGACATATCATTACGTGACGTACCTTAGTCATATCGTCACAAGAACGTACCCTAACGCTATCGTTCTATCAATCTATCACAAACCTATCCCTTTCTATGCATAACCTAACCGTATTCTTTCATCAATCTCTCATATTCATAGCACTCCAGTATGTAACCTAACTCTAACGTTTCATGAACGTATCTTACTTCTATCGTTACATTTCGTTTTGTGCATCCTTCTCGTACCCTATCTCAAACATATCCTTGAGCACATCGTACCATAATTATAATCATACAAACCACATATTATAACATAACATAACATATAGGAAGCATATCGATCCACAGACAATTCACACATATCAATATATATGACACGTGCAGAACCACAGGGCATGTGTCAACATCAAATATAACCATGCTGATAGTAAGGTCACTTACCTGGCCAGCTTAAGTCGTTGTCACGAATATATCTTTAATTAAAGTTTGATCCCGTCCTTTGAAATCCGAGTCAACCTTGTTGATCAGATCTATCTTCACTTAAATCTTAGGTGAATCTCAACGGGGTAAAGGTCATCCTCATTTTTTTTCTCAAGTAAATTTTACTATTATTGATTTTCTGTTTTTTTTTTTCAGTAACTATTACTTGTTGGCATAAGGATAGGTTGAGGAGAGATAATTGTGGGAAGGGATGAGAGGTTAGTGGAGAGGAGTGGGAAAGGTTTATTTTTTATTTTTTTTTATTTTTTTATTTTTTTTAATTAATTAATTTTTTTTATTATAATTTTAACTATTTTTATAATTATTTTTATTCGTTTATTTCTTTATTTATTTTTGGGCTATTACACAAGCCAGAAATCGATTTCCTTCAATTGGGCACGCTCCCGAGGTTATTTCTCTTCGTGGTCTTCAACAGAAACACTCTGTGGAGGTGCAGAAACTTATTGGGATCATTCTTGCTCGACGAATCGTCGTGTATCCCCGAATTGCATTTTCAAACTTTCCTTTTAAGTTCTTCAATGGGGGATTGAATTGGAGAAATGGTTTCTGGGCACTTTCAGCACTTCATTCCTTCATAGAACTTGTGGGTAATCTTGCTTAGAAACTGTAGGAATACGTTTGGGGAGAAATGGTGGAGAATTGCTCTCGAATTTGGAATAAATCAGAGAGTAGGAGACCCACAATCTAAACGCTCATAACTCTTGAATAGGCTCTCAACTTTGCTCGATTCTTGTTCCATATTGTTGCCCCAACTTCAGACTTTATAGGAGAAGCTTAAACCGACATTGAGAGCTCCAGAATCGTCGTGAATTGGCGGTTTGGATTTTATGGAATATCCGCCGAAAATATCTACTCCGATTAGAGCCTCACCGACTTTGGTTTTGAATACCAGCCATTGAATGTGATGATCTGTCCGTCTTCTAGATCATATCCAATTTTGGAGGAGATCCAATGGCTGAGATTCAAGGTTTGAAAGATTTTGCTCAGATGGTCACGGTAGATGCTCTGATTATGATTAAAGGGGCATTTTCGTGATTATCCATCCTTCTAGGGGTATTTTGGTAATTTGCCACTTTTCGAATATTTTATTATTATTTTCTTCGAAAATTCTATAATTTTTCTAAATATTTTTCATCCCTTGTTGGTCATTTTTCTTTTCTTCCGCACATATTGCATCACAATATATCATATCATAAACAATTCAATTTATCACATATCTCATACCATAACATATTTCATACCATATGACAACATATATATATATATATATATATATATATATATATAAATATATCCGTCATACACATATCGTATCATAATCATATCATAGCGTAAACACTTCGTGGTCATATCGTTCCCTTACTTATCATAGCCTTAACGTCTTATATCTATCACAGTCATGTCGTACATGAACGTACCTTAGTCATATCATCACATGAACATATCCTAACGCTATTGTTCTATCAATCTATCACAAACATATCCCTTTCTACCCATATTCATCACTACACATAACCTAACCATATTCTTTTATCAATCTCAAATATCCATAGCACTTCGGTATGTAACCTAACCTTAACGTTTCATGAACGTATCTTACTCCTATCGTCACATTTCGTCTTGTGCATCCTTATCGTATCCTATCTCAAACATATCATTGAACACATCGTACCGTAGTTCACATATTATAACATATACATAACATATGATAAGTATATCAATCCACAAACAACTCACACATATCAATATATATGACACGTGTCGAACCACGAGGCACGTGTCAACATCAAATATAACTATGCTGATAGTAAGATCACTTACTTGATTAGCTTAGGTTGATGTCCAGAAGTTATCATTAATGAAAGTTCGATTCTGTCCTTTGAAATTCAAGCCAACCTAAGTGAGCCCATGACATCAGTTTCGAGTTGAACTCTATAAAATTATTTTTCTAATTTACCTTGGTCAATTGTTAAAAGTTTTGAAATGTTATATATCTATAATTATGTTTTTATTAAAAATCTTATTTTATATGGTTTCTCTTGTATAAAAAATTTGATAGAGTTATTTCCTGTCCTCTATATTTGCTTTTCTTATTTTTTTTTCTTTATCTATATTTACTATGTAGCCTTTTGCTTTTCTGGTTTTTCTCTTTATCTATATTTACTCCCTCTTAATTTTGTTCACAAATTTTCTTTGCCATTTTATTTTTAATCTATTTATTTGTCTACTTATATAAATTTATTGATCTAATATTATTAATCTAATGTGATTTAGTAGAATTCATATAAATTATTGGCATTTAGTTTCTAACTCAACTAAACAATTATAATGATTTAATGAAGATTTAACCATGATTGGCTGTGATTTCTATAAAAAAAATAGGACAAATAAAATTAAGATTTAATATATATCTTACTGATCATATCTATCTCCACGTAAATCTTGTCTTGTGAATTGGGTAAAGCCATTCTCATTTTTTCCTCAAGTTAAACCTGTCAATTATTGTTTTTCTGTTTTGAGGTGGGCTGAGAAGAGATAATTGGGGAAGGAATGAGAAGTTACTAGAGAGAAAGGAGGAAGATTGTTTCTCTTTCTTTTAATAGCAAAACGAGGAGACATAATCAATTGCAAGACGGGCCGCTACTTCTCCGCAGGAAACAAAGGAAAAGAAAAAGGAAGTTTTGTATGTTTTACATATCTTTATAACCATCATTTTCAAGCTTCAAAGGAACACAATTGTTTTCCATATCTTTTTTGAGAGCTACTTCGGCTTCACGAATGGCTCGACATGAGGGGAGCAGCGGAGCGGTTTCGATGAGCATGGTGGTTGTTGCAATGGCATTGCTGCTGCTGCTTGGCTTCGATCATGGCGATGCTGCTACAACTTTTGTTGTTGGCGACTCGAACGGATGGAACCTAGGCGTGGAAGGATGGCCTAATGGGAAGGTGTTTAAAGCTGGTGACATATTAAGTGAGTTTTCAACTCTCGTTTTGATAGTTGAATAGTAACTGATGTTCAACTCTCGTTTTGATAGTTGAATAGTAACTGATGTTCAACTCTTGTTTTGATAGTTGAATAGTAACTGATGTTTTACTTGCGTAATCGTATCTATTAAGAATAATGCTCTGATACTATGTTAAGAATGAAAAACAGAAGTGGGATCGAAAATCTGAAAATATTCTACTAACCAAATCCTTGAGATAAGATAAATTATATCAAAACACAAGTCCCGTAGCAGACTCGTTTTAAAGCCTTGAGAGTAAACCCGAAAGGGAAAGCCCAAAGAGGACCTGGGTCGTTACATTACAGCTATATAAAATATATTCGAATAATATCCGATCGAATTCGCAGTTAGATCGCAATGAATACATACATTTTTTTTTTTGTAGGATTCAACTATAACCCGACAGTTCACAACGTGGTGGCCGTGGACGAGGGGGGTTATAGAAGCTGCATAGCTCCCAGAGGCGCCAAAGTGTTCAATTCAGGCAAGGATGAAATCACGCTTTCAAGAGGAAACAGCTTCTTCATATGCACCACCCCAGGCCACTGCCAAGCTGGGATGAAAATTACTATCAATTCCCTCTAGTTCTTAACCACCCCGTATCGTTTACACATCGATCTCGATGTAAATGTTCTAAGTAACGATGATTTGGAAACATTGTGGAAATAAAATAATTGATAATAATTAAGTAGTTATATATATCTTATTATTAATTTTTCTCTTTGTTTCCTATTAGGAGGTCCATCTCATTTCGTTAGTATTTAGCATTTCTAATCTATTTAACTTGAATTTGGGAAATAGAGCATACCTCAATTACCTTAATTTATTTTATTTTTGGAATATGACTAAAATTTTAAATGTTTATTTAAGAACATGAAAATGGTCGAATAATCATTAAAATGTCATATTTTTTTAAAATCTTATTTAGAATTTAAATACTTTCTTTCGAACAATGGAAAGAAATGATAAAAGAAAGCTTTCAAATCTTATTTAGAAGTTAAATACTTCTTCTCAATGATGGATTTTATGGTAAAGAAATGATAAAAGAAAGCTAACCAATTTTTAAAATTGAAAATTAAATAGTCATCAATAAGGTATAAAATAATAATTAAAGAAAGTCAAATTTATTCTACAGTTAGAAAAAAAATTAATTAAACTTTTAAAATACATGGTAAAAGTGATTGAAAATAAACCTTTTTTTAGTACTATAGATTTTTAAATTATTTTCTTTTAATGAAATTTAATTATTATTATTATTATTATTTTATTAAATTTAAATTGATTCAAAATCAGCTTGATGGTAGAAAGTCTCTGGAGCAGGGCAGAGACGAACAAATTTTCCCCATCTCCGTCCACCAATAATAGCTGAGCCTGGTTTGTGAAGGGAAAGTACGTGTTTCGAGTTTAAGATGACTTTTATGGGTTGGCTTTAGAGTTTCATATTCTAAATTCTCTCTCTGTAGGGTATGAAATTGATCGAGGTTGATTGGTATAGACTCGTTAGAGGACGATTTACACTTTCAGGAAGGATTCGTGAACCAAGAGGGACTATAGAAGGAGATTGAGCTTGGAAATGTAAGGTACGATTTTGGGGTTTTGAGGAATTTTAGTAGATAATATCTCCCTCGCTTCTTGACCAAACTTGATGATTTGTTGCTCATTACGATTAAATTGAATAATACTGAAGGTTTGATGAAGAAACCAAAATAGAAGTCTGCAATGTGAGAATTGATGATGGGAAAAGACACATCTACGTGAAGGTATGTCTAGATTACTATACTATATCTCTTTTTATGATACGTTTACGCAAGTGGTATTTATGCTGTTATATAGAGATGATGAGGGGTTCATCAATAAACTCCTAATTGTGAACTTGCTTCGATTGCAGAGGGTCTGAAAATATTATTTTTCCACAATTCCGGTGAAGATGACATCAAACCAATGCTTTAATTTCATATTCAAAATTAATTTCCACCGATCTCAGTTGACTTACAATCATATTGAATTCATTTATATGATCAGCAATAGATTCACCGTCACATATTTGTAAATTGAACAATCTCCGCATAAAATACACCTTATTCATAGTCGACGTTTTTTGGTACATACTGAACAGTACCTTCAACAGATCTGATATTGTCTTCTCCTTGATGATGTTGAACGCCACATTTTTTGATAGCGTCAACCGAATCAACCCTGAGGCCTGCTGATCCTTGAGCTTCTACTGCTCCGTGTTCATTGTATCCGAATTCACCTCCTACAGGGGTTTGTGAAGATCTTTCTCGTACATATAATCTTCAATCTGCATCGTCCAAAAATCAAAATCGGATCCATCAAACTTCTCAATTCCAACATTTGAGCTTTCGATCTTCACAGATGATGATGAATCTCGCCTAAATTTGATACTAGTTCATAGGATCACACAATAACACAACACACCATCTAGATGATCACAAAGAACAGGAGAGAGAAAATGAGAGGAGGAATATTAAATAAAGATTTATATTGATGACTTTAAGTATGTACGGTAAGAGACAATATAGATAAGGCAGAAAGTACATTTTAAAAGCACTACTAAGATTGTATATATATAGTTCAATTTACTGTAACTTTACCATATATAATCATCTTTAGCCTTTTATTATATATTGTTTCACTATATATGACCATTTGCATTATATGTCATTTACTACATATAGCTTTATTACGTAGAACCGTAGAACGAGCTATAAATAAGCAGCATGCTCCATAACCCAACACTTACGGTATGGGGCCAACTACGGAGATGTCACCTAAACTCTACTAGAGAATATGAGAATAATGTCTATATAATAGTATGATGACAATTATGGGTTGAAAAGATGTCAAGGTTACATTTTGAGAGCCTCTAAGGTGATTTAAAAGTATCAATGAGGTGTTACGATCATGGTCAAAGTGTTATAGAAATTTTATGGAGATAGACTACAATACGAGACTTTCAGGATATATCTTAAATTTAAGAATGATTTGGGCGAAGGATCGCCATGATTACAATTGTAGAATTTGTCTCTAAATCAACTAAAAGTTCTATGGTAATCTTCCCTATACCCTTACACCAATATATTTCATAGCTCAATATGAACCTTTGTTTTGTTTTCTGTTTTTTGTTTTTTAGAAAAATAGCCCATTTCAAGATGTTCCAAAGGTATTGTGGTAGTTAAGGTTCCAAGACCCTTTATTTGAAGTTGGATTTAGTATCCCAAGTTCTATTACATGTAATGATATCCACTATGCCTCTGCAATACCAATTATCTGTACCGTCTTTCTACTCGGGGAATCTTTTAAAATTAGTTTGTGAGGATATATAGGTAAATGGGTCTGTTGTTGGACATTTAGCAAGGTTTAGAGGATGTGACTTGAAAGTCAAGTAATACATGAAACTGGTTAAACCATTAATCTAGTTAAAAGAAGAAATCAAGTTATCTTAAATGACTTTAAAAAAAAATGATTTGAATTAAGGTTGGGTTAAATATTTGATATTTTTCCAGCATTAGTATCCACATGAATGTTGATTTAAAGGATGCGCCTAAGCCATGAACCTACTAAATGGACTCTTTTCCTCATGAAATTGTAACGGAAAGCTTCAAATGACATGACAAGGTTATATATGAAATTTTGTGGTCATTGGATTAGGTTAGGGGGCAAAGCCAAGGGTAGCTAAAACATGACCAAAATACCCTATAATTATGGCTCACTGGCTTATGACCCAAATGACCTTTGCATAGTATAAATTTTTTCCTTATGTGATGGTTTAGAAGGATTATGAAAATATTCAAGGTCATTGGAATATGTTGAGGATTTAAACCAAGATTTGGGTTGGTAAATGACCAAAAGTACTCCATAAGAATTCTATGATATTTTCAAGACGTTAAAGAACTCTAAATGATATGAAACTTTATATGAGGTTCATTTATGATCTTAAGGGTAATTAGGTAAGATCCATGAGTTAATATAGGTTGTTAGAAAATTAATGATGTATCAACCAGTGGGAGTTATTTATGACCTCAAGAGACTCATTTATGGCCTTAAGGGGTGATGTTGATGGATTATGACCAACCAAAGATGGTATGTTTGTCGCAACCTTTGAGCATTCCATATTGGAAATATGAAATATAGTAATGAACTTCAACGTGGGTCTACAAAAATTCTGAAAGGATATACGATGATGTAGATGATCGTTGAAAAACTTACCAAGTCCATATACTTTTTACTTGGGGAGGATACCTATATTATTGACCATTAGGCTAACTATACATGAGAGATATTGTTAGACTATATGGAGTGCAAGTATCGATAATGTCAGATTGAGACCCACGCTGTGCACCCAATATCTATCATAGTTTGTCATAACATTGGGTACTCGCGTTGACTTCATTACTGGTATCCATCCACAAACCGATGGTTAGATGGAGCGTTTGAACCATATCTTGGAAGATATATTGCGTGCCTGTGTGTTGGATTTTGCAGGTAGTTGAGAATTTAAGTTGTATCTTACGGAGTTCTTTTATAACAACATCTTCGAAGCAACTATTGAGATGACATCGTTTGAAGCATAATAGGGGAAATGGTGTAGGTCCTAAGTTTGCTGGGGACGAGGTAGGTGAATGAGAGTTGATGGGATTCGAGTTAGTCCAGACTACCAATAGGCCGTACAACAGATCAGGGCGAGAATGCGCACAAATCAGAGTAGATAGAAAAATTATTCTCATGAGAGGCGTAGGAGCTTAAGATTTGAAGTGGACAACATAGTATTCTTGAAGGTGGTCCTGATGAAAGACATCTTAAGGTTCAAATGTAAAGGCATGTAGAGCCCATGCTTCATCAAAACATGGGCATTTAGTGACCCGCACACCCAAATTTACCTGCAGCCGAACCTGGTTCGGCAACCCTTGCGACATCCTGCTCCATAGTCACCAGAGTTAGTGCCACTGAGATTTGGCACAAAAGACTTAGGCACTTTCATCATCGAGATTTGCTTCAGATGCATTCAAAGATGCTGGTAGAAGGACTCGCTGACATTGATGATGACATGCCTCTTTGCCACACTTGTAATTTTGGGAAGCAACATAGGCAACCCTTTCCTAAACAGGCATGGAGAGCCTCGAAAAAGCTGCAATTGGTTTATAATGATCTTTGGTTTATAAGGTTCAAATGGTATTCTTTATTACATTGACCCATAACCAAACCAAATCAATAGTCTGACTCATGTGCCTTCTAACGTTGGCTGAGCTTGGTTTCGGTGACTCTATTTCGACGTAGCCGACATATTTGGCTCGTATTTGAGTTATTCGAACTTTTGGGACTTGTTCTTATTGTTTTAGACCATTTCAAAGTAGTTTTTATATTTTCGGGAGCAATTGAGTGAGTATGACCTCATTTTTGTTCATCTAAGTTACCTTATGGCTAAAAGTTGAATTAGTTGACACCGTTGGATGAATTAAATTGTATATCATACCATAACTTGATGACGTGGGTTTACATAGGTAAAATTGAAATTTAAGGAGCGGTTTTGAACCAGCTTTAGGATTATCTTGTAACTTCGACTCAGGCCAGCTATATAAGTGGTTCTACTGTTGGCATGGTTGGATGAATTGAATGATGTTGGCATGGTTGGATGAAGGATATAAAGGTCGTCGGATTTAGAGCAAAGCTTTTTCCTTTCATTTTGACATTGAACAAGTCTTTGCCACTAGCATCTCTGATCACACACTGCTTATTCTCAAACAACACTTTATAGCCTTTATCAAGTAACTGACCAACGCTTAAGTGACTTTGATCAATTTTCGGTACAAATAAAACATCTGGACTAAATTTTGTACTTTCATAGCTTGTTATAATTACTGTGCCTTTTCTCTTGACTTCCAAGTGTTCACTATTGCCAATTCTCACTCTCTTAACTTTAGTGTCTCTTAATTCCTTAAAAACTCCTTGTCATATGTCATGTGATTTGTGCACCCACTGTCAATCAACCAACTCTCGCTTGATTCTGTGCCTGAGGAGCAAGTGACCACAAACAATTGATCTTCTTCTTGAATAGCTACTTGTGCATCTACTTCTTTCACCTGACCTTTGACTTTGCAGATCACAGCTTCATGTCCAAGTTGATTGCATTTGGAACATTTGGCGTCAGGTCTTCTTCAGCACTTGTATGGTAGATGACCTTTCTTCTCACAATGGTGGCAAGGTAGATAGAATTTTTTGAAACCTCCTCCTTTTTCCTTCTGATAATTGGCAGATGAATTTTTATTCGTCAATTGGTTTTTAATATGTTTCTTATTTTTATACCTGTGATTGTCTTGATGCTTAACAGGTAAGGCAACTTCAATCACCCCTTCTTGCCTCATAGATCTCCTTTGCTCTTGTTTTTGTAAACCATTCAAGAGCTTTGTAAGAGAAATCTTTGACAGGTCTTTGGTGTTCTCCAGAGTAGTAATGGTGGCTTCACACTTCTCTAGAACAGTGACCAACAACTTTTCAACGATCCTGGAATCATTTAACACAAAACCAAGCAATCTCACTTTGTTGGCAATGCTGAGAAGTCTGTTAGAGTACTCTTTCACTGACTCAGACTCCTTCATCTTCTGCAACTCAAAATTCCTAATCAACACAAGACTTTCATTCCACGAATTCTCTCATCTTCTTCATATTTAGCCTTGATTGCTATTTTAAGGGACATTATTTGCATGAAGATCATTTGAGATATAGCTGCAAATAGGCAAGCTTTTGCCCTTGTTTTTCTTGTCTTCTTTTCCTTCTGTGCTTTGATTTGTGGAAGTGGAGGAACCTCGTAATCATCTTCTATTGCTTCTCAAAGATCCAAAGCCTTCAGATATGTCTCCTTACGAACTGCCCACATTTGATAATTGTCTCCATCGAAGACTAGTGGTGCAACAGCTGAAAAACATGATTCCCCTTCCATTTGATCTCAAAGATTCCTTAAGAAGACAACTCTGATACCAATTGTTAATGAAAGAGTGAGTGATTGAATGGTTAATGAGAAGATTGTATTATGAAGAGCAAGAATGCTCTATATATATACAAATAATATAGAAGGATATTAAAAATTCTACCTAAAAATCTGCATGGTAACAGCAATCTAAACAAACATGTGATTTTTAACAGACGCCCTTCTCATGTTAGCAAAGAAGGACTCGGAAAAAGTAACATGGGAGACGTTGCAAACAATGCATGTGGGTATGGAACGTGTTAAGGAAGCAAAAGTGCAGACCTTAGAGTGCATTCGAGGCTATCCACATGAAGGACGGAAATCAATAGACGATTTTTCCATGAAGTTGATGACGATCGTTAGTGGCATCCATTTGTTAGGTAGCAAGGTGGATGAGATCTCAATCGTTAAGAAGTTCCTTCATGTTATTCCCTTGAGATCGATGCAGATTCTTACCTCCATCAAGCAGTTTGACAACCTCAAGAACATATCAGTTGAGGTGGTCGTTGGTCGTCCTAAGGTCCATGAGGAGAGATTTTGTGGCTATGAAGACAAAGAGGAGGAGAAACACCTCTTACTCGCACATGAGGAGTGGATATGCATGAACAAAAAAGAATGATGCGACTGACTCTTCTTTTTTAGGTACAAGGGAACGTGATAACCATAATAAGGAAAATAGAGGCCGTGGACGTGGTCGCGGACATGACCGAGGACTTGGTGGCAGAGGAGGCTATGACAATACTGACAAACCCATGACAATGCCAACCCTAGGAAGGACAAGAGTATGAACAAATGTTACTCTTGAGGAGAATATGGACACTATGTGGTAGAGTGCCTCAAGTAGAAGTGTGATGAGGAGTCACATAATCGCCTATACAAGATCCATCCATCCTCTCTATTGACGACACTTGCAGACCCAACTTGGTTATGATATGGAAGACTTGGGCACGTGAACTTTTAGGCACTCAAAATGATGAGAGAGAAGAAGATGACCTAGTTTTCATACACCCGAACTAGTTATGTGAAATTTGCCTTGTTTTCAAACAAGCAAGGCTGCGATTCCCAAATCAAATCAGTTTCTGTGCTGAGCGACCACTACAACTAGCTCATGCAGATTCATGTGGCCTGATCAACCCATCATCGATTGTTGGTTGCAAGTATTTTCTTTTACTTGTTGACGATTATAGCAGTTGGATATGAGTGTATATGTTCGAAGAAAAAGGAGAGCATTATGTGTGTTCTAGAAGTTCAAAAGACTCATTGAATATGAATCTGATCACAAGCTGAAAATCTTGCATACCGACCAAGGTGGCGCGTTCTTATCCCAGAATTTCTCAACGTTTTTCGAAGAGGAAGGTATCAAGTATCAACTTACCGCACCATACACTCCACAAAAAAATGAAGTGTCGAAGCATGGTTCGGCAAGGCACCTCACTTCGAATACCTAAGATTGTTCAGTTGTACATCACATATTAAGTCTGTAAAGTCATATATCAAAAAGCTTGATGAAAGAAGACAAAAGATAGTGTACTTTGGCATAGAGAATGAGAAGACACAGAGGCTGTATTATTCGTAATATGAGAAAATTTATGTAAGTAGAGATGTCATAGTTGAAGAAGAGAAGAAGTGAGATTGTGCAGCGTTGACGACAACAAGCAAACTGTTATAGAATTCACCTAGAAAGGGTACTGACAAATCCACACATGTCATCATTAATGATATTGAAAGGCGTGATGAATTCTCTAAAACAAAAGAGCTCAAGCGAGAGCACATGAGGATCCATAATAGAGGATGTACCAAAGAAGTTTCGTTCTCTTACTGAAATTTATACGAATACACTTGAAGAATAATTGGAACCCGACGAGTTAGTGTTGCTCGCAGGTGAGGAGCCGACATCTTACCGTGATGCAGCAACTGAGACAATATGGCAAGAGACTGTACAAAAAGAGCTTGAAACCATTGAGAAGAACAAGATGTGGGCACTGACTAATGTACATACCAGACACAAGCCCATCGGTTTGAAGTAGTTGTTTAAGTTGAAGAAGAATAGTGAAGAAATGTCAGCAAGCATAAAGCAAGACTCGTGGCGAAGGGATATATGCAATGATAAGGAGTTGATTTTGTGGAAGTTTTCGCGTATGTGATTAGACTAGACACGATAAGGTTTATTCTAGCAGTTACAACTCAACATGGGTGGGAGGTCCATCACTTATGACACTATCAGTCCGACCAAAAGGAATTCATATCTAGTCTCTTCTTCTGTCCTAAGAAAGCTTTGACAGTCTCTACTTGCTTACCCTACCCTTATGCCTCTTTATATCTATCACAATAGCTATTCACAATATTGTGATGTAATTTGATAAAGCTTGGGCCACTTCAAAGCCTTAAATCTTGTCTCTAAGACCCTAGATAAAACTGTCAATCTTTTTTTTATCTGTATTTGCAAACTCATGAAGCAAATTGGGAAAAGTTGTTTAACTCGTGGTCATACTCATTGATAGATTGTATCACCTTGCTTCATATCTAAATATGTAGTATGGTTCTTATATCTTGTGACAACGAGATAGGGGCCATGTCATAGCACCTCCATCGACACTGAGCATGCATTGTGCGCTTTTCAACCAGAAATATGTTTCGCCCTTCAACATGTTAGTGGTCTAGTGCACCTGGAACTGGTATGGTCATTTCATATACTACAAGGTCATCTTTATTGCCTCCAACCATGCTTCAATGGCTACTAGATCTACCTTTCCATCGTCAAAGAAGGGTGAGTTGTAGTTTTTAAAATCCCTCAGGTCACTGGATTCAACTTTTGTCCCTCTAATTTAGTCTAGCTATCTATTGTGGTTGTCATAAACAACTGCATGGACTCTAGGGTGAAAGTAATGGTAGGTTGTGCTAGTGGCACGTCCTGGGTAAGCGCTGGTACTTGAGGGATCTCTCTTGATACCTCCAAAGGTTAGTTGTCTTAACTTTTAGGACTTTCACTATGGTGCCATCTGCAATTGAAATCCTCTCTTGGGATCTATATCATACATGAAATCCTTCTTTATGATATATCAAAAGATAATTAACCTATTCACCCTTGCATCTCAATCAACTGCGAAAGAATATTTCAATGATCAACAATAAATTATGGCTCTTACACGTTCTATCTCATGAAATTCAATCACATCTTATTTGATTGTAGCGGGACGTATCATCGAGTTAAGCCATAGATGATGTACGACGCTCTATCTAGACCAATGTACAAGACCTATGATTCAATTGCGTTGATACCAATTAGTCAAAACCTGATTTTCGAAGATTTGAGTCACGAATTGCAACGTAGACTTAACCAAATAAAAAGTACAATAAAAATTTTGAGCAAATTAAAAAAATATCCTTTAAAAGATCAAAATAAAAAAATTTACAAATTCTTATTTAAAAGTTTATTATAAAATAGGAAATGAGATACAAAATAATAAATAACTTCTAAGTACATAAGGATTGACGCCCATGACGACTCTCATTTGTGAATGTACAACTCTCGCAGAGTCCCATGAAGAAAATATATATATATATATATATATATATATAATATTTATTTAGTGTATTCATTAAGCCACCGGACTCCAATCACATCCATGACTCAATAGATTATCAGAGACTTTCATTTAGGTTTTAGCAAGTTTAGGCCTAAGTTCTGTAGTTATTTGAGCTTCTTGGAGGTCTTGAAGTTTCAAGTGGTTCTCGTGTATGTCGCAAACTCAATTGGGTCTAAAAAATTGTTCAGTTCCTTAGATTAAACCCAATCGGAGAAGTTATTCACCTATTCTGGCACGTGGATCTACTATACGACTTATTTGAGTTATGTGGTGAACCAACTTCTCTATTCTTTAGACTTAGCTAACTACAGTACCTTGGAAGTGAATTGTTAGTCTATTCACCGTAGGAGACGTGACCTTATCATAATCATCTCATAAATGATAATATGTATTATCTCTCCTGAACATCATTTGGGTGAGGATAGTTTGCAACCCTTACACAAGACTATAAATTCACACTAAATTCGGGGGAGCGATCCTATGTGATGATAAACTACAAAGTCTACTTGTGGGTGAGGATAGTTTGCAACCCTTACACAAGACTATAAATTCACACTAAATTCGGGGGAGCGGTCCTGTGTGATGATAAACTACAAAGTCTACTTGTGTGGTCTGTCGCCCTCTTTTAGGGTAAGTTTACAAAGTCTCCTTGTCCATTGTCACACACGATAGAGGCACAAATCACCTCGACGCACTATCCTATACGACTGACCTAGGTTAAGCTTGAAGGTACAAGTTTCTGAATCCTATCGATGATGTTATTTCGCGCAAGTGCACCTCCTTTCGAACCCTCTTCAACGCATCTGCAAATAGAATTCGATAATGTACTTTGTCTACTTTCTTTCAATATTCATATCTTTTTCTATATAACTTGATTAAACTGGATTCCTTCGTTAAAGTTGGAAGAACTTTAATCCAATTTTTCAATACAATTATCCTCATTCAATTTAGTAACTATGGAGAGTTGTTGAACAAAATCTAAAATCGTACTGTTCTTAAGATTCAATCAAAACTCCGACTTGTAATCAATTTTTCTCATAGATTCTTTCCTGAGTTTTGTACTAAACTGTCTCACGTTGATTGGGGAGGAGAACAAACCACCATTTATAAGGGAGTGGAAACCTTCCTCTAGCAGACGAGTTTTAAAGCTTTGAGGGCAAGCCCGAAAAGGAAAGTCCAAAGAGGACAATATATGCTAGCAGTGGATCTGGGTCGTTACATAAACGACCTCATAAATACCTTATAAATTAATTTCATAACTTAACACTCAAGGAATACCGAATCTAAAAGAAAAATCGAATCTAAAATTTCAAAATCTTTACCACTATATCTTTCCAATATTGTCTCTAAGGTCCTTAGTAAAATCCCTCTAGGTCGGGTCAGAGATAGGAATCTGTATGGTTCCTAAAATATGAGAAGTCACATGCCACATACAAACAAAACACTAGCCTATAAAGAATAAAAAAAATTGATGAAAAGGTCTCAACTTTAGTTGAATTTTTATATGTTTGGATATTGACATTTAGATTTGTTCTGTAGTTAATGAGGAGAGTGAAAAGGTTGCAGCAAGAGGTTGGAATTGAATGAAGATTTGTACTAGTTAAAATATTGCAGACACCCCAATAATTGGGGCCTATCCAAATATGGGCATTCGGCCTTCGCAATATCATAATAATTTCCCGTATTAGCACTACGCTCATTTCGTTGGCAAACGAGCCCTTAAATTAATAATCTATAATGGGTTCTCTGAACCTTCCCTCCCTTCATTTCTTCTTATTATTATTATTTGATTTGCGGTTCTTCATCAGACCTGATACTCTTAACACTGATTACGGAGTTCTTCGCCTCATTTTCAGGTAATCGATTTTAATACCTTAATGCCGTTTCTTTCTTTATCTGTGATGTTCTTTAGATTGCAAAGCTTTTCTGTGGATTTCGCATTGGTTTCTGAGTTTCTATGTTTGTGCATTTGAATGTGGTTTTGGAACTTTGATTTAGGAAATGGATTTCTGTTTGGATTGATTGATGTTGTTAGGGTTTAGATTACTCGAATTGATTGATTGATTGAAGCAATTCAAAATGAGGGGAAAATAAGAACTACTGTGCTTCTATTTGGATCCAAACAGGGCGTGAATTAGAGTATGAAATATTTGAAGGCATCCATGATTCCTGGGGGGGTTTCTTATGGAGGTGGTGACTGGCAAGGATCTATGGGGGTTCCTTATCAACACCCACAATATCATGATAGTAGTCGATATCAATCTCCGGTTCGTGGCAGCTTTCCATTGACAATGGGAAGCTTGCAACAGAGGGATCATTGGATTGGACTTGGCGATTATGATAACAGGGAGAGGGGCAATGATATGACAAGCGATGAAGATGAGGAGGGGATCTATGTTCATAATGATGCTCGTAACGAGAAGAATGGATCGCAATGGCAGCGTGTGAAGTGGACGAACAAGATGGTGAAGCTCTTGATTACTGTTTTATCCTATATGGGAGAGGATTCTGGTTCTGGATGTGGAAGCTTAGGGACAAGGAGACTTGTAGTGTTACAAAAGAAGGGGAAGTGGAAATCGGTTTCGAAGGTAATGGGCGAGCGAGGTTATCATGTTTCGCCCCAGCAATGTGAGGATAAATTTAATGATCTCAACAAAAGGTATAAGAGACTGAATGATATGCTCGGTAGGGGGACGTCCTGCGAAGCTGTCGAGAACCCTGCGGTTTTGGACGAGATAGATTATTTGAAAGCAAAGGAAAAGGATGATGTTAGGAAGATTCTAAACTCCAAGCATTTGTTCTATGAGGAGATGTGTTCTTATCATAATGGCAATAGACTGCATTTGCCTCATGATCCAGAATTGCTTCATTCTTTACAGTTGGTTCTCGGAAATAGAATTGATAGTTCTCGAGTTGCTCGATTTGTAACGAATCAAGTTGTAGCTGAAACTGATAGAATTTGTCAGTTACAACAGCTACGGATCGAGTCGCATTGTATTGAGTTAGAAGAGAAACGTGTTCGAATCGAAATAGGGAGATTGGAATTGGAGAACGAACGTATGAAGTGGGAGCGATTTAAGAAGAAACGAGAGCGGGAATTAGAAAAATTGAAGTTGGAAAATGAGAGGATGAGGGTCGAGAATGAACTCATAGCATCACAACTGAAGAAAAGGAGATGCTCTCATCTTCACAGGATTTGAACTCTGTTTTTGAAGAACTTATTCCAAAGGCTCCTCTCATATGAACCAAATATTCCCCTTGGAGTCTCCATTTCCAAAGCCATGTAGCGGCCCATATAGCGGCCCAATATAGAAGCCCATAAAGAGGCTCAAATGAATCATTAAAAGAATGAAAAAACAGCCCAAGCTTTATCCTCTTATCCATTTGCATCTCTCAACATCAGAGAGGTTGACATGAGAGAGAGAGAGAGAGAGAGACACAAATTCTTGGTCTTTATTTTTGTTGTGTGGGCACATGGGGGGCCTCCCATAATGGGCTTTTTTTTGGGGAATTGTTTGGGCCGACATGGGGGCCCATATACAAAATGTACCTCTTCTCTTAATTAACTTTGTACTTGTTTTTAATTGTTTATAATGAGTGAGTGGGTAATCATTATTTGATTAAGCTTAGAAGCTTTATGATTAGTATACAATTAAGCATATATATATTAGACATAAAAAGCTTAGTACTTCATCACCACATGCTCTCATGTTCCAATGATGTCCACAATTGCAGCAATCCAATGTGTATGTGTTCTTCTTTTAGATATTAAATAAATAAAAAATAAAAAAAGGCATAATAATAATAATAATAATAATAATAATGTGAAAAGTGATAATTCAGCATTAAAAACACTATTAATGCAAGAAATCCACAGCACATGCTTTTGATGACCCTTCTAATTTACTCTTTTTCTTTCAACCCCACATTCACTTTTAAGTAAAGTACCATTTAAATTGTAATTTAATCAAACTTCACCCAGTAATATTCAAAATAGGTTACTTTTAGAATAGTAAAAAAAAAGAAAAAAAAGTGGTAATTGAACCGTTTATGGTAAATTTGAAGGGCATTTTAGGTAATTTTAATAAGTAGATGATGATTAAGAAAAAGAAAATTAGAGAATTAAAAAAAGTGGTTACCTTGGAAGCACTACTCTTTAAAAAGACCTTATATTATTATTATTATTCCAAGGTTATTCTAAAACCAAAGGTGCTTTTGAAAAGTACTTAATAAGTAAAAACGTGGGTAATTAAGTTACCCACATATTTGATATTGTTTTTTTTTTTCTTAATTAAAAAATAAATTATAAATAATAAAATAAGTATATAAAAAATAATAAAAAAAGAAGAATCATTATAATGGGTGGAGTTCATAGTTAAGGTTATGTTAAGGGGAGTCTTGTTTTCACACCTCTGATGTCATGTCAGGATATATATATATATATATATAAACAAAATGATTTAAGTAATAGCTAACATATATATTAAAAATAATAATTTGTGGACAAAATTTCACCCCTCCCTCAGCCCCCACAAAACAAGGAAAGAAAATGACGTGAATTTGAAACTAAAATTTTCACTCAGAGAAAAATATTTATTTATTTTCAGAATTTTAATTTCAATATAAAATTAAAAAAAAAAAAAAAAGGGGTTAATCCAGAAGATGCAAGTGACATTCACATCACATGCCCATGTGAACTAACCCACCCTTTTTGTGTTTCACAACTTGAGTCCTTTCATAATAAATAATTGGTAATTTTATTTTAAAAATTATCATAATAAATAATTGGTAATTTTATTTTAAAAATTATCCCAAACCTCCACATGATATTATCTGCGGTTAAAAGGTAAAATTGAGAGGTGAAAGTAAAAAACATAAGCAAACATGATGATTACAAATGTGGAAGTGGGTGTGTGAGATCCAATGTGGCTGTTCCACTTTTTTCTAAAATATAATAATAATAAAACTTAAATTTGGAACCACCATACACATGGACACATGTGATTGGGTTGTAAAGACATTATGGGTGTTTGTTACTGTACACCCCACCTCATTGTATGGCATCCATATTCATGACCTTATAATAACATTAAAAATTACAAATATTTATTTATAAGATTCACATTTAGAGAGAGAAAAAGAAGAAAAGAAGAGAGAGAGAGTTGTGGAAGTAGGTGTTAGGCTGTAAATACAAAACAAGGTGGGGGCATAGTGGGGGGTACCCCCCATATCTTTTCCACCTCTCTTACATAAGGCATCTATCCCTTCCCATATATTATAATAATAATAATAATAATAATAATACTTTCAAAATAAAATTATGTCCTAATTATAAGGACCAAATACTTTGTAGTTATTATTATTATCTTTTTTTTAAATAAAAATTCAGAATTAAAATACAATATCTCAAACTATTATTATATTATTAATAATAATAACAATAATAAAAGATTAGAAAAAGAAAATACTTTTCTTTCCTTGAAAGCAAATGGCAATAAATCACTCCACCGGTTGATTTTTATATACAAAGCCTTTTCTTTCTATTATTTATATATATTTTTATTTTTTACTTCTCTCATCTCTACCATGAACATAACATAGAGGAACATCTTTTCCTATATAAAATTTAAATAATTAAGATTACTTTCTGTAACGGCCCAGATCCATAGCCAGCAGATATTGTCTTATTTGGACTTTTTCTTTCGAGCTTCCCCTCAAGATTTTAAAAGAATAGGAGAAAGTTTCCACGCACCCTTGTAAACGGTGGTTTGTTCTCCTACCCAACCAAAATTTCCACCCCTTCAGAGTTTTTCCTTCCTCCAATTTATGTGGGACCGCTGTTCTCCTCCCCAACCAATGTGGGACATCACAATCCACCCCCTTTGGGGCCCAGCGTCCTTGCTGGCACTCTTTCCTTCCTCCAATCGATGTGGGACCACACCGCCTTGTGTCTACCCCCTTCAAGGAACAGCAAGAAGGCTGGCACATCGTCCAGTGTCTGGCTCTGATACCATTTAGACTTTTCCTTCCGGACTTTCCCTCAAGGCTTTAAAACACGTCTGCTAGGGGAAGGTTTCCACACACTCATGACTGGTGGTTTGTTCTCCTCCCCAACCAACGTGGGACATCACATTATCGTCCAACAACCTTACATTTTGCAAAACATCAAATTAAATCAATATTTTGAGAACAAAGATTATTTCACTATAAAGTGAAAATTTTCAAAACTCTAACGCGCAAAAGACTATTATTCGAACTTTAGGAATCAACTAAAAATTGAAGACATCGAACAATACGGTAAAATTTAGGGTTTAGTTGAGAAATGGTAAAAAGTTTACGGTTTAGTTGAGAAATGGTAAAGTAATTGAAATTCTCGAAAAATTGAGCTGAATTGAACCAACACATATGAGTGTGTTTGTGTTGAGTTTCTTTTTCTGGGTCCTAACCTAGACATCATGTGAAGAGAGTTATTAACGGCAGTTAAAGTTTTGAAGCTGAAAAAGTAGAGGGTAGTTAATAATTATTTACCAGATCAACCTAACAAAAGTGAATACTCTTTTCTTTTTATCCGTTGCAATCTGATAATTCAAAGAACAATCTATACACAGAATCTCTCAATGTCCCATCATTTTCTCAACAAAATTACAAGTGAAATAAATAGAATTTGATCATGAATGAAAATTCTAAATCAATCCTGATTTTGTTTGCTGCCTATGACCTATAAATTTATTGTACATGGATAGCGATGGTGTATGCAAAATAATACACATTCGAGGAGTTTATTGCTAAATATTCAAGTAAGGTGGCTGATGATTGAGAGGATGATAGAAATAGTTAAACTTTTAACTATTTTGCAAAGATTTTACCTTAAATATTATAATGAGTTATTAGGTCATGTAGATTCAATGGAATGGAGGACCTGGACGAGTACAGTGTTAGGTTACGAAGTCTGCTCCCTGTATTTATAGCTTGGTCAACGGCTATATCTGATAAAGCTATATTTGGTAAAGCCATATTTAATAAAGACATATATGGTAAAGCTATATCCGGTAAAGCTATATATAGTAAATAACTATATATAGTAGATGGTTAAATCTGGTAAAACTATATATAGTAGACTGAACCATATATATATCCCGTCCAATAGACCTTTGAAAATGTACTTTCTATTCTCTGTACTCTCTCTTGTTGTACATATCTGAAGTCATCAATAAAAAAAATTCCTTTAGCTAGAGTTCTCCTTGTAATTTTCTCTATCCTGTTCTTTGTGTTCATCTAGATCGAGCGTGTGCGTTGTTGTGCGATCCTAACAACTGGTATCAGAGCTAGGCAAAATTCACTACGATCTGTGAAGATGGAAAGTTCAAAGATTAGAATTGAGAAGTTTGATGGATCCGATTTCGGTTTCTGGAAGATGCAGATTGAAGATTATCTGTACTAGAAAGATCTTCACGAACCTCTGTTGGGGGTGAAGTCGGATACCATGACCACGGAGCAGTGGAAGCTCAAGGATCGACAAGCCTTGGGGCTGATCCGGTTGATGCTATCCAGAAACGTGGCGTTCAACATTATCAAGGAGAAGACAACGTCAGATCTATTGAAGGCGCTGTCAAATATGTATGAAAAACCATCGGCTATGAACAAGGTGTATTTGATGCGGAGATTGTTCAATCTACAAATGTCTGAAGGTGGACCTCTTGCTGATCATATAAATGAATTCAATATGATCATAAGTCAACTGAGTTCGGTGGAAATTAATTTCGAAGATGAAATTAAAGTGTTGATTTTGATGTCATCCTTACCCGAGTCATGGGATACTGTTGTTGCCGCAATCAGTAGTTCCCGAGGATCTGATAAACTGAAGTTTGGTGAAATTTGAGATGTAGTTCTTAGCGAAAGTATTTGCAAACGAGAAACTGGAGATTCATCAGGCAATGCTCTCAGTGTTGATCGAAGGGGAAGAAGTAAATCAAAAAGCTCAAACAAACATGGGCGATCAAAATCAAAGAACCGGGAAAAATCTCTAAACAAACCCAACGTAACGTGTTGGAGCTGTGGGGGAAGAGGACACTTTCGAACAGATTGTACAAAACTGAAGAAGAAGCAGAATCATAAATCTGAAGATGATGATGATTCTATATATACAACAGAAGATACTGAGGACGTTTTAATCCCTAGTGTGGACAGCCCAGCTGATTCTTGGATTTTGGATTCAGGTGCATCGTTCCATTCGTCTCCAAGTAAGGAATTGTTTCGAAATTTCAAATTAGGAAATTTTGGGAAGGTGTATCTTGCCGACAACAAAACTCTGGAGATTGAAGGGAAGGGAGATGTCTCCATACAAACTCGAGCAGAAAATCAGTGGACATTACAAGATGTCAAATACATTCCTGGTCTCAAGAAGAACCTGATCTCTATTGGTCAGTTGGATAGCACAGGCTATACAGCAGAGTTTGGAAAGAGTTCATGGAAGATTGTGAAGGGTGTCATGGTTGTTGCACGTGGCACAAAATCTGGGACCTTATACACTACTGCAGAGTGTATAAACATGACTGTTGCTGCTGAGAGTGCTTCCAATTCAAGTCTATGGCACAATAGACTTCGACATATGAGCGTCAAAGGAATGAAGATGCTGACTGCGAAAGGATTTTTAGAAGGCTTAAAATCTGTTGATATGGTGGGCCTTTGTGAGAGCTGTGTTATGGGAAAACAAAAACGAGTTAGTTTCACAAAGGCTGCCAAAGAACCGAAGAAATGGCGGTTGGAAATGGTCCATACAGACGTCTGGGGACCATCTCCAATTTCATCACTTGGTGGATCAAGGTACTACGTCACCTTCATCGATGACTTCAGCAGGAAGGTATGGGTTTACTTTCTGAAACACAAGTCAGATGTGTTCACCACCTTCAAGAAGTGGAAAGCTGAAGTTGAAAATTAGACCGGCTTGAAGATCAAATGCCTGAGGTCTGACAATGGAGGAGAGTACAACAAATCAGAGTTTATAACATTTTGTGCAGCTGAGGGAATTAGATTAATAAGAACAATTCCCGATAAGGCAAGACAAAATGGTATTGCAGAAAGGATGAACAGAACATTGAATGAGCGAGCAAGAAGCATGAGGATTCATTCTGGACTGCCAAAGACATTCTAGGCTGATACTGTGAACATAGCAGAATATTTGATTAATAGAGGGCCGTCAGTACCCTTGAAGTTCAAATTGCCCGAAGAAGTATGAACAGGAAAAGAACTCAAGTACTCTCACTTGAGAATCTTTGGTTGTACTGCGTATGTTCATGTTGATCCAGAGAAGAGAGATAAGCTTAATGCTAAGGCTGTGATGTGACCTTTGATGAAAATGTCATGTATAAGGACAAAGAGAAGATAAACTCGGAGACTACGAAGCAAGTGGTAGTTGAACTTGAGTGGCAGGAAAATTCACACAGTGATGGTACAATAGAAGCTCAAGAAACTCCTGATCCTATTGTTGAAGAACCAAACGTGGAGCAAGTTGCACCTGAGCAGCTGTTGAGAAGATCATCCAGAACTACTAGAGCACTAGATAGATATTTAGCCTCATTACATTATCTGTTACTGACTGACGAAGGAGAACCAGAGTTCTTTGATGAGGCTCTACAAGTGGAAGATTCAACCAAGTGGGAGCAAGTCATGGATGATGAGATGAGCTCACTTGAAAAGAATAATACGTGGGTGCTGACTGAGTTGTCCACAGGAAAGAGAGCTTTGTTGAACAAATGAGTGTTCAGAATCAAAGTTGAACCAGATGGCAGAAGGAGGTTTAAGACTCGGTTAGTAGTTAAAGGATATTCACAAAGAAAAGGCATTGATTATGCCGAGATCTTTTCTCCAGTGGTGAAATTAACTACTATCCGAATTCTGCTGAGTATTGTTGCATCGGAGAATTTGCACCTTGAGCAAATGGATGTAAAAACGGTGTTTTTACATGGAGATCTAGATGAGAAGATCTATATGCAACAACCAGAAGGATTTGCAGCTCCAGGCAAGGAGCACATGGTGTGTAAGCTCAATAAGAGCTTGTATGGACTGAAACAAGCACCGAGACAATGGTACAAGAAATTTGACTTCTTCATGAGCAAGAATGGTTTCCACAGGAGTGAAAAGGATCAGTGTTGCTACCTCAAGAAATACACTGATTCTTATGTGTTTCTACTCCTGTATGTGGATGATATACTAATTGTTGAATCAAGTATGAGGGAGATAAACCACCTGAAGGCAAGCTTGTCTTCAGTATTTGAGATGAAAGATTTAGGTGCAGCGAAGCAGATCCTTGGGATGAGAATTTCTCGAGATAGATTTGCTGGCACATTAAATCTATCCCAAGAGCAGTACATTGAGAAGGTGTTGTCCAAATTCAAGATGAATAACGCTAAACCCAGGACTACCCTCTTGCAAATCATATTAAATTGTCAAAGGGGCAATCTCCCAAGACAGTTGAGGAGCGTGAGCACATGGCATCAGTTCCGTACGCTTCTGCAGTTGGGAGTTTGATGTATGCTATGGTCTGCACTAGACTTGACATAACACATGCAGTGGGAGTTGTTAGCAAGTACATGGCAAATCCAGGGAAAGAACATTGGGAAGCTGTGAAGTGGCTTCTGAGATATCTGAGAGGTACATCCAATACTTCACTTTGTTATGGCAATGGCAAAGTAGTTCTGCAAGGTTTTGTGGATGCTGATCTGAGTGGAGATGTAGACTCCAGCAAGAGCACATCTGGATATATCTACACTATAGATAAAACAGCAGTGAGCTGGATGTCCAAGCTTCAGAAATGCGTTGCTCTTTCATCTACTGAAGCTGAGTACGTGGCCATAGCTGAAGCTGGAAAGAAGATGATATGGATGACAGACTATCTAGAAGAATTAGGTCGGAAGCAGTGCAAGAAGATTCTTTATATAGGTAGTTAGAGTGCCATACAGTTGGTGAAAAACCCAGTCTATCATTCAAGGACAAAACACATTAGAAGACGGTACCATTTCACTCGCAGGTTAGTGGAAGAAGGCGATATGTGTTTGGAGAAGATAGAGGGTGCAAAGAATCTAGCAGACATGTTGACAAAATGTGTTGATGTTGAAAAATTAAGGTTATGCAAAGCCCTAATTGGTATGGTGTAGGATCAGTCTCCAAGTGGGAGAATTGTTAGGTTATAGAGTCTGCTCCCTGTATTTATAGCTTGGTCAACGGCTATATCCGTAAAGCTATATTTGGTAAAACCATATTTGGTAAAGCCATATATGGTAAAGCTATATCCAGTAAAGCTATATATGGTAAATAACTATATATAGTAGATGGTTAAATCTGGTAAAGCTATATATAGTAGACTGAACCATATATATATCTCATCCATTAGAGCTTTGAAAATGTACTTTCTATTCTCTGTACTCTCTCTTGTTGTACATACCTGAAGCCATCAATAAAAAAAAAAAAAAATCTTTTAACCAGAGTTCTCCTTACAATTTTCTCTATCCTGTTCTTTGTGTTCATCTAGATCGAGCGTATGCGTTGTTGTGTGATCCTAACATAAAGTTTCACATTCAAATTGAAAAGTTGCTAGTCACATGGTCATGGAATGCGTTAGCAAATATTTGATAAGATTTCTTGTCTCACGAACACAATAAAGGTAGACATGTTTTGATTGATTGTTTGTCAAATGATGAGTATTATGCTATGAGTTGCATGGGATCATTGTCAAATGTCGTTCATTAGGAGTTAATTTAGACTATGGATTATGGATGGTTTTTTCAAGTTATGTGAGGCAGGGAATCAAGAAGAGTTCATTAAACCAGGGTCTTTTGAGGCAAGAGTCTTATCTACACATTTTCCAAATTTAACAACTTCTCTCATTAGCTATCAACTTTCATTGTTTCGAGCCATCATTGCTATGATTAGTTCTATGATCGAAATATTAAAATATTAAAATCATAAAACCGACAACTCAATCTAAAATTTAATATCAAAATTTTCATAAAACAATTCGTGTAAAATAATGACAAAAGAAAAAGGAGAAAACAAAGTCGAGAGCTACTAGGATCTAAAGTAAGACTTTGTTCCATCACTACCCCAATAGACTGTCACAGTCATGCTCCCATAGTTGCATGCCCATAACATGTCAAACCCTTTATTTGCTTTCATGTTGTATTGTTTTAGTATTGTAATTTTTATTTTTATGACGAAATCATGTCTAGGCTGGTCAGAAATAGATCGCCTCAAAATGTACCATAGGGGGACCAAGTAGTCATCAAACCTCCACCGACCAAGTATTGTAATCTTTCCTGCCCACATGTTTTCAATGCAATTAAATTTTACAATGCCTAATTCCCACATGTTTTCAACAATTTTCTTCAACCACATTTTCTAAAATCTTTTCTCTCAAAGCGTGGCTCCGAGGCTCGACCATATGTCAGAATTGACCTTAAAGTTCGATTTTCACACAGCTAACTTTTTCACTAGATTAGAACAAGCGCTGCATAGCCACTAATTCGCTACCTAGAAAGTGTGATTGTGACAAGTAGTATCAGAGCTTTGTTAGCTCCTAGTCCCATCAAAGACTGAAACGATGTCGGCATCAAAACAGTTCGCTAAGTCGCACTTGTTAAGTTGCAAGTGGAGCGACTCACTGAGATCGAATATGACATGTCCTTCTTAAAAGAAATCTTTGACACCGTTCGCTTCCTCGAAGGATGAGTGCGACTTGAATGGAAAGGTCGATGGAATCAACACAATGGGCATTCTCCTGGATGGGTTGTCAATCAAAGAACTGATATTTAAGGGTTGACTCCCTAGGAGAAAGAGCTACATGGTCGAACAACGCAAAACGTGGAGGTAGCTTCGAGAGCTCTGTCGCACACATGGAAGGACATGTTGAAGAGATAGACATTACATAAATGACTATGTTGAAACTCTTCAGCAAGTTGACTGAAGATTTCAGCACAACAATAGACGTCATCAAGGCTGAGAGGGCTGAAATGGCGGAAATGAACACCTGAGTGAACTTGACCATGTGGGACGTAGAACATCAAACTCAAGGTCATGCCCTAGTTGAGCTTAATAAGCTAAAGTTCCCGGAATACAAACCCTTTAAAGGTAGCCAGGATGCAAAAGAACTAACAATTTCATCTTCGACGTCAAAAAGTACTTTAAAGTCACGAGGACTTGTTTAAAAGAGCTTAAGGTCACCCTAGTCACAATGCATCTTGAAGACGATGTAAAATTATGGTGGCGTTTGAAGGTAAATAACATTCAAAATGAGTTATGCACCATAAGCTCATGGAAATAACTCAAGAAGGAATTGATAACTCATTTTTTCCTCGAGAATGTAGAGTTCATAGCAAGGCGAAGACTATGAGAACTGAGACATATTAAAGGAATAAGGGACTATGTTAAACAGTTCTCAAAGTTTTGCATCCCTGGCAAGGACAAAGTTATACGAGAAAAGGGTTCAAGATCTTGCCGCTGTACTTGCTACTGTAGAGAGATTCCTAGACTTTGGGGACGAAGCTGGATATCAAAGAAATAATACACCACCCCAAAATCTAGGGCAAACCTTATAATCCACTCGGTTAGTGGAGTGAAGGCCCCAATAGGCCAAATGGTGAAAAAATAGACCAAATGGGAGAACAAATAGACCTCCTTAGAATACAAATTTCGGGCCATCCTGAGGGTCTTACTCCCAAAGAAACTATCCAACGATGACTTTACATTGCCTGTTATGTAAAGGCCCCTATAAGTTGTCCTATTGTCCTCACCAAGTGTCTCTCAATGCACTCCAAGTCTCCATACAAGAGGGCAATGACCCAAATCAACGGTAGAAAAAGAAGAAGATCAAGCTATCCAAAAAAGGTCAATATGAAGGAAGTAACCAAGAAGGGGTTGATGTTCGTGGACGCAACGATAAATTCGCAACCTAGAAAAAACACCCTGGTAGACTCAGACGCGACTCATAAATTTCATCTCTGACCAAGAAGTCGACAAATTGGTACTCAAATAGAGAAAGACCCTGAAAAACTTAAAGGTGTTAATTTAGAGGCCATCCCTATCTTTTGAGTCTCCTAGAAACTAGGGGCTTGGCAAGGAGAAATGGACCTAGTCGTAGCATGAATGATTTCAAACCGAGAAAGTTATCCCAGAACTTTGAACAAAGTGATAGTACGTAACAAATATCCCCTATCGATAATATCCAACCTGTTTTACCATCTTCATGGGGCCAAATACTTCATTGAGATGGACTTATGATCAGAGTACTACCAAATACGCATTGCTGAGGGAGATGAAGACAACGTGTGTAAAGAGATGTGGGACTTTTGAGTTTTTGGTAATGCCTTTCAAATGCCTACATTCTGTATATTGATAAATTAGGTATTTCAGGAATACTTGGATCAATTCATCGTTGTATACCTTGATAATAACATAGTCATATACAACACGATACTAGAAAAACAAAAGATACATATGAAGCTAGTATTTGACAAGCTATAACAAAATCAGCGGTATGTTAAGAAGGAAAAATGTGTCTTCTTATAAAAAATGTATCATCTTCTTCAGACACATCATTAGATATGGACAAATCAACATGGACAGCGATAAGATAAAAGTTATCCAGGACTGAAAAGTCCCCTCTTCGTTGACTGATGTTTGATCCTTTTTGGGATTAGCAAACTACTACAGACAGTTGATTGAAGGGTTTTCAAGGCGAGCCACCCTATTAACAGAACTTCTGAAGAAAGACCATCCCTAGTCTTGATTAGATGAATGTCAAAAGGCCTTTGAAGATTTGAAGGCAACCATGACGAGAGGCCATGTCCTCGACTTGGTAGACGTCTCTAAATCCTTCGAAATAGAGATGGATACATCTAATTTTTCCCTTGAGGGTGTCCTTGTCTAGGAAAGCCACCCAACTTCTTTGAAAGTCTAAAGCTTAATAAGGTAGAAAGGAGATACACTATCTCAAAATAAATAAATAAATAAAATAAGCTAAAATAAAAGGAAGAAAAAAAAAAAACTAAGTTCGACTTCAGGTTTGTACATATAGGAAAGAGTAATCAAAAGATCGATACATTGAGTCGAAAGAGTGAACATGTTACCGTGTGCATGTCAGATAAAAGGCTGTGATTTTTTTTTAGGTTATTCACGTTTTCCTTAAACTTAGTCGAATCTTGAATGGAGGGACACAGAATGGAAGAGCCTCATTTGGGCCATTGCAAGATTTGATGGCTGGCCAATTTTAGAATGTAATTGTTTTAAATAGTCAAATATTAAATGAGAAACATCCGCAAGAACCGTAAGTGAAATCCCAAGATTTAGTTCTCTTTATTATTTTTTGGGCTTTCTATTTTTTTCCTTCCAACAAATTTTCTTTTGTTATTTTTCCAACCTCAAACGATTTCCTCTCACTGATTTACTTAGTCGAAAGACATTAGTGCATAGTAACCCACATTCATTCTAGCAAGATTGATACGTCGATGAGCAATATCATAAGGGAACACTTGCACAAAGTTGGGAAGACTAGACAATTTTTGGTTGAAGGAGACCTTCTACTGACAAAAGAAAACAGGTTGTATGTCCCAAGAGCCGGAGAACTAAAGAAGAAGCTCATTTAGGAATGTCATGATACGTTATGGTTCTTCCAATAGGATAAAGCTGAGAAGGTTAAGGTCTCGAGACTTCTTGAACCCATGCCCATGCTGACAAGACCTTGGAAAAGTGTGTCACTGAACTTCATAACAAACCTCCCAAAAGTAGGTGAACATGAAGCCATCTTGGTTTTCATATACTGATTCTTGAAATATGCCATGTTCGTTCCCACACCCAAAATATACTCGGCCGAGTTAACAATCCAACTATTCTTGAAATATGCCACGTTCGTTCCCACACCCATAATATGTTCGGCCAAGTTAACAACCCAACTATTCTTTAAACATATTGTGAAGTTATGGGGCGTTCATTTGAGCATTGTCAGTGACAAAGACGATAGATTAATTGGAACATTTTAGAGTGAGTTATTAACGTTCCTAGGGACGACCTTAAATATCTTCGTAAGATAGCACCCCAGACCGACGGACAGACAGAGCGATTCAACTGCTTACTCGAAGAGTGCTTGCGTCATTTTGTTGATGCTAGTAGAGAATTGGGTACAACTACGAGATGTGACTCAATTCTATTTTAATTGCCGAACTAGTTCATCTATTGGGAAGATCCTCTTTGAAGTTGTATGTGGACGACAACCAACTCTACCACAAATTATTGACCACCCATATTCCGGGAAGGATTTTCAAGGCAAAAACTTCACAAAGAAATGGAAGCAAACAATAGATATAGCCCAAGCATACTTGGAGAAATCTTCCAAACTCACGAAGAAAGAACCAACCTTATAAAACTGAAACCAGAACAAATTAGATTTTGTAGTCGAAAGAATGAGAGACTTGTCGGAAAAGTATAAAGGACCAATCAAAGTTCTCAAGAAGATCGGGTCTACATCTTACAGGGTGACGTTGCCCACATGGATGAAAATTCACCTAGTAATTTATGTGAACAACCTAAAGCCCTACCACCCCGATCTAGGAGATGACAATCAAAATTCCATCATCAAACTTGGAAATGACCTAAAACATAAGTACACCAAGGAAGTTGAAGCATTCTAGCCAGCAGGGTTAGGAAAGTTGGAAAACATGTACGGAGGATTAAAAAATTTCTTGTCGAATGGAAGAACATCCCTATAGAGGAAACGAGTTGGGAACGTGCTGTAGACTTAGACTAAGCCACGATCCACATTGATGAGTTTCAAGATAGCTGGTTGACAGAGACGTCAATTAATTAGGTGGGGGAGGATGTCACGGTTATGCTTGTCCAGGTCGTGTTGCCCTTGGTCGCATGCCCATGACATGTCAATCCCTTTACTTTCTTCCATGTTGTGTTGCTTTACTATTGTATTTTATATTTTTATGATTGTTCGATGAAATCATGTGTAGGCCTTTCAGACATGGATCGCCTCAAAATGTACCATAGGGGGACCAAATAGTCATCAAACCTCTCCTAGACCAAGTATTGTAATCTCTCTTTCCCACATGTTTTCAATGTGATTGACTTTCACAATGTTTAATTTCAACTAGTTTTCAGAGATTTTCTTCGAACGTTTTCTATAATATTTTATCTCAAAATGTAGCTTTGAGGCCCGACCATATGTCAAAATTGACCGCAAAGTCTGAGTTCACATGACTAGCTTGTTTGCTATATTAGAAGAAGCATCATACAATCACTAGTCTGCTGCCTAAGTGCAATTGTGACACTATGCTGGTTCAAGTACCATATGGAAAAAAGAAAATTATGAGCGACAATAAAAATACTCCGTGAGTCATCTCACTGGTAGGACCACATTTACTATTCCCCTTTACTTTTAAAATAGTGGATTCTAGCCACTTAGAACTCATTGGGCATTGGACATTTTAGAATATAAAATTCACATTTCTAGGTTTAATCGGTCTATGTATGCAATTAGCTAATTCTAGCTAACCAACTATGATAGTGACCTTGTCAAGACAAACAAATGAGAGTTAGTTCAGTACCTTCTAGTAACTCCAACATAGTACTCCAATATTATTATAAATATTAGTGGGAGAACCCATCATAATTAATTAAAATAAGGGAAACTGATTTTTCCATTTCACTAAAATACCTCAACCAATTACCTTCTCAAATTTCCCATTTTGATTTAAAGAGTTTTCCCTCGACTGTATGATTCAAATCCATAGTGTTTCTATAGAACTCACTTTATCAACCATCCACTATTAAGCGCATTCAACTCCAGTTAGAATGGAATGAATATTTGTGATAGATTTCCAAATTTTGGCTAAAGAGAAAATACCGGTTGATATCTTTATCAGGATGCCTAAAGTGAAACAAGCCAGTTAGACCTCGTCCCTTGGTCAATTGCTCTAGATCATCTATCCTTTGTTTGAGAATTTCTATTTCTCAGACCATATCGTCATCTCTTTGCTTCATCAACTCTAAAAAGCTACAAAAATATACATATACTTTAGAATAACTAAGTATGCTTAAGCATTACTTTAAATTCACATTAGATAATAAAAAAATAAAAAAAATAAAAAACATGTATGTGAAACAAGGAGAGTAATTTCCATTTTTCAATCATCACATGAGAACACAAGAAAACGAAAGAAGCTTATACATAATACAAGAGAATAAAATCACAAGAATTTCTAGTGTACAAATTGCCTTGTCGTTGGTGCCCATAATTTTAACGATACAAAACAACCTACCTAGATCCGCTAAACTAAAATTGATATAAACAAATAACACATCTTTGAGATTCGAATCACTCCACAAGTAAAAACAATCATATCAAACTTGAATGATTGTAAACATGTAACCTAAATGGTATAGAATTGCAAAGAAACTTAGCCCTTTACTAAAATAAAGCAAAAGATCTCTTTTTACTACATTTTTCAAGTCTCATTTACAAAGACAACATACCTGTCTTTATATAGCCTTAAAATGAAACACTTAATATTTACAAAGATAACATACATGACTTTATATAGTCTCAAAATGAAACACTTAATCTTTGACGAGACATTTCAAGAGTTTGTAACCTTTGTACTTCATGACCATAATTAGCCACTATGTAAATAAATGTAACCTAAAAATATATAAAAAGTCTTAAAACTTAAAATACATTAATGAAATACCATAAATCTAGGTTTTAATCATCTATCATACATTTTTAAACATCTAAGAATAAATGAAACTAAAATTTGAAGTATCTTGAAGCCCTTGTTGCATAAATGAGACTTGATTCTTCTTCATGTGAAATTGATTGCAACTTGAGTTCAACTTTAATAGAACTTGACTTTATCTTGTGGTAATTTCAACAACATTGTTCACAACTTCCTTCAAGTTCATATTGTATGATTGAGATGCCTTAGTTCATATCAATGAGTTAATGAAAAATACCAGTGAAGTAAATGACTTAACTTTTTGTAACACGATGTCGTGGAATTTCTTAGGTGGAATCAAGACTCAAGGAGTAGAATTAGGCTAGCACTAAGAGACTTTAGTAACATCGGCTTAGGCCAACTAGGTAAGTGGCTCTACTATCATCTTGGTTGGACGAATTGTATTATGTATGATAATGCATGTCCCAAGCCCCTTGCACGTGTCATATGTATGAATTATGTTATGTTATACTATGTTGTTTGATACTATGTCGTGAATTGCCATGATAAGTTATGTCATGTATAAAAGCTATGTTATGGTGTAATCATGCCGTATCGTATAAATTTATTAGATAAACGATGATGTATGTGATGCATAAACCTCCATAGACCATGTCATGAAAACTATGTTATGTATGAAAGTATGTACAAGAATTATGTATGCACAATTCACAGACTTATAATGTTATAGATGAATAAAAGTTTGTCTTGCATCATAAATTATTTCATGATTATAAGCTATGAGGATCTTATGCATATTTTTGTGTCATGTGCATCAAGGTACTTCCTCATTATGATGAGTACGACTTATGATTTACGAAATTTATGTTCGCAATGATGTTATGCGGGCCCTTTCCTTCCGTGGTGTTAGGCAATAGCCGCGAGTGTCCCTACGAGCCAGACTTAGGGGGTGTACGAGTTCATCTGGTGAGCCCATGCTCGCACACGTGAGCCATGTGTAGAGAAGTACTACATATTCGACCTTGCCTTGACCGAAAATGTAACGACCCATATCCATCGCTAGCAGATATTGTCCTCTTTGGGCTTTCCCTTTCGGATTTTCCCTCAAGGCTTTAAAACGCGTCTACTAGGGGAAGGTTTCCACACCCTTATAAATGGGGTTTGTTCTCCTCCCCAACCAATGTGGGTCATCATAGGAAAGTTCCCTAAGGCCATGCTATGATGTTTTAAAAGGATAAGTCCCACTATGCAAATATGTTTGCATTTTTTGACCCTAATAATGGGACTACTTACTCGGTATCTTAAAATACTCAAGTCATGTGGTACTCTTACATTTCAAATAAAGGTAAGACACCACTATACGGTTGATAGAAACGTCATGGTGAAGACCATGGAACCAGTGTTAGGTTAGTTGCATTTACGTCTATTTTGTAGCCTTTATGTTAGAACAGAGCATTGTTTTATTCTTTTTTTGTATTTTATTTAAATTTCACTCTATTTATTTATTTTTTGTTGTTTTGTTTTAAACCTTTTATTAAGAATGTTAAAATCCATGACATCATTTTTTAAATATTTTAAATGAATATTTCCTCACTTAACCGTCTTTCATGCATGTAGTAGTAGCTATATCTCAGTAGAGAAACAGGTTTATTACAGTTGGTATCAAAGTCGTAGACTTATAGATTTTATAGACTAGTATAGATAGGCTCAGACAAAAATATATGTGGAAAATTAGAATAACTAAATATGTTTAAATATTACCTTTAAATTTAGATCAGTAAAACATGTATGTGAAGCAACAAGTGCCCTTTCCAATATTTTTCAAGAAAACAAAAGAATCTTTACATAATACAAGAGAATAAAATAACAAGAGTTTTTGGTTTAGCAAATTGCCTTGTCATTGGTGCATTTCCCCATAATTTTAGCAACACAAAGCAACATACAAAGATCACCAAAACTAAAATTGATATAAGCAAATAACACCTAGTTTTACAACTAGAATAGTGCAAATTCACAAAAATTGTATAAAACTATTTGCATACAAGTTAATGTGAGTTAATGTGAGTTATACATCGACTTCGTTGGACGAATTATATTATGTATGATGACGCGTGTCCTGTGACCCCTGCACGTGTCATATGTATGAGTGATATGTTATATTATGCTATGTTGCTCGATACTTTGATATGATATCCCATGCTATGTTATGTTATGCCATGATAAGCTATGCAATGTATAAAGTTATGTTATGTTGTAATCATTCCATGTTGTATAAAATTGTTATGAAATCGATAATCTATAATGCATAAATCTCCATAGACCATGTCATGAAAGATTTTCTATGTATGAAAGAATGTTCAGGAATTATATATGCATAATTCACTGACTTATTATGTTATAGATGAATGGATGTTTGTCTTGCATCGTGAGTTATGCAATGATTATAAGCTATCTAGACTACATACATATTTATGTTTCACGTGAATCATGATACTTTTCCATTATGATGAATACGAACCCTTCAAAACAACTTATGCTTTATGACATTTATGTTCTCCATGATGTTATGTGGGCCCTTTCCCTTTGTGGTGTTCGACAATAGCCCGTTAGCGAATACAAGCACAATGAGGTTGGCACAGGGGTGTGTGAACCCACTTGGTGGGCTCGTACTTACACATGTGAGTCATGCGTAGAGAATTACTACATATTCAACCTTGTTCGGACTGGAAAACTGGATAAGGACATGGTATGATGTTTTAAAAGGATAGGTCTCACTATGTTGCTTGTGTTTGCATTTTTCGACCCCAATAGTGAGATTACTTACTAGGTGTTTCTTAAAATACTCAAGTCATGTGCTACTTTTATATTTCAGGTAAAAGTAAGGTATCTCTACATTGTCTACAACTCATAGAATATTAGTGTTGAAGGTCAGGTGGCCACGTTTGGGGTGCGCTCCCCCTAGCTTAGGTGAGATATGTTGAAGCTAATTAATTTACTATGGTTTGTCTGGTGAGTCCTAGATCAATCCCGAGAGAAGGGTGAAGGAGACCCCAAATGGGATAGCCTCACAACCATTGGGTAGTTGTTTTTTCATGGTTATGTTGTGAGCCTCAAAGACCGAGGGAAGGTCCAGAGTAGGATAGCTCATAAATAGTGCGCATTTTTTGTATTCATTTAGAAGCACGTATTTCCAATGGGTTCATTAGGAGCGAGTGTGGAGTTTGGATCATCATGGAGGACGATGTCGAGATTAAGTGGGGGGAGAGTCTCACAATCCATGGAGCGATTGTGCCTCCGAGAAAGTCATTGAAAAATATGACTAGTTTAAGTGGGGTAGAATGTCACAACCATACTATGAAGAGAGTATACTGTGACCCTCACATTGTGATAATCAAAATAGCGATCCTCAAGTGGTGCCCATTAGGCCACCCGAGAGCCAAAATAGACGAGTATCATGATGTAATCAAGGAGGACGGTGCATCATCTAACACACCTAAGAGGTGTGCATTAAAGTCATGCTAAGACATAAGCATGAAGAAGTTAATGATATTGACATGGGTGTAGAAGATAACTTGTTGAAGGGTTGGGTAGCGCCCTGCGCCTTAACCTCGAAAGTTGGAATTCCAAAGAGAATTTGGGCATGCGGTTCTAGAGTTAAGTTCGTTCATATAAAATATAAAGTCTTGCCAAATTTGGTGTAAATGGGATACTGGACGGACGTTCCATGACAACGTATTGACCATTTGCCAAAATCATATCTATATCATCCAGATTGGAAATGCCTCAAAATGTATCTTAGGGGGAGACATGGTGTTAGCTCTCCACCACCCTTGGGCTTTGTGTTCTAAGAGAGCTACCTTGTGTTACATGGTGTGTCATATTGAAGGCAAGTGTTGTGAGATGAGTGTCTCATTTGGCTTTCTTTTAAATGGGTATTTCAAGGATAAGATCAGACAACACGGATGTACCGACATTGCACCCCCTCCCATGTGTCAGAGGTTGGATTATGCTCTCTATCTCAAACGGATGCCATAAATGACTTAGAACAGGCACGAGAGGGTTCAATGCCTTGATATAATCCAAATGGATGGATTTTTAGAATGTCCTGATGATATGAACGATACGAGTCTTTTCTCAATAAGCATGACTGAGCGAGCTATGATGGTGATGATATTTTGAAACTTGGGATGACATCATTACTTGAAGCCCATGTTAATTAGAAACCAAGGTGAGAATATGATATGCGATGTTGAACATGAGAGACTTCGCCCAAGTAGATGCAAGGTCAAGTTTAATGACTTGGGCTAGTGTAGAGACATCTTGATAGAGTCATAGACGCTTGAACATGCACACACGGGTAGCGTATGTGGCCAATCTATCTTGAATTTTGCACGAGTTGTGTTCAATTGGCAAAGACGAACCTCATTTAAGATGCAATGAAGCCAAAAAGACGGATGAAAAATATATATGGGGATTGATTTATCCTTAAGACTTTTCATGAGTGTGTTAAGATCCTGACGTCACACAATTCAAAATGTACAACCGTGATATGGAACATGGTCCCTTTCAACTTGTACCTTTCTTGCTAATTGTCACACTACACTCGCTACTGCTTGATTCTAACAATCATGTCTTGTAGATCATGCTCGTTGTTGGAGTCTTCTTTTTAATGTCTTTTGACTGAGGAAATCAACGTTGGTGAGAGGAAATCGTTCACGGAGGAAATTTGTTGGAAGAAGAATGAAAACAAAAAGCGTAAGAAAATAACAAACAAAAACTTGGGATTTGACTTTACTCATGTAAAAATGTTTCTCATTTAATTAGACTATTTAAAACAAACTAAATTCTAAAAATGGCGGAAGTGGCCAACAAATCTTGCGCAGAAAGATTACCGAAATGGTTAGCTAAAAATAAGCTATTCCATTCTACGTGTGTGCACGTAGATTCAACTAACTAATTTCAAATAAAACATGAAACAAAACTAAATAAAGAAAACTGCAAGCTTTTATCTAATAATCTCCTCGTAAAACCTGTGGTATATCTATCTTATTATTTGAACTCTGATCTTTGAACGTAGTTCCTTAAATCTTACCCACACTAGAGGCTTGGTGAAGATGTCTCCAAGTTGTTCCTCTATTCGGATGAAGTCAATCTTAATAAGCCCCTGATCTGCACACTCCCGGATGTAATGGAACCTGATCTTTTTGTGCTTGCTCCGGTCGTGCAAAACTAGATTTTTGGTCAAGGAGATCGTAGCTTTGTTTTCCACGTAGAGCATTGGTGGACCGCCTTCTCTTTCGATGAGTTCTTCCATCAGTCGCGCAAGCCAGACCCCTTGTGTTGCTACCATCGAAGCGGCGATATACTTTACTTCACAAGAAGACAAAACAACTACCTTTTGTTTAGTTGATTGCCAGCAGATCGCGTCACCTGAGAGGAAGTAAATCATCCCTCGGGTGCTCTTACGATCATCAACGTCTCTGGCCATGTCAATATCACTATAGCCGACTAGCTCAAGCTTCTCCTTTCCTCTCCCTACACAGTATTTTACACCCCAGCCTCCAGTTCCAGCCACATAGCGCAGGATGCACTAGACAGCCACGAGATGCTCCTCCCTAGGTGCTTCCATAAACCTACTCACGTATCCAACAGAATAAGCAAGGTCAGGGTGTGTGTTTACCAAATAACGCAGGCTCTCAAAAATTCTGCCGTGATTGGTGGCATCGACTACCGTCGTAGTGCCAGCTTTCCTTAGCTGGAGCCGGGCCTCCATGGCGTCCTTGTAGGGTTACTGTCTGCTAGCCTAGCTTTGTCCAGCAGCTTCTTGCGTACGCACTTTGGCAGATGGTGATGTCAGCAGAACTCTATTGCACTTCGATGTCGAGGTAGTAGCTGAGCACGCTGAGATCACTCATCTTGAAGTTCTTTGACATCTCCCTCTTGAATCTTCCAAGAACTTCCTGTCACCTCTAGTGATTATGAGGTCATCGACGTACACTCCTACAATCAGCTGCTGCTCGATGTGGCTACACGTGTACATGTCATGCACAAAGACACAACGCTTGAACTTCAGTGACAGTAGAGTATTGTCGAGCTTTGCGTTCCAGGCTCGTGGTGCTTGCCAAATCTCGTTGAGTGTCTTGTACAAGCCAAGTACCTTGTCGGGGTTGTCGTTGTCTAGGAAGCTAGGTGGTTGTCGGATGTAGACGGTCTCTTTCGGCTCTCCGTTGAGGAAAGTGGACTTCACGTCCACGTGGTGGACCTCCCAAGAGCAATGTGCCGCAATTGCCAACAATAGGCAGACAGATTCCAACCTTGCCACCGGCGTGAATACTTCTTCGGAGTCCACTCCTTGCTTCTGGACGTAGGCCTTTGCCACCATACGGGTCTCGTGCATCACAACTTCTCCCTCTTCGTTCCGCTTTAGTTTGAATACCCATTTGAGCACTATGGCTGGGTATCCTGATGGCATGTCCTCCAGCACGGATTCCTTTCTGCTTCGACGAAGGAGTTCGATTCATCCGATGCTGATGGCATGCAGTTCGGCCACTTCTTCTTCGAGCTCGCGTGCCGCCAGTCCCGGTGGTTCACCTCCTCCCAATAGGTCTTCAATCCTCTGGTATCTAGCCGTAAAACCATCATCGTGATCAACATCCGACGTCGAGTCCACAGTACGTGGTGTTGCGAACTCCACTGGTTTAGGGGGTGTAGTAGGAGTTGTGGTTGGTGTTGGCATAGGCATGCCCGGTGCAGTTGTTGGTGGTGGTGACAGTGCCCGTTGTTGTGCTCCTCCTTCTCCCAGCTCGATGACGAGGTATTCTACCGTGAATTGATTTGAGTTTTGGTCAGCCTTGATCACGTCGTTCCACCGCCAGAAGGTGTTCTCGTTGAAGACGACGTCTCCCGACACGTGAGCTCCCCCCCCCCCGTAGGATGATAGAGTCTGTACGCCTTGCTCCTAAGTTTGTAGCCGATGAAGATGACCTTTAGCCCCTTGAGATTGAGCTTGGCGAGGGTGGGACGCGTGACCTTCATGTATGCGATGCAGCCGAACACTCAGAGATGATATACCGCTAGCTTCTTGTTGTACCAGGCCTCGTGTGTCATCTTCCCGTCATCAGAATTGGGGACGTCGGTTTAGGTGGTCTTTCTTCCCGCAGTTCGAGCACTGGATTGGCCTGTCATTAGTTGACTCCTTCTTTTGATCACCTTCTTTCTCGCGCACGCGCCCGCGGGCTCAGGTGCGCTTTCTTTCCGCAGTTCGAGCACTAGATTGGCCTGCCATCAGTCGACGTGCCCAATCTAGTGCTTAAACTTAGCGCATCGGTCTTATCCGACGTCTCCAATTCCTGAGAGGTCCACTACATGGACGTGAAGCTCGTTTTCCTCAACGGAGAGCTGAAGGAGACCGTCTACATCCGACAACCACCTAGCTTCCTGGACAACGACAACCCTAGTAAGGTACTGCGCCTGCACAAGGCACTCTATGGGCTTCGGCAGGCACCACGAGCCTGAAACGCGAAGCTCGACAGTACGATGCTATCGCTGAAGTTCAATTGTTCTGCCTCTAAGCATGGCATGTACATGCACGACCATAGCGAGCAGCGGCTGATTGTGGGAGTGTACGTCGATGACTTCATAATCACTAGAGGAACATGGAAGTTCTTGGAAGATTCAAGAGGGAGATGTCAAAGAATTTCAAGATGAGCGATCTCGACGTGCTCAACTACTACCTCAGCATAGAAGTTCAACAAAATACTCCCGGGATCACCATCTACCAAAGTGTGTACGCAAAGAAGCTACTGGACATAGCTAGGCTAGCAGACAGTAATCCTACAAGGACGCCAATGGAAGACCGGCACTACGATGGCAGCCGATGCCACCAATTACCGTAGCATTGTCCAAAGCCTGCGCTATCTGGTAAACACGCCTTGACCCTGCTTATTTCGTTGGATATGTGAGTAGATTTATGGAAGCATTTACGGAGGAGCATCTTGTGGCTGTCAAGTGCATCCTGCGCTGTGTGGCTCGAACCAGAGACTGGGGTGTGAGATATTGTGCAAGGAGAGGAAAGAAGAAGCTTAAACTGGTCGGCTATAGTGTAGTGACATGGTCGGTGACGTTGATGATCGTAAGAGCACTAGTGGAATGATTTACCTCCTCTCAGGCGGTGCGATCTACTAGCAATCAATTAAACAAAAGGTAGTTGTAATGTCCTCTTGCGAAGCAAAGTACATCGTCGCTTCGACGACGACCACACAGGGGGTCTAGATTGCGCGACTGATGGAAGAACTCATCGGAAGAGAAGGCGATGCACCAATGTTATATGTGGACAACAAAGCTACGATCTCCCTGATAAAAAATCCAGTTTTGCACGACCGGAACAAGCACATAGAAATCAGATTCCACTACATCTGGGAATGTGTAGATCAGGGGTTCATCAAGATTGATTTCATCTAAACAGATGAACAGCTTGAAGACATCTTCACCAAATGTCTGGCGCTGGTGAAATTTGAAGAACTTTGCCCGAAGATTGGAGTTCAAACAATAAGGTAGTTATATATCACAGGGCTTTAGGAGGAGATTGTATGATAAATCCCTCTTTTAGGTTAAAAGTCATTCCTATTTTTTAGTTAAAGCCACACAATTAAAGTTAGTGGAATGTCCACGTCGAGTGGAATGGCTTTAATTGAGTTGTCACTCATTTCCATTTTTAGGATATAATTGTTATTTAAATATCTCAATTGAATGAAAAACAAGATCATGAGGTCTTCAGCGTAAAATCTGAAATATTCTCTCTCTCTTATGTTTTTTTTGTTATTTTCTTCTTCCAACATTTTCCTTCGATTTTTTTCCTCTGTCAACGATTTCCTCCGATTTTCTCAGTAAAAAACATCAGGCGTGTACGTTGATGACCTATTCGTCACTGGTACAAGTGTTGAAGGTATCAAAAAGTTAAGAAAAAAATGATGAAAGAATTTGAGATGACTGATATCGGGTTACTGACGATATTGAAGTGGACCAAAGGAAAGATTGCATCGTGTTAAAACAATCTGTTTGTTCTAAGAAGTTGTCCCAACAATTTAAGTTGACAGAGTGCAACTCGACCAAGTATCCCATGGAAGCAAAGTTACAACTCAAGAAAGATGTTGAAGGAAGCTTGGTAAATTCTATTGAGTACAGACGCATCATTGGAAGTCTAAGATGTTTGACTCATACTCGTCCGGACCTTTCATATGTGTTTAAATAGTAAGTAGGTACGTGGAAAAGCCCACTATGATGCACCATCAAGCAGTAAAGCACATTCTACACTATGTGAAGGGAACCACAAGCTATGGGTTGAAGTATCAAAGAGGGTCAGGTCCTGAAGAACTAGTTGATTTTACCGATAGTGGTTTAGCTGGAGACATTGACGATAGACAAAGCATTGCATGAATGACATTCTATCTCAATGAAAATTTGATCTCTTGGCAATTTCAGAAGCAGCGAACTCTGACACTATCTTCTTGTTAGGCCAAGTTCATGACAGCAACAGTGGCGTCGTGCCAAGCATTGTGGCTGAGAAATCTGTTGAGCAAGGTGACTAGAAATAAACTAAAGCTGGTAACTCATTAAGTCGACAAAAAATCTGCGATTGCACTGATGAAGAATCCAGTATTTTACGGACGTAGCAAACACATTGACACTCGCTTCCACTTCATCTGTGAGTGTGTTGAGAAAAGACAAATTGTTGTGAAGTTCATATGCACTAGAGAGCAACAGGTAGATATTCTAACCAAGGTCCTAACAAGGGTTAAGTTTGCAGATATGCAGGAACTGTTGGGAGTGAAGAATCTCGAACAAATCAAGTTTACGGAGGATATTGTGAGCTAATAAACTTGAGCTAGTAGAATAAGTTACTAACTTATATATTGACTTTAGGATTGTTAATGGTCTTAGTAGAACAAGTTACTAACTTATGGAGTAATCTTAGGAGAATTGTTAGTAGACTTAGGAGAATAAATTACTAACTTACAGAACAACTATAGGATTTGTAGTAGTTGCCAAATTGTGGACCAAGTTTTGTACTTTAATTAGGAAGATTGTTAGTGATTCTTAACTTGAGGAGAAAAATTAGGAAGCTAGTTAGTGCTTTCTCCCCTATAAATACTAATGAGATATATGCTCATTTCACTACAACAACAACTACAAGAATTGAAAAGCCAAGTTCTGAAGGTTACTTTGTTCCAAAAGATTTCTCCCCTCAAATTTTTTCCTTTGCTTATTTTACTTGCTTCAACATATTTCGGTCGTGGTTATAATCTACCAGTAGGATGAGGTTGAATTCAAGTCTTTTGATGCCTTTCTAACTGATCTCAATATTGAGGAGTCTTTTCCAATATGCTAGGAACTGTTGAAAACCACTTCTCGGTTCGTTGACCCCTTACGTCTTCTCTGTCAGAGTCTCTCATACTTTCTTCGCTAAAAAATTCTTCTTCTTTGCGTGAGGTCATTCCACCTCCTTATGCTTGTTATCTTGTTCATCGAGATAACAATGTTTCTAGTTACTGATGTGGACAACATGACTAGTCTGCATCCATGGGAGAAATTGGATCTTATATGATGTCAAACTGATCTTGTGGATAACTTTGACTGGTCCATAGTATTTTCGCACCAGTCTTTGGTTCATGTTGCTTTGAACTCATAGTTGATATGACCTCAACTTGATCAAAACTCTCTCTCCGTCTTGAAATTGACGTGGTCGACGCTTTCGACCGACCCTTCTCTTCATCTGTCTTTATGGTATTTCTATGTGAACATGTGTTGCTCCAGAGGTTTGTCTCTGCCTCCCTACTTTAGAAAAGGCGTTCGATGTCTCTCCCCAACATTTGGGTGATCATTGATAAAAGTCTTTGCAGGTCTAATGAACCTAACTATCAATAAGTCATTTAATTGTTTGTAGAATTTAGCTAGCGCAGGTTGAGTTGTATGATATCGGTATGTGGCAAGCGATCTTTCCCTTGACAAAAAATCAATCTTATGATTTATCTCCCTAGGTGGGGATAAACCCTTTGCCTGACCTTCTAGCTTTACGTCATGATGTCCATTTAGTGGCCGAGGGATTTTTGTTAGGTCTGTCTCACTCGAGCTCCCCTCTTCGACAGTAGCAATGGCATGAGCATAGATTCATCATGGGTAAGATCCTTTCTCAACTGTAGTGCCGACATAATTTTCACCCCTTTTGGTTGACGAGTTTGTTTGAATGATCGTCGGGTTAGACCTTGTTACTACAAAGGATTTTGCTAGGGGCATGTGAATGACTTTACGTTTTAGGAGGAAGTCCATCCCTAACATGATGTTGAAGCCATCCATTTTGACTATCACAAAGTTGGTTTATCAAGTCCAAATCCCCAGCTTGATCAAAGTTCTATTTGCAACTCCTAAGACAGTTAAAGCTACCAAATTTATGACCTTATCTTTCCTGTGTTTCAATACCAAAGACCGTTCAAGCGTTTTGCTTTTGTCTTTGTCATGAAGGTGTGAGTGACTCCAGAATCAACAATAATGTTTCCGACCACCCTATGATTAAACCAAGCCTCGACATACATAAGATTATGTTCCACTATCTCCTCTATCTCTTCCACTAACAAGTAGTTTAGAGCCCTATGTGGGGGTGTTCAAGATTTTCACCTAATGGTATTTTTGCTTCTTCTGTTTCATACTCAACTTCTAAATTCACTCTAGTTTTTGCTTAGAAGGCATATAGCGTCGCCTCTATGGGTATTCAAATTCTCGATGGGTCCCACCCTTGCATATGCAGCAAGACAAGGAGCTTTGATCGTGACTATTCTGGCTATGAGGTTTCTGCCATTCAGTTATACCTCTCTGTTGGGAGGACTCACTTTCCTCTCCTCTGTTTTCAAGTCTGTCACCTCCCCACCCTTAGGGAGTTGGGTCAGTAATTTCTACTACCCCCACTTACGGAAGCATGGTTTCACCTTTTGTCTTGGGACTGATCATTGTTAAGGTCAGATAGTCGTTCGATTGTAGCATATGTCATGAAAAGGTCTTAAACTCTTTGTTCATAAATTTTGGCCTTTGCTGACGGCTTTAGCCCCTCAACAAAATTGAAGAATTTAAAAATCCAACATAAACCTAGAAAGTCGCTTAACGTAGGCTCGGATATTCTCATTATGTCTCAACTCTCTTAACTTCTTCTTTGTTAGAAATTGCCCACGATTGAAATATGTCGAAACAAATAACTGATGCATGAAGAACAACTTGAGGGGAGAGAACTTTTAGATAGAGGAACCTTAAGCACTTATGCTTTTCAATTCTCTTTTTTGTTGTGAAAATAACATATACATCTCATGAGTATTTATAGTGGAGATTGCACAACCGATCTCCTAAACTTTCTCCTCAAGTTCCTAAACTGTTCTCCTCGAATTAAGCAACTACTGACAAATCTTCCTAATTGATCTCCTCAACTTTCTCCTCAAATTCTTAAACTTTTTCCACAAATTAACCAACTACTCACAAATCTTCCTAATCGATCTCCTAAATTTTCTCCTAAAAATTAACTAACTACTAACAAAGCTTACTAATTAAATACTAACAATTTCCCTAAACTTGTTCAAATCAATAACTACTAAATAATTATCTTAAAATTTCTCTAGGTTAATGACTTCTTTTGCTAAGTCAAGCTTATTAACCCACATCCTCCTCCGTAAGCTTGACTTTGCTCGAGATTCTTTACTTTGAGAAACTCTCGCATGTCTGCAACTTTAATCCTTGCTACGGTATTGGTGAGAATGTCTGCACGTTTGTAATAACCCAAAATAATGATAAAATGTATTTTGTGTGTATGTGTTGTGTGTTTAATAATAATAATAATAATAAATTAATTAATTAATTAAAAAAAAAAAAAAAATCGACGGAAACGAAGCAGCTGCGTCAAGCAGCTGCTGTAAAGGAGGAAGAGGGGCGGTGGACGCGTAGCTGGAGGCGTGAGAGGGATGAGTGGGTGATTAGGGGAGGTGGAAGCGTATTAGAGCCTGATTAGGCTTTAAAAAGGGAAGAAAAACGAAGAATGGAGATGGAGAGAAACCCAGTAAACAGAGGAAGAAATTTTTGGAGAATTCGAGTTTTTGGTTGCTTAAAATTGGACATCAATCGAGGGTAAAGGAAGAGGGGTTGTTGCTGAGGAATCTTTTGAGGAAAGGATACGGCCCCGAGCTGAAGCGGACGGTAATTCGAAGGTAACGAAAAAACCCACATCACCGAACCTTTAAATCTCGATATCTTGAGTTATACTGCATAATAAGTTATGAAATAAGGCTGGTTAGAACCGTAGTTAGAAGATCTATAAAGTTGTAGAAGAAATCAGAACGAAATTCGAGCTGTAGAGATGAAATTTTTGCTTCGGGACACAACGGGTATTAAAGGAAAAGATTGGGAAAAATTGCAGGGAGGAGAGGTTGAAGATGAGCGCGTGAGGGCCGCGACTGGGCGTGCGACTGGCGCGTGGGACAGACACACCGAGGTGCGTGAGGGCGCGTGAAGCGTCCGTTCGGTTCCCGGTTTGTCCCGTTCGATTTGTTTTGACCTGTTCTACCTAGATTGACCTATACTTACCTTGAAAATGGTGAAATATAGGTCTACTTGGAAGGAATTGTGTTGAAATACCCTATTAAATGTACAATCAAGAGAGAAAGGGATTCGAAACCAGGTAAGTAGCGTATCGACCTTTGAACTAGTTCTTAACTTGTTTTACAACATGTGAGTATGTTGTTTACCTGATTAAGAGCTTAATAAGTTATGATGAGCTTCGATGATAGTTCGTGTTTATTGTATATTGTGACTGCTTGCCTGTGATGTAAGCATGATATAAACGATTGTCAGAATGTTCTACGTGTTGATCATGATACATGTATGAAAGCATGCAGTAACTGTGAGTATGTTATGCATGTTAATGGAAAGGTTATGACTCTAGATATGCTTATTGGTGGTTGAGCTATGGCTTATTTACTGAGTATGATAGTCTACTAATTCCCGCGGAGTTCCTGGCCAACGCGCTGTGTGCTAAGTCAGGGAGCATGAGTACTCCTGACCGTTGGTATATGAGATAAACAGGCCGCCAGAGCAATTAGTAGACGGGCCGTATTTGACCGAGAGCGAGTCTTACATACGAGTCCGAAAATTCTAGATAAGCATATCGAGAGAGAGTCAGTAACCTAGCTGGAGGTAGCTGAGATACCTCATTAACGAACAGATGACCCTAGTAAGAGAACTAGGAGTCAATGATGAATAAAACCTAAAAACATCTGGAAAGATTAGTTATGAACTCTTGAATGATAAGCTGGCTACTTACTGAGTAATCTAATTACTCATCAAAATTATTATAACTTTTCTTTCCAGATTTAGATGATGCAGGCCAACCGAGGACGAGACCAGCGGACTGAAGACTACTGGGAATCCATGTCTGTGTCTGTTTTGTATAATTATGTTTTCGCTGTCAAGAATTTACTTCGGTTGTTTTAAGTTTAAATAGCATCGGTTTTAAACGTTTTACTGGATGTTTTTTTTTAAATATTTTGAAATTATGGTTGGGCGTTAGAGTATGTTGTCGTTGATGATGGTAACTCCTGTTAATCGCGTTGACGATGAGCGGGCGTTACAACGTTACTCTCTAATTTCAACTTTGTTTGGTCCTTGGTCAACTCTATCTTCTTCGGAAGAAATTTTAATTTTGTAACATGCATATTCTTCCACTTCTCTCTTTTGTGCAGAGAATTTATTGTTAGGCTTACATCTATAAAATTCTTGTGGCGTACTCTTCTATTTTTCAACCTTCTTTTTAGGCCTACCTCTAGGTTTTTTTGGTTGAGAAGGCAAGTTTGAAGTCTCATTTTTTCTTACGCCCTAGTGGTCTTCGTCTCGGCCTCCTTGGTTGGACGATAAGTCTAATGAAACATATCGACTTGTAGGTTGCACTTTGCTAATTGAAGCAACCTCTGCTTGCTTCTTGGATTTATTTTTCGATTCCTTTTTCTCATGACCCGTTGGTTTCTTCTTCACTTTTTTGCTGCCAATGCCAATAAATACTTCTGGAAGATGTTGGTAGCCTTTCAATAGTATCTTCTATAGGCAATTTTGCGACCGTTTTACCTTCATCAATAGGGCTCCGTTTCGGTCGTATATCTTGAGGAACATGCTGACTATCTCCACTCTGCTACCTTCTTCTGTCATTTGACCAAGGCTAATAACATTGCTCTTCAAACTCGGGATGTAATACACCTTGGTCAATAGATATTGATTACCATTTTTACACTGGAACAAGATAGATCCTTTACCTTGGATCGATACAGTTGATCTATCGCAAAGCTTCACGTTTCCAATGAACTTCTCAACAAGCTCCTTAAACTTTTCTCGATCTCCGGTCATGTGGTTGCTCGCAATGTTGTCGAGGTACCACATGCTGATTTCCACTTGGTCTTCTCCATCTATGGAGGGGTTCACCAAAACCTTCTCTTCATTGAGCATCAACAGGTTGGACATTTTCTCAGCCACATCAATGTGGGCTCTTCATCATCCGAGAAAATGAGGTTTGCCTCCTCATTGCATTGCATGTTGCGGCACTCTGCCGCATAATGCCCATACTTTCCACAAGAGTTTCACTTGATCATACTCTTGTCCTTCTGAGGGTTAACATTTTCATGGGTTTGTGAGGTATTGTCATGACCTCCTCTACCACCATGTCCACGGCCACGTCCACGTCCACGACCTCTTTTTTCTTTGTTATGGCTGCCATGTCCTCCTCTACCACCATGTCCACGGCCACGTCCACGTCCACGACCTCTTTTTTCTTTGTTATGGCTGCCATGTCCACTCGTACCTGAAAAAGAAGAGTCATTTGTATCTTTATTTTTCATTCGTGCAAGTCACTCCTCATGTGAGTAAGAGGTATTTCTCCTCCTCTTTGTCTTCGTAGTCACGAAGTCTCTCCTCATGGATCTTAAGACGACCAATGACTTCCTCAACTAACATGTTCTTGAGATCATTGAACTGCTCGATGGAGGTAACAATCTACATGATCTTGGTGGAACAGCTTGAAGGAACTTCTTGACGACGAAGATCTCCTCCACCACGTTGCCTAATGAATGGATACTGCTGACGATCGTCGTTAACTTCATGGCAAAGTCATCTATTGACTCACCATCCTTCATGCGGATAGCCTTAAACTCACTCTTCAAGGTCTGCATCTTTTCTTCCTTGACACGTTCCACACCCTCATGCATTATTTGCAGCGTCTCCCATGCCTTTGTCGAGTCCTTCTCTGCCAACATGAGAAGGATGTCCTCCGAAACTATTTGGTAGATTATGGAAAGAGTCATCCTGTCCTTACCCTCCTCAACGTCACCATGCTCGATGGCGTCTCACACGTCGTGTGCCTATAAGTTAACATGCATCTTTATTGACCATGCTACGTAGTTATTCTTCATGAGTAACGGGTACTAAAGTGTTACAATCCCCCCCCCCCTTCCACTTCTTATCGTTGTCACATCTCCTCTAGAAACTTCGTGTGGTGACATCCTTTGTTTCGACATTCTAGGTATGAAACCAAATGTTGAAAATTTCCCACAAACGACATATGTCGAAACAAATAACTGAAGCATGAAGAACAACTTGAGGGGAGAGAGCTTTTCCATTCTCTGTTTTTATGGTAAAAATAACATACCTGATGAGTATTTACCGTTAAGATTGCACAACCAATCTCCTAAACTTTCTCTTCAATTTCCTACCCTTTATCTTCAAATCAAGAAACTACTAACAAATCTTCCTAATCTATCTCCAAAACTTTCTCCTCAAATTAATCAACTACTAATAAATCTTACTAATTGATCTCCTTAACTTTCTCCTAAAATTAGGCAGCTACTAACAAATCTTCCTCATTAAAGATTAACGATTTTCCTAAATTTATTCAAATCAATAATTGCTAAATAATTATTGTAAAATTGTTCTAAATTAATAACTCTTTATACTAAGTCAAGCTTATTAACTCATATTCGTTGTGATTATCTCAACATTCTTTGAGAAAATCTAAGAGCAGAGTTCTTGTATTAAGCTCTCCCAAGTGCATATAGTACATCGACCATCTTGAATGTCCATGCACTTTGATCTCCACCACAACTTTGCATCATTGGTTAGATGCATTGTTGTCAACGTTACCTTCGTTTTTTCTGCCACAATGTTTATGGCTCGAAAGTACTATTCAAGGTCGAATCTAAAATTTTCTAGAGCTTTGGCATCATGAACTCTACAAAAGGGCTTAGGCTCCAGGATCTTTATTTTGTTGAATTGTACTACACCCCCCAGTTGAGGTTTATTTCTCCACTTCTCTCGTGGTGAGGTTTAGTCTAGTTCTCAATTTGCCACTTCAACCTTGATTACTCCAAGTGTTGCTCTCAAATCCATAGACATATACGAGACCATCTAAACGATCAATTGTTGGGCGTTATTTAAGCCTCGATGCGCTCCTTTATCCGAAAAAAGAGCCTATCGAGCTATCTCCACACTTGAAGCCACCAACAATTGTGGCCTTGTCTTCTAGGGTCTCGACCCTAACAATTAATTCACGGATAGGCATTGCCTTAAGGCGGCCTACCATCTCATTGATCATGTCGGCTTCGGCAGAAATTTCATTCATGTGAGACTTCAAAAGCCTCATTCCATCAAGAACTTCACTCAAGTAGAGTAATTGATCTTCGATGTCTACTAATCGATCAGCCTAGGACTTGCCCAGTTATTTTGCAGTGGACATGTTTGTATATTATGATTCAAGGAGTCGACAAAGGCTTTGATACCACTTGTCACAATTGCACTCTTGCATTAGGAGACAACAATTGTGCAACACTTGTCCTAACCCAACGAACAAGTCATCCATGTGAAAGTCAGACTTCGTGCATCGACATATGCTCGAGTCTGGTGTCAAATTTGAGAGAAATGTTTTAGAAAACGTGAGCGATGAAATACACTGAAAACAAATTAAAGAAAGTAATGTTATAAGCTGAAAGCGAATAAGCAACAACAACAGATTTGATAGCATATAACCGAGATAAAAAGAATTGACAACTAGTCACATCCCCTTATAGTACATTTTGGGGTATTTTAGCCTTGGCGAAGTAAACATGATTTTGGTGACTTGTCATACTCCTAGTATTGACACAACAATAATATTAAAGACCTATCTAACATGAAAGCAAAAAAAAAAAAGTTTGGAATGGATATACGACCATGGACAAAACATCCTGGACAAGCATGACTAGGACATTCGACATGTGGCCACTGACAACACTCCTTATATAAGCATGATCGTGACACTAGTGCATGCTAGGGGTTATTACATGGGGTTCCACACGTACATGTCACGGGTTGTAGGTAAGGCACAGTTGAGGGTCAACTGATCGGTTTGCCAATTCAGGTCAGACTGCATTTTCCAGTTCGAGCATCAGGTTTTTGGGTCACTCTTAGTTTATTGGGTCGAACGCAGGTGAACAAGTCAGGTCGAGTCGTGTTAGGTGACATGTGCCTTCGCTCGATATCATATGCATAGCTCCTCTCTTCAAAGCGATGTGTGTCCTCTACATGGCTAAATGCGCTTTGCCCCTCGCTGACCAATGCATCTCACTCCCAATTTCCTCTTCCACCTGCGCATTCATAAAAATTCTGATTCCATCAAAAGTTTCGAACATATATAATAAACCACAATAAGAAATAATCTCACTCAAAGTTGGCAAGAAATCACAACTTTACCGTTCTTGGAAATCTACTGAAACTCCAACTTCCAATAAATTACTTCACGGAAGTTGCGAGATATCTCTCCTAGGTTAAATTATCAAAAACTTATAACCTAACTCCAAAGAAAACTTGCAAATCTATAGAAAAATCGAGGTAAGAAATCCATAAACCTTACCTCATGTAATTCCTTAACTCGTGATGGAAAAGGATGAACCAAATTCCCAAGCCTATTTTTCTTAAGCTAGTGAAAATTTTTCTGGCAAAGAATTCTTGATCAAAATCAGACATCAAGCTGATATTTTGAGTGGATTAAGTTTTTTCCTCTTCTTCTCCTCAAACCCTAGCCTTCCTTTTCCTTTTCTTTCCCTTTATTTTTTCCCCTATTTTCCTTCGCCTAATGGTCTATCAGGGCACAACAAAACCTCTCATTAGAAAAGGGAGGTCAAAATGACTATTTTATCCTTCTATTGACTTTGATTAACTAGTTTTTTAAATAATTTTTTATTATTCTCTTTTATATTTTTCTTAGGTCCCTTCAGAGTTTCTAAGAATTTTTCACTTTTAGCTCAACTTGAAATTCATTCTCTAAGGCACTCAATCAAATCTGAAAATTTTTAAATTAAAAAAGGAAATCTAAGAAGAGTTATGTACCTATCTAGCTTAGGTGTTATATGGTGTTTTCTATGAACCTAGTTATCTTGTATTTACTATTTTTTTCCTCTATCATTTTGTAAACTGTGTTTCCATGAATATTGTTTTATTTTATTTAAATTAAATGCATGGAGGTTATAAATTGTTGTTGTGAACATCATGCAAGCAGTGGCGCCAAGCTGACACATACTAAAATGTTTTCTCTTGTGGCCAATTACTACGGTCAAAAATAGGCCATTACACACACCAAGGTTGACAGCGAGGAAAATTAAACTCTTGATCGTCTAAAAGGTGAGAGAACTTAGAGACGAGAGGGAATCGGTGAACCGAGGGCGAGAGACAGCTTACAAAATGAAATTTCATGCTAACCACCCTCGACGTAGTCAACCTTCAATTTTTCCAACATGAAAGTTTAAACTTTCTCATGCCAATAATAAATTGATCATATCTATGTCAAATAAGAACTTAAGTTCTAAAACTAAATGGAAATAAAGTCTAACCATCGAGAGTAAACAGGTAAAATAGATATATCAATTTTTGGTTGAACTAGTTTTCCACCCGAACCTGACTTCCCACTTTGTGTAAGATGTAGGAAGTTGTAATGAAGTCATATCTCTTATCATTAATCTCACCATTTCTTCTAAAAACATTCTCATTCTAAAGAATAAAGTTTGTAGAATAAAAAGGATGATTGGTAATGATGAAGGAAGAAGAAAAAAAGCAGCAAAAACCCTTAAAAAGATAATAAATTGAGGTTAATACTATGCGTTTCTTAAAAACTTGTGACCTAAAAACATCCCATACACGACCTTCATTATGTTTTGGAACTTTTAGTTTCTGTGAACCTAATAATGAAAGTATAGACATATATAGTTCCACATAGAAGTTGGCTGTTTCATGATTTTTTGCATTAAATTACCCTACATACCAACTTCTTATTCAAATTTGGTCCCACTCTAACTTGCATTATTGTTATGTCCAATCTACTTGGTTTTTTTTTTTTTTTTTTTTTTTTTAATCTCATTAATTGTATTCACTAAGTTTAATATAATTTCCATCCAATTATGTAATGATATATATTAAATAATATGTTGTTCTTGAACTTTCTATATCTTTTTTCTTTCCCAAGTCAAATAATATATGAAAGAGATGATAAAACTTATCTAAATACATCTTTTATTATTATTATTGTTATTTCAATGCTATTTGAGCCGATGATTTGAATTTCTAACGTCACAACATCGACAATTGGAAGCTCGTCCTATTCTTGATTTTAAAATGTTTGAATCTAGCTCGATATTTTTATTAGTAAATAGACTTTTTTTACTCTAATAGAAAGAACACAATAAAATACTTTCATTCAAATTTTAAAATGTTTCAAGCCAAAAAATGAAACGGCTCCATGTGACAATAACAATAAATTTATTTTGTCATGAAACAATATAGTCTACAACATTTGAGTGATACTTCATATTAACTTCACTACTTAAGTTAGCTATGGGATTTCTTACGTTTAGACTGAACTACAATGGTACGAGTTGGAAGATGCATAGTAGTAGTGCCCTTTTGAGAGGTTGATCACAAAGTCGACCTCGACCATACATTTTGTCTTCGGCTGAAATTCTTCTCTTCTAGTTTTTCTCATGGTCTGATCTTCCTATGTTTGACTCCGTAGGTAAGTTTGACATTTTGATGTCTCGAAATAAATAATTTTAAAAAGGAACTGAAAAATGAGGTCAATATTTTTTTTTCAAAATAAAAGTAATATGAGAGGGACAAAATTGTAATAAACAAATTAATTAATAATTTTTTACAAAAAGAAAAAAAGAATACAAAGTCGCTATACACTTGTCATACCCCGCAAACTGTATGACTACTCATCCTCCACAATTTTATACACACATTTCTTTAATATAATATAATTAAAAAAAAAAAAAGAGAGAGTAATAATCCTGTGTATTTCAGTACTCCGTAATTTGTGTGTTCGTGAGTGGTCAAATTAGTTGATTTAGGTGGAGTCCACCATAAAGTTTAATCCCATTTGTTGAATTAAAAAATAAAAAAGAGAAAAAAGAATGAATTATTTACTGCGTGGGAGGAGGGTAAATTTGAAATCAAGTGTGGATGATGATGAAATCAGGAGCGGTAATTTTGATTTTAGTTAATTAATATGGTAGGGCACATCTCAACTGAATTGCCCACCATTTACTTCTACTCATAAATGTCTTGGCCTAATAACATTGACCTACATCTAACTGGCTTAAACCCCCTGTGGATCCCACAATAAATATATATATTTTTAAATAAATAAATTTTCATTTTTTTTTTGTTGTAAAAAAATAGTTTTATTTTTATAATGAAATTATGGAAAGAAAGCAAAATCTTGTCAAACTACCATTTGTCCCAATCAGTGTAGCCCCATCTGTAGGCCCTGTTGTAGAGAATCACAGCCCCCCACTCCTCAACAAGTTGAAAACTGAAAGCAAGCTGTGGTTTTTCATTTTCTATTTTTTTTTTTTAAATATGTAAGTAATTTCAAATATGGATGGAGGGTATTTTGGACAATTTGAGAGTTACTCCAAAGTATAAAAATACTGAATTTATTCAGACAATAACAGATCACTAATCTGCTCATCTAAATATAAAATATACTCTTTAGATTAGCCTCTCAATGATTAAAGGTCAATGGGATCCATGTGAGGGGTAGTTCCGTCATTTCACCACCACCTTACCAAAAAAGAAAACCCTCCATTTCAAGGCAGTAAAATAATAATAATAAATAAATAAATAAATAAGATCTAGATCTATTTTTTTTTTTTCCTCCAAGAATTCATTCTCATTAATTGTAATTTTTTTTAAAAAAGAAAATAATGAACATTTATTTATAATTAAAAAAAAATTGTAAGCAAAAAAAAAAAAAGTGAGGTTATATGGGTCGGCTTTTAGCTAAATTTAGCTGGACAGACAAAAACCAACTTATTATCATTATTGTCTGTATGCGCAAGCTGTTCAAAAATCTCTGTAATATTTATTATCTTTTTACTAAATTAAAATGAAAACCCTTTTTTCTCTTTATTTTTTTATATTTTCTATTTCTATATAACTTTCTGTGCCACTTTTATTATTACTGAGAGAACCCAAAATACATAAAAGAAAGAGAGAGAAACCCCAGGTGGCAGGTTTTTTATTTATTTATTTATTTTTATTATTATTATTTTATATAATTAAAAAAAAAACCCATTAAAGACCAAAGATTCCGCAGCTAAAAAAAAAAAAAAAAAAAAAACCAAGCAGATCCCCACCAGAAATAAACAATAAAAAATTAATTCTATCCCCATAAACCCCCTCCTTTTTACACATTTCACTTTAATTTATTTTATTTTATTTTAATTTTAATTTGATTTTTTTTTTTTTTTTTTTAAATGTTTGTTGTTGTGTGTATTTATTTTAATTTATTTTTGCCCTTTGTTTCGATTGTGCTGTAATTTGGAAAGAGGAGGAGGAGGAGGAGCGTCCTTCCCAAGTAGGCTTGTTATTCTCTCTATGCTTGGGGACTCCACGACTTCCGTCTTGGGCGGCGGCGCCGGAGAAGACTCTGCCGTACCGGAGACGACAAATCAGCAAGATGGGCTGATGGACGATGTGGGTGAGAGCGGGGCAGTGACGGCGGAGGATAATAATAAGACTTGTGGTGAAGATGAGAGAGGGAGAAGTGGCGAAGGAGACAACGGCGACCGGAGCTTCGGCGGAAACCGGTGGCCGAGACAAGAAACTTTGGCGCTGTTGAAAATACGGTCGGAAATGGACGTGGCTTTTCGAGATGCAAGCGTTAAAGGCCCTTTGTGGGAACAAGTTTCCAGGTACTTACTTCTAAGATTTCAATTAAAATTATCAAAAACAAAAACTTTTTCTTTCTATTTCTCTTCAAAGATCTGGGTTTCATTTTCATCAATTTTTCATTTTTTTTTCATCTCACTGTCGGCAGTTCAATCATTTTCACTTAATCTCAACTCTTTTTTTTTTTTTTTTTTTTTTTTTTTTTTTTTTTGTTTTTTTTTTTCTTTCTTGGGAATCTCCAACCAAATTGAAATCCCAATTCAGTGTCACTGAAATTCAAGGAGAGATTTTCTTTTTCCTCTTTTTTTTTTATTTTTTTTTTTAAGGAATCTGTGAAGTCGAGTTGTAGTTAAATTGGTACTTTTTTTTTTTTTGGGTTAAAAAAACATTCTTTCTCTCTCATGTAACATCAACAACTGAGGAAAATTTTGCAGTTTAGAGAACAAAATATCATCAAATTTGAAGCTGAAATTTCTGTTGATTTTTTCATCAATTTTTTCTTCCGAATCTCTTCTGTTTTTCTTTTACCTCAATCATTGTTTTTACACATGCAATTGTTTGTATGAGAGAGAAATTGTTTTTTTTGTTTTTTTTTTGGTGAAATTTTCATTTTTATTTTGTGGGTTTTTTTTTTTTTTTTTTGGTTGGTTTGTTTTTATTATCAGGAAATTAGGGGAGCTTGGGTATCATCGAAGTGCAAAGAAATGCAAAGAGAAATTTGAGAATGTTTATAAATATCACAAAAGAACCAAAGAAGTCCGATGTGGGAAACCAGATAGTAAAAGTTACAAGTTTTTTGAACAATTAGAAGCTCTTGAAAATCACCCTCCTCTCAATTTCCACTCCCATTTGTCTAAGCCTCCACCTCCGGCAACGGCGGCTTCACCTCCAACCACCGTTATTTCTCACATTCCTTCAACTGTTCCATCGACCACCACCGCCGTACCCCACTTGATGAACATATCATTCACTCAACCAAACCCCACAATTCACCTCCAATCCATGCCCCCTCCGCCTCCCTTGCCATTCAATAACCCTACCAGTTTAGCTACCACCATTGCTCCGCTTTTTCAAACCAATGTCTCATCTGGGGCAGCTGGACTGGGGTTCGAAGCGGATCTCATCTCGAACTCATCATCTGATGATGTCGACTCGTCGACATCATCCGACGAGGCGTCGAGACAGAGAAAGAAGAGGAAATGGAAGGATTTCTTTGAGAGATTGATGAGGGAAGTGATTGAAAGGCAAGAGGAAATGCAAAAGAGATTCTTGGAAGCAATTGAGAAAAGGGAGCAAGAAAGAGTTGTAAGAGAAGAAGCATGGAGGATGCAAGAAATGGCCAAAATCAATAGAGAGAAAGAGATTTTAGCTCAAGAAAGATCAATGGCAGCTGCTAAAGATGCCGCTATTACATCCTTCCTCCAAAAACTAACACAATCCCACCACAATAACGACAACCCATCACCGCCACCACCGCCGCCGCCACCACCACGACAACAACCAATCTCAATATCAAATCCGACACCAGTCGTGCAACCACCGCCGCAACAAGCTTCTACATTGCAAGTTGTTCATCCAAATTCTACCCCACAAAAATTGGTGAACAACAATGAATATTTGCAAATGGAGATTGTGAAAAGAAGTGATAATGGTGGTGAAAGTTATAGGATGAGCCCAGCTTCAAGCTCATCAAGATGGCCAAAAGTGGAAGTGGAAGCACTCATCAAATTGAGAACAAATCTAGACGCCAAATATCAAGAAAATGGACCAAAAGGGCCATTGTGGGAAGAGATATCATCAGCCATGAAGAGACTTGGGTATAATAGAAATGCAAAGAGGTGCAAGGAGAAATGGGAGAACATAAACAAGTACTTCAAGAAAGTAAAGGAGAGTAAAAAAACAAGGCCGGAGGATTCCAAGACTTGCCCTTATTTTCACCAGCTTGATGCTTTGTACAAGGAAAAGAACATCAACAACAACAACGGCAACAAGTTCGACAATGTCATAATCGGATCATCGACACAGATTATGCCACATCAACAGCAACCATTGATGGTTCGACCAGAGCAACAATGGCCTCCGCAACAAGAACTCGTTCGATCCAACTCAGCCAACAAAGATATGGAGAGCGAACCAATGGATCGAGACGAAAAGGATGAAGACGATGACGAAGATGATGACGAAGAAGAAGACGAGGAAGGTGGAGAGAACTACGAGATTGTGGCAAGCAAGCCAGCTTCGATGAGTGTTGCAGAGTGAGTGAGAACAAAGCATGTTATGGTTCTGGAAAAACTCGAGCATGGATTGGATCGAAAACGGGGTTCTCGGACGGGTAAGTGGGTCAAGTTTTTTCGGTGTAGAAGGGGTTGAATTGAATATGTTGTTCATACATACACACTCACACTCACACTCACAAAAGTTACTGCAAAAAACCATATGATGTGGGAATTAAGGGGAAAAAAAAGAGGGTGTAAGGGGTTGGTTTAGAAATTGTAGAATAGAATTGGGCGAGAGTTATATGATTTTCCATTTTAATAATTAATTAATTTGTTTTTTTGGGGACTAAAAATGAAATAATGTTTGGGGTTTAGAGAGAGAATGGAGTTTAAGGTTTCAAAACAAGAAATAAAGAGACACTCTTTTCTAGTGTTGTATTTTGGCATTTGTGATGTTTCATGTAAATTTCAAAAAAAAAAAAAAACAGTCTATTTATTACATCATTATTAAAATTAATAAATTCTTAATAAAATTTATTTACTATTGTTTTTTTTTTTTTATCAGAATATTAATATTTTTTTTTTGTATTTTATAGAATGAGGACAGGATGAGGCAGTTCATTTGATTCCCTCAAATTTCTTCTCAATTATTTTTAGTAAAATTTCATTAATACAATTATCACTATTATAATAATAATATTAGAATCAATAAGCATATTGAATTTTATAGAAAAAAAGTAAGATGTTAGTTGAATAATATTTATTAGTTGCTTAATTTATTTGCTTAATGAGTAATATTGGAAATGGTACAAAAACACGTATGAAAATAACATAATATAATTACCCTTGTGAAAAACCCTGTAATATGAGTAATTAAAATTTCAAAATAGAAAGGGATAAAGTAAATAATAAAGGGAAGAGAGAGAGAAGGGTAGAGGCCCTTTAGAACAGTGTTGGTTGGGGTTGTCAAGTTGAGAGCATCACATGTAGCCATGGAAATGGAAAGGGACTCTTTGGATACCACAAAATATAAACTCTTGTAGGATTATTGGCCCTACTCACTCCCTTTGGATACCCACGCCTGCCATGCAAATACTGTTCTTCACACTACCACTCTTCTTCTCCTTTATTCTTCACTAAATCATCAAACCTATACCATTTTAGAGATGAGTATTACATGGAAATCGAGTTAAACTAAAAACATATAAACCCGGTTAAGTTTTTATATAAAATTTTCGACCCAAGTAAATTATTTTGGAGCATTTTTATTTTTCCCCATTCACTTGAAGAAATGGGACAATTTGTGTGGCATTCAAGATGTGGACCTCTAATTGTTTTTCTTTATTTCTTTTCTTTTTCTTTTTGTGGATAGCAATAAATATTCTGTTACAACTACTACAGTGTTTCTCAATTATAACATTAATATTAGATATATATATATATTTATTTATTTATTTATACATAGAGAGATTTAAAAAAAAAAAAATTAAAATCTCCTTTCTCTCTCTTTCGATTTATATGTTGCATTTGTCTCTTTTAACAAAATATATATATATATATATATATAATCATTTAAGAGAGAAAACATAGAGGGAATGGGCATTTTTATTGATCATAAAATATTTGGAAGAAAAGAAAAGGCAAAAAAGGAGAGGAAAACCCTCCAAACCCTTTCTTTCTCTCAACAAATAAATTTGGGTTCAATTCATTGTATGGTTTCACCAACTTTGATACCCCTTTCCCTTCTCTAACTTTTAATCATATTGCTCCCTTTGTGTCTCCATATCATTCTCCTCCCAACTCAAACCCTCCACCATTCCCTCCCATCTCACTTTTCTATCTCATCTTATCATCTAGTCGATCGTGATTCATCTCATTTATTATTTTTTATTTGCATTTTTTGAGTTACATAAAATATGTTTATGATAGACATGTAAGTACATTCACGGGAAGCTAGAAAGAGGAGGAAAAGAGGAAGCATTTTGATGTTATATATATAAATATAAAAAGAAAAAAAATGAAGTATTTTTTATAAATAGAAAAGGGTAAAGGGAATGATGAGTTTATATGCAGCAAATTGTGAAGGAAATGGGAGAGAGATGGGCCACGCATCCATATGGGGGAATTGCCTAAGAAAACCACACACACACAAAAAGAATCAAAGCTTTTCCTATCCATCTAGTGGACTCAATTTGGAACATAAAATCTTTTATTATTATAATAATTCTAAAATCAAAATCAACCATTTAAAAAAACAAAAGACCCATCAAGTTTTGTGTTTGGTTTTTTAAGAACTTAAGCTTGAAAAGTGGAAGCGAGTGTTATCCATTTTTGTTATGGTCAACTACATTGATAAGATAAGGCCTTTTGTTTTGTTAATTAGTTTAGATTTTTAAGCTCATAATAGAATACAACCTATTGCTCTCTCTTGGTGTTTACCACTATGCTCATAGCATCCAATACCGTTTCCAAACATAGAATTTGATGCCTTCTATGTCCTATCTATAATTAGTGTGTTTTTTTTTCAATGTTTTATGGCTTTTTGGATGGTGGAAGAACAATGTGAGAACCAACTCAACTTTACTCAACTTTATACTTCTAATCATCCATTCGAATAAAAGAAAAAAAAATTAATAGAAGACGTTAAGGTGATTGTAAATGAAGGATACATGAATGAACAAAAACTACATTCAAATGAGAGCTATCAAGACAGGATGATTAATAAATATTTAAAAGAATTGAAAGTTCCTACCCCTCAATCACAAGAACTCTAAAGTTAAACCTACTTTATTTAGAGCAATTTTAAGTTGAGTGACCAGAAACATGTGAGTAAAAACTTCATATTGGTCTGTGGTTATATTCTTCACTTTTAGAAACCAAGAGGAATGCATAATTATACAAAAAGAAAATGTTTTTATGAGCTGTTCATGAGAATATCTAACCCCATTAATAATTTAGGGTAACATGATTTTATTCAAAAGGCACATAGCCACTTAGTGTTGCTATAGTGATTTCATCTCATAACTTTATTAGTGGCATTATATTCACTCACACGATTCTACTATTTCGAAGTAATAAAACTATAGCAAATAGATGGTGAATTTGGTTAAAATGATTAGCCACTAATGATGACACTTTCTCTCATTGTTTATTCCCTAATCAAGTCATTAATAATGGTGAAATCTCATGAGTTTTTGCCCTAATTGAGAACAAATATTTAAATATAATAAAATGTTATTACATGTGACCATAAACTCAAAGCAAGATACCTTTTTGTGATACCTAGTAGAACATGTAGCTGTTTGTGATATGTCTGAAAATGACAAGCCACTTTATATATTATTAGCCAAATGTGTGGGAGCACATGTCATGGAATTACTATTTATTCTAATTCCATTTTTATCATACAATTTTATGTGGGTCATGTTTGTTTTTCCTTAATTTAACCGACATTTAAATATCTCATTTGCTTCAAACTACATAGTGAAAAGTGAATTAACCCAACATACAAATGTTGATATTGTCTTTATATACATATATGTTCTTGGAATTGTACTATTTATTACTATATTTAATCACTTCGCCAACTTTTGAAAAGTTAATACTATAATTCCTTTGCTTATATTGGTCCAACAACAAACTTCCATAAACTTATACTTATGGTTTGATTTAATAGCTTTTAGAAAGGACTTAATATGATAATGAGAGGGAAGAAATTAAGAAATTAACTTAGTCTTTAAGAATAATTAATAATTTATTTACTTTTACGAGATTTTACCCTACGAGGAAAAAAAATCGTGGGTAGAATCACATTTCTCGAACTTTAAAAAGGGTTTCATCATAAACTTTTAAATCAAGTCGAGAATTTAGATCATAGAACTATAAAACATAATCAAAGTTATGTTTCTATTCATTATTAATTTAGTCTTTAAGAAATTAAGAAATTAACTTAGCGTTTTAAGAATAATTAATAATTTTTTTATTTATATGAGATTTTACCCTACGAGAAAAAAAAATCGTGGGTAGAATCACATTTCTCTTAAGGGTTTCATCGTGAACTTTAAATCAAGTCGAGAATTTAGATACAGAATTATAAAACGTAATCAAAGTTATGTTTCTATTCATTATTTTAGTAAATTATTTAAAGACGAGAAACCAAGGAAAAAATGCTTTGAAAAAATATCATAGTTCAAAAAGTGTAGAGTAATTAGAGATCGAAGTATTAACTATTACCGTTGTAATAGATATCTTATCTCTTAGATTAACGTTGACGTAGTAAGCATCATTAAGTTGATTTGAATTAGCCTATAATACGACATCTCTAGAGTTTTTAATTACTATAGAAAAAGACACACGGATTGATATTATCTTTATGTTTATTTTGGAGGTAGGTGATGAATTTGGCAGGAAGTTGATAGGAAGGACAAAAATGTTGTGGTGAAGAGGATAGATAGGGTTTTAGGGAAGAGGGAAAGAGATAAATAGGATGTGTGAGTTTGATGGTAACATATCGACACGAGCTTTTTGTACTCAAAACATTAATTAAAGATTCAAAACTGTGTTAGGGATGAAACATGGCCACTCAGTTTTCAATGGGGCCTTTAGCTTTTAATGAAAGAGGGCCACCATTTCTCTTACCCTATCTATGTGGGGACGAAACTCTTTGGATATACATAGGGTTTACTTCTTAATTTGGATTACAAGGCTTCATCCATTTGTGTGTGTTATAGCTTGTACATATCAAAAGGGTAACTTTTCTGAACAACAACAAAACAATGGACCTCTTTCTCTCTCTCTAGGGTTGTTTTCTTTTCCTATTGTTTTTCTCCACTTAATTTGGAACATTTATGGATAGAAAATGGGTCCATCTTGAAAGTGATAATTAATTTATTTAGTACTTTTGTAGTCAACCATTTTAATTTTATTTTGAAAAGTTCTGAAGCATTTTATTTTGAAATATAAAAGGTAAAAAACTTGACTTGAATAAGGAGAATTGTTCGTGAACTTACTACAATAAGTTACTATATTATGGAACAACTTTAGGAGAATTTGAGAAAGGTTACTAGTTGCCATATTATGGACAAGTGTAGTGCTTTAATCAAGAAGTTTGTTAGTGAATTTTAACTTGAGGAGAAAGTTTATGAAACTAGTTAGTGTTTTCTTCCCGGTAAATACTCATTAGACGTATGCTCTTTTTTACGACAACAAAAAGAATTTAAAAGAATAAGTGTTTAAGGTTCTTTTATTCAAAAGATCTCTTTTCTCAAGTTGTTCCTCCTACTTCAGTTGTTTATTTTGGCATATTTCGATCATGGGTCACACTCCATATTTGGTATCAGAGTTAGGATGTCGAAATAAATGTCGTTACCATACAAAGTCGTCGGAAGAGATATGACAACGATAAAATGTGGAAAGGAGGGGAATGTAACACTCCAGTACTACTTACTCATGAATAGTAACTATGCAACGTGATCAATAAAGATGTGTGTTAACCTATAGGCAAAAAACGTGTGAGACGCCATCGAGCATGGTGACATTGAGGAGCATAAGGATAGGATGAATCTTTTCGTCATCTACCAAGCCGTCCTGGAGGACATCCTTCTCATGTTGGCAGAGAAGGGCTTGGCAAAGACAGCGTGAGAGACGTTGCAAACAATGCTTGCGGGTGTGGAACATGTAAAGGAAGCAAAGGTGCATACCTTGAAGAAGGAGTTCGAGGTTATCTGCGTGAAAGAAGGTAAGTCAATAGACTATTTTTCCATGAAGTTAACGACGATCATCAGCGGCATCTGTTCTTTAAGCAACAACTTAGAGGAGATCTCCGTTGTCAAGAAGTTCCTTCGAGCTGTTTTCCCAAGATTGATGCATACCTCTATTGAGAAATTCAACAATCTTAATAACATGTCAGTTGAGAAGGTCATTGGTCGTCTTATAGCCCATGAGGAGAGACTACGTGGCTACGAAGACAAAGAGGAGGAGAAACACCTCTTACTTGTTGGATGAAAGTCCCATATCGGCTAATTTAGGGAAAGATCATGGGTTTATAATCAACGAATACTATCTCCATTGGTTTGAGACCTTTTGGGGAAGTCCAAAACAAAGCCATGAGAGCTTATGCTCAAAGTGGACAATATCATACCATTGTGGAGAGTTGTGTTCATTTAACATGGTATTAAAGCCATGCCCTAAACTTAGCCATGTCAATAGAATCCTCAAAGGCATAGTAAAAAATGACCAAGACTCCAAAAGAAAAGGAGTCGAGCCTCGATTAAGGGGAGACATACTTTGTAACAGGGGAAATATTGGATGAAAGTCCCACATCGGCTAATTTAGGGAATGATCATGGGTTTATAATCAAGGAATACTATCTCTATTGGTTTGAGGCCTTTTGGGGAAGCCCAAAGCAAAGTCATGAGAGCTGATGCTCAAAGTGGACAATATCATACCATTGTGGAGAGTTGTGTTCATCTAACATTACTCACACATGAGGAGTGGCTCACATGGACGAAGAAGAAAGATACAATTGACTCTTCCTCTTCAGGTACGAATGGACATAGCGGTCACAATAAGGAAAGTAAAGGTCATAGGCGTGGTCGTGGTCCTAGTGGCAGAGGAGGTCGTGACAATACCTCAAAAATCCATGAAAATGCCAACCCTTGGTAGGACAAGAGTAAATGCCAACCCTTGGTAGGACAAGAGTATGATCATCCATGAAAATGCCAACCCTTGGTAGGACAAGAGTAAATGCCAACCCTTGGTAGGACAAGAGTATGATCAAGTGTTACTCTTGTGAAAAATACGGGCACTATGTGGTAGAGTGCCACAAGAAGAAGCGGGATGAGAAGGCAAACCCCACACTCACGCATGATCAAGAGCCCACACCGATATTGGCCAAGAAGATGCCCAACCTGTTGATGCTCACGAAGAGAAGGTTATGATGAACCTTCTCACAAAAGGAGAAAACTAAATGGAAACCAACATGTGGTACCTAGACAACGGAGCAAGCAACCACATGATCGAAGATCGAGCAAAATTCAAGGATCTTGATGAAGAACTCATTGGAAACATAAAGTTTAGCGATTGGTCAATAGTACCAATCCAAGGCAAAGGATCTTGATCAAGAACGGCAACTAATGTTTAATGACCAAGGTATATTAGATATCTCGAACTTGAAGAGTAATATTATCAATCTTGGTCAGATGACGGAAAAAGGAAGATAAATGGAGTTAGTTGGCTCGTTCCTCAAAATGTTCGACATAAATGAAACTTTGTTGATAAAGGTAAAATGGTCCATAACCGCCTATATAAGATACTATTGGAGACGAGTCAGCCCACCTCTCTATTGATGGTACTCACAGACCCAGCTTGGCTATGACATGCAAGACATGTGCACGTAAACTTTAAGATACTCAAAATCATTGGAGCGAAGAAGATGGCTATAGGACTGTTGTCTTTTGACTGAGCAACTCGTTGCTGGTGAGAGTAGGAAAAAGTCTTTGGAAGAAGAAAACCAAGAAGAAAGAAAAAGAAAGACAAGAAGAAATGTTTGGAAGGAAAAAACAAAAAGCAAGCAAACCAAAAAGCGAGGAAACCTATATTCTAAAAAATGGGTGAAGTGTACAACTAAGCTTAGAGCCACTCCCTTTCAAACATGGCCCAAATAGTTAGCTTAAATTATGCTATTCCATTGGACGTGGATGCCGTAAAATTGTCTAAAAAAAATTCAACTAACTAATTCAAGAAAGACATGAATAAACTAAATAAGGAAAAACCACAGTACTTTTATCTAACAATCTCCTCCTAAAACATGTAGTATATCTCCCTTATTATTTAACCTCCGATCTTTGAGCGAAGTTGCTCAAATTTTACCCGCGCTAGAGACTTGGTGAAGATGTCTCCAAACTGTTCCTCTGTTCGGATGAAGTCAATCTTGATAAGCTCCCGATCTGCACATTTTTTGATGTAATGGAATCTGATCTCTATGTGCTTGCTCTAGTCATACAAAACTACATTTTTTTTTATCAAGGAGGTAATAGCCCAACAATAAATAAAGAAATAAACAAATAAAAATAATTATAAAAAGAGTTATAATAATAATAAAAATAAATAAATAAACAAAATAAACAAGATATCGGCACTTCTTTCCCCTAACCTCTCATCTATTTCCACCCTTATCTCTCCTCAACCCATCCTTACGCCATAAAATAACTGTTACTATAAAAAAAATGAGAATGACCTTTACCCAGTTGAGATTCGCGGGAGATTTACATGAAATAGATCTGATCAATAAGTATATATTAAATCTTCATTTTCTTTTATTCTATTTTTTTAGAAATCACAACTTAGATCTTCGTTGAATTATTACAATGGTCTAACTTTGAGTTAGAAACTAAATGTCTATCATTTAATTTTAGTAAATCAAGTCAGATTAGTAATATTAAATTAAATTTTTATCAATAGCCAAATGAATAGATTAAAGATAGAATGACCATGAAACCTTCTCAAGAGGAAACATTGAGATAAGGAAAGATTTGGAAACAGAGATCCACTAGAAATTTGGAATACATGAGAACAGAATGAAAAGGCAACCGACAAGGAGGAAGAGATTAGGGAATTAAAAACCACAAACTAAATATAGGGGGAAAGGTAAACACAGAGGGTAAATAAAGAGAGTACTAAACCCCAGAATAACTTGAAATAGCTATTAAAGCCCATAATAACTTGAAAGAGTTGTATCTACTCTCTTATAGAACAGTAACGATGAAAAATAAGATTTCTAATAAAAATATAATTATAGATATATAACATTCAAGACTTTTAACCATGGACCAATGTAAATTAGAGAAATAATATTGTAGAGTTCAAGCCTGAAACTAATGTCATGGGTTCATATAGGTTGACTCGGATTTCAAAGGACGGAATCGAAATTTGATTAAAGATATATTCGTGACAACGACTTAAGCTAGACAGGTACCTTACTATCGACATGGTTATATTTGCTGTTGACACGTGCCTCATGGTTCTGCATGTGTCATATATATTGATATGTGTGAATTGTCTGTGGATTGATATGCTTCTTATTTGTTATGTATATGTTATAATTATGGTACGATGAGTTCAATGATACGTTTGAGATAGGATACGAGAAGGATGCACAAAACGAAATGTGACGATAGGAGTAAAATACGTTCATGAAACGTTAAGGTTAGGTTACATACCGGAGTGATATAGATAAGAGAGATTGATGGAAGAATACGGTTAGGCTACGGGTAGAAAATGATAGGTTTGTGATAGATTGTTAGAACAATAGCATTAGGATTGATAGAATAATAACGTTAGGATTCATAGAACGATGGCGTTAGGTTAAGTCCTTGTGATGAGATGATTAAGGTACGTTCACGTAATGATATGTCTGTGATAGGTATAAGAACGTTAATGCTATGATAAGTTAGAGAATGATATGATTATGAAATGTTTACGTTATGACTCGTTTATGATATGATACATTGTGATGCAATATGTCATGGTATGATGTGTATATGATGAAATGTTATGTTAAAAGCATAGAACGTTATGTTAGGTCTCTTAAATTTGTGTGTATACAGCATGAATTGTATGACATGAAATACGGTAAACTGCCTGGAATCATAACCCCGATAGGAATATATATGAAACGTAAATTGAAAATAAGAATGGCATGAAGCATGAAACATGACAGAGGGGTTAGGTTCATTAATGATAAATGTAGAAGTAGCGGGACCTCATGCATTATGTTTGTGTTCATGCATCTGGGGGGATACCCCTATCCCATCACGAGGGTACAGACGCGTACATCCAATGGCAGGACAACGATCGTTATGCTTTGCATAGCGCTGCTGTGACGGTTACTAATTCTAACGGGTTCCGACATAAGGGGCTTCCAGAGTATGCCCACTGAATAAGGAAAGTGGCCCAGCGGTGTGCGAACTAGCTGGTGAGCCCATACTCGCATGTATGGGCTGTGTGTAGAGTATATGGTACACGTCCAAAGTTACTCGTTAGGACAGCACCGTAGGGAAAACGAGATAAAACGGAACGAAAGATAGGTCCCATCATTTCATTGCATGTGATTGTTGCATTTAACCCCAATAGTGGGGTCACTTACTGAGTATTTCTTTAAATACTCAAGCCATGTGCTACTACATTTTTTCATGTTAAGGCAAGGCATTCCTGTAGGGCTGACGACGACATCGCAACTCGAGACCATGGCACATGCATAGGATAGTAGTATTTATTTTCTTAGTCTTAGGCTAGAATAGGACGTTTTTAACTTAAACTCTTATTCATTTTATTTAGTCTTTTGTTGTGTCGTTTTAAAGATGTTTTTGAAACACATAAGTCCATGACTGTGTTTTAAGATAAAAGTTGTGTTTTATGGAATTTAAATGAAGTCTTCCGCATTCAATGTTTATGGTATGTATACAGTAGGGACCTTAAATTAAGTAGAAAATTTCGGGTCGTTACAAGGGAGATGGTAGACTTGTTGTCCACGTACAACATTGATGGATCGCCTTCTCTTCCGATCAGCTCCTCCATCAGTTGCACAAGCCAGACCCCTTGTGTGGCCGCCGTCAAAGCAGCGATGTACTCTGCTTCGCAAGAAGACAGAGCAACTACCTTCTGTTTAGTTGATTATCGGCAGATCGCACCGCTTGAGAGGAAGTAAATCATCCTGCTAGTGCTCTTACAATCATCAACGTCACCGGCCATGTCACTATCACTATAGCCGACCAGCTCAAGTTCCGGCCACATAGCTTAGGATGCGGTTGACAGCCACAAGATGTTCCTCCCTTGGTGCTTCCATAAACCTACTCACGTATCCAATGGAATAGGCGAGGTCAGGGCGTGTGTTTACCAGATAGTGAAGACTTTCGACGATGTTGCAGTAACTGGTGGCGTCGATCGCCAACGTAGTGCCGGCCTTCCTTAGCTGGAGTTGGGCCTCCATTGGTGACCTTGTAGGGTTACTGTTTGTCAGGCTAGCTATGTCCAGCTACTTCTTCGCATACGCACCTTTACAAATGGTGATGCTGGTAGTACTCTGCTGCACTTCGATGTCGAGGTAGTAGCTGAGCCCACCGAGATCGCTCATCTAGAAGATCTTCGACATCTCCCTCTTGAATCTTCCAAGAACTTCCATGTCAACTCCAGTGATTATGAGATCGTCGACATACACTCTCACGATCAGCCGCTGCTTGTCGTGGCTGTGTGTACATGTCATGCTCAAAGCCACAGCGCTTGAACTTGAGCAACAGTAGGGTACTGTCGAGCTTCGCGTTCCAGGCTCGTGGTGCTTGTCGAAACCTGTAGAGCGCCTTGTGCAGGCGCTGTACCTTGTTAGGGTTGTCGTTGTCGATGAAGCCAGGTGGCTGTCGGACGTATACGATCTCCTTTAGCTCTTCGTTGAGGAAAGCGGACTTTACGTCCATGTGGTGTTCCTCCTAGGAGTGATAGGCTGCAATCGCCAACAATAGGTGGACAGATTCCAACCTTGCCACCGGCACGAACACCTCTTCGAAGTCCACGCCTTGCTTATGGACATAGCCCTTCGCTACTAGACAGACCTTGTGCTTCACAACTTCTCCCTCTCGTTACGCTTCAGCTTACACACCCATTTAAGCCCTATGGCATGGTGTTCTAGTGGCATGTCCTCCAAACTCCACGTCTTGTTCTCATGATGGATGCCATCTCTTCCTGCATTGTCTTCAGCCAGCACAGATTCTTCTCTGCTTCGTCAAAAGAGTTCGGTTCATCCCCGCTGATGGCATGTAGTTCGGCCACCTCTTCTTCAAGCTCGTGCACCGCCAATTCTGGTGGTTCACCTTCTCCTAGTAGGTCTTCAATCTTTCGAAACCTGGCTTCTAGACCATCATCGTGATCGGCATCCAATGTTCAATCTGCAATATGTGGTGTTGCAAACTCCACTGGTTCAAGGGGCGTAGCAGGAGTTGCGGCTGGTGTTGGTGTAGGCGTGCCTAGTGCAGCTGCTAGCAGCGGTGATAGTGTCTGGTGCTGCGCTCCTTCTCCCAGCTCGGTGATGAGATACTCCACCATGAAATGATCTCGGTTTTGGTCCTCTTTGGTCATGTCGTTCCATCGCTAGAAGGTATTCTCGTCAAAGACGAAGTCACACGACACGTAAGCTCGCCCCCCGCAGGATCATAAAGCCTGTACACCTTGCTCCCTATTTCGTAGCCGATGAAGATGACCTTCAACCCCCTGGGAGGAGAATCTTGTGGCTGTTGTTAACTTCTGGCAATTGAGAGGAAAATGTTGATTTCTGGAAATTGAGAAAAAAACGTCGACCGAGTAAATAACAACCGAAGGAAAATATTGATTGCGCACTCTTTCGAATGAAATCGCAACTTGCTCGAGGTGATCGACGGCGACCTAATGGAACCTAATGGAGAGAGACGCTAGCATCTCTGGGGGCACAGACCGTAGATCGTATTAATGGCAACGAACGCCAGTCGCGATCCTCCTGATTGTTTCTCCTTCCTCCGCGGCTCGACAGTGTGCCACAACCATTGCGCCAGTAGGTTGACGCACAATGTGTGTATTTTTACAATGTGTGTATTTTTGCGCTTTGCATTTTTTGCGCTTTGCATTTTCTTTGACTTGAACCTGAGACCTATGTGTTATTAGGTTGATGCTTTAATCACTTGAGTTATTCAACTTGATATTTGATAAAGTCAGCTCCTCTACAATGATATACCACTAGTGGATTAAACCTGGTTCTGAGATGACTTCTGGCAATTGAGAGGAAAACGTCGATAGAGTAAATAACGGCCGAAGGAAAACATTGACTTTTAGCAATTGAGAGGAAAATGTTGACTGAGTAAATAACGACCGAAGGAAAACTTCTTCGAAGAAGAAAATAACGGAAAACAAAAGGGAGAGAGAATATTTGCGCTGAAGACCTGATGATCTCATTTCTCATTCAGTTGCGATATTTAAATAACAAATTATCCTAAAAATAGAAAAGTAAATGGCAACTTAATGAATGCTCTTCCGCTAGACGTGTACTTCCCACTTACTTCAATTGTGTGGGTTTAATGTAAAAATAGTTACCTAACAAAAATAGTTAATTAATAATTAGGGATCACATTCACTCGATAGGGATTTATCTAACAGTTGTCAAGTGCGTCCTGCGCTATATGGCCAGAACCAGAGCTTGGAGTGTGAGATACTGTGTAGGGAGCGGAAAGAAGAAGCTTGAGTTGGTTGGGTACGGTGATAGTGACATGGTCGGTGATGTTGATTATCTCAGACAGCGCGATCTGCTGGCAATCAACTAAATAGAAGGTAGTTGCTATAACTTCTTGCCAAGCAGAGTACATCGCCGCTTCGACGACGGCCACACAGGGGGTCTGGCTTGCACGGCTGATGGAAGAACTTATCGGAAGAGAAGGCAATCCACCAATGCTATACATGGACAAAAATCCAGTTTTGCACGACCGGAGCAAGCACATAGAGATCAGGTTCCATTACATCCGGAAGTATGCAGATCGAGGGCTTATCAAGATTGACTTCATCTTAATAGAGGAACAGCTTGGAGACATCTTCACCAAGTCTCTGGTGCGGGTAAAATTTGAGTAACTTCGCTCAAAGATCGGAGTTTAAATAATAAGGTAGATATATCACAGGTTTTAGAAGAAGATTGTTAAATAAAAGCCTGTGGTTTTCTTTATTTAGTTTATTCACGTTTTTACTCAAATTAGTTAGTTGAATCCTTTTTGACAATTTGACGCATACAAGTCGAATGGTGTAGCATATTTTTAGCTAGCCATTTGGGCTATGTTTACATACTAGTGGTGCAGGTCTAGCTGGCCACTTGGGCCATTTTTAGCATAGAATTGTTATTTAGCCATTTTTAGCATAGAATTGTTATTTAAACAAATCACCGATCTTCAGCCAAATCTAAATACATCTTGTTTCTCTCTCTTGTGTTTTTTCTGTCATTTTCTTTCTATTCTCACTGGCGTTAGCTGCTTAGGCAAAATATATCAAGGAAGAGAGTTTTTCCACCTGGAGACGCCGGCTTGATGGGCCCGCAAAGATTGCCGTGTTCAAGCTCCAACAGCTCACCTGCGCGGTAGGATGCCTAAGACGGAAAAGGGGTGCACTTCTAGTTTGCTAGTAAACTGTACACCATCTCCTCCTTTTTTAGTTTCTGTAGAGCAGGAAAGCTCAGGTGTCCATACCTTGCGTGCTACCTCCAAGTTGCTTCTTCAATCCTTGCCGAGAGGCTAACCGGTTGTTCTATCTCCAATTCCAGGATGTAGAGGTGGTTCGTCGTGCGCCGAACTTGCGTGAGGAGCCGTCGTCGATCGTCGCAGATATTGAGCAGCCCACGCTCAATGGAAATGTAGCAGTCGGCCTTATTGAGTTGACCCGGGCTCACAAGGTTAGCCTTGAAACTCGGGATGAAGTAGACGTCGGTCGGCTTGCGATGCTCACCACCCTTACCGACGAATAGGATGGTGTCGCGCCCTTCGATCTCGATGATGGGGCCGTCATCGAATTTCACAGTCCCGTGAATCCCCGAGTTGAGCTCGAAGAACGCAAACCTGGCCCCGGTCATATGGTTTGTTGCCCTATCTCAAGGACCCATCGTCAGTGCCTGCGCTGGTTGCCCCTTCGTCGATCTGAACGAATACTCGCTCCTTCTTCAGATGAATCAGCTCCCCTGCCGGTGCCTATGCCACACACAGCTGGAGCACTTCCTCAAAATCTATCGAACTCTCACCGACGACGCTCACCGGAGCAGCACCGCCGTCGATTGCTTCTATGGATTTGGAATTGGAATTGGGAAAGACAAATAACATCGATGCAGTCACCTTGAAAAGTATTGGGTCTTCCTCCTCGGATTGGACCACATGGGCCTTCTCTTTGTTCCTGGGCTTGCTCCAGCAATTCTTCCCCAAGTGGCCCTTTTTTCCATCGTTCGAGCACCGGATTAGCCCCTCATCAATCGACTCCTTCTTCTGCTCCCCTTCTTTCCCGCGCGCGCACGCAAGATTTCCACTGCTTCTTGCCACATTTACCGCTGAAGGACCCGCTGCTCTCATTAGAGTTGTCGAGGAGCTTCAGGCGTGCAAACCACTCCTCCTTAGGGAGGAGAAGTCGACCCTGCTTGTCGATAGCTAAAGCGGTATTCATCTTCCTTCGCTCGACATTGGGCAATCTTCTAGTTGCCTCTTCTACCGTTAGGTCATTCATGTCAAGCAATGTCTCGATTGAAATCGCGACTTGCTCGAGGTGATCTAGGTAACCTACAACATCTTCTTCACGATCTCCGTCTCGCTGATGCTCCAACCAAGAGTGGTGATGTTTTTGGCGAGCCCCATGATCCACATAAAAAAATCATCAACGGATTTGCCATCCTTAAAGTGGATCTCCGAGAACTCCTTCCGCGGCTGCTCAATGTTGGATTCCCACACTTACTGCACACCAACCCGGTAGGATTTGATCCCCTCCTAGGCCAATTGTGTGGTGCGCTGTTAGATAAAAGCCTGTGGTTTCTTTATTTAGCTTTGACACGTTTTTACTTAGTTAGTTGAATATTTTATTTTGACCATTTGACATACACGTCGAATGGATTACCATCCTTTTAGCTGGCCATTTGAGCCATGTTTACAGGGGAGTGGCACACATTTAGTTGGCCACTTTTGATCATTTCTAGGGTAGAGTAATTATTTAAATAAGTGAATCCAATGAGAAACAAAATCACGGCTTTTTTCAGCAAAGTCAAATCCCAAGATTTCTCTCTCTTTTATTTTCTTAGGCGTTCTGTTTTCATTTTCTTCCAACAAATTTTCTTCGGTTGTTTTTACTCCGTTGACGATTTCCTCCCGATTGTCAAAAGTCAACATGCGCTTGGTGGAGAGAGACGCCAACATCTTTGAAGGCACAGCCCGCAGGCAGCAAACACCAGCCGATCCTCCCGATACTCGATTGCTTCTACTTCCTCCAGCTCGATAGAGTGCCACAGCCCTTGCGCCTGTAGATTGACGCACATCAACAAAGGCCACTTGTTGTAGTTGGACCTCGTCAGCATCGGGTACTACATAGAGGCGGTCATCACCTTGATCACGCACTTGACAACGATTCGGCGTCTATCTTCGCGGCGCCGGCCTCTTGGTGGCAGTGATGGAGACGCCGACACTCGGCTACGGCGTGGAGAAGTGCGTGAGCCTGTTCAGTATGGACCCCACAACGTGTGCATCTTCGTGTTTTGGTGCCTTTTCTTCTACCTTGAACTTGGCTCTACTTATTGTCTTTTGACTGAGCAACTCATTGCTGGTGAGAGTAGGAAGAAGTCTTTGAAAGAAGAAAACCAAGAAGAAAGGAGAAGAAAAACAAAAGAAATGTTTGAAAGAAAAAAAACAGTGTTAGATAAAACCTGAGTTTTTCCTTATTTAGATTCACACGATTACATTAATTCCTCATTTGATCATTTGACAAACATGTCATTAACGAAGTTTTAGACGGCAATTTTGTAGGAAGTGGCACAGATTCAGTTGCCACTCTACAACCATTTTTAGGATAGGTTATATTTAAATAGGAAATCTGTTCAGAAGATTTCACAACCTGATTTTGAGCGCAGTCAAAATTTCAGTCATTCTCTCTCCGTGTTATTTTACTCGTTTTATTTTTCTTCCAACAACCTCTTGTCGACAATTTCCTCTCACCGAAAAGAAAGGATTTTCCTGGCGGATTATCGAAATCCCACAAGTGGTATCAAAGCCCGGTTGAAGCCATCGGTGTATATCATTGCGAAGGAGCCAACCTATCAACAATCAAGTTGAATAGCTCAAGTGGTTAGAGCGTCGACCTAACAATACACAGGTCTTAGGTTCGAGTAGAAGAAAATGCCAAGTGTGAAAATAAACACATCGTGGGGTCCATCTCGAGCGGACTCGCTCACTCCTCCACGCCGTCGCCAAGTGCCGACATCTCCATCACCACCACGAAGGAGGCCGTGGCCGAGCCGTGATGATGGGCGTCAAGTTGTCGTTGAGCGAGTGAGGAGTGATCAGGGAGACAACGATCATCGTTGTTGTCCAGTATCCGATATTGACAAGGTCCAACTATATAACGAGTGGACCTTGTTGACGCGCGTCAACATACAGGCGCACTGCGTTTGCCACCATATTACGATCTGTGCCCCCAAAGCTGCTGGCATCTCTCTCCACCAAGCGCACCGCGCAATCGGCCTGGGAGGGAATCAAATCCCGTTGGGTCCGGTGTTGGTTACAGCCCAGCGAGTGCGAGAATCCAACATCGAGCAGCTGCGGAAGGAGCTCTCGAAGATCCGCTTTAAGGACCGGTGAATCCGTCGATTATTTTTCAATGCGGATCACGGGGCTCGCCAATAGCATCACCACACTCTATGGCAGCATCAGCGAGACAGAAATCATGAAGAAGATGCTGCAGGTCGTGAACGACCTAACGGTGGAAGAGGTGACCGGAAGACTGCATAATGTCGAGTAGCGGAAGAAAAATATCATTTCAGCTGTCGACAAGGAGGGTCGTCTACTCCTCATTGAGGAGGAATGGCTTGCACGCCTAAAGCTTCGTGACGACACCGGCGAGAGCAATGGGCCCTCCAGTCGCAAAGGCCGTAAGAAGCCGTGGAAATCTTGCCGGCGCATGCACGGGAAAGAGGCGGATCAAAAGAAGGAGGAGCCGACTGATGACGGGCCAATCGAGTGCTCGTACTGTGGGAAGAGAGGTCACCTGAGCAAGAATTGCTGGAACAAGCTCAAGAATAAGGAGACGACCGAGAAGGCCCATGTGGCTCAATCTGAGGAGGACGAGCCGGCTCTTTTCATGGTGATTGCATCAGTCCTACCTGACGTCCCTAATCCCGAGGAAGAGCTCCCCAAATCCATAGAGGTAATCGACGACGGCATAACTGCTCCAGTGAGCGTCGAACCTGAGGAAGAGCTCCCCAAATCCACAGAGGTAATCGACAATGGCATAACTGCTCTGGTGAGCGTCGAACCCGAGGAAGAGCTCCAACTGTGCATAACAAATGCACCGGCTGGAGAGCCAATTCAATTGAAGGAGAAGCGAGTGCTCGCTCAAATCGGTGAAAGAGGCGAGCAGCAAGAGATCGACGATGGGTCCTCGACACGGGGGCAACAAACCATATGATCGGGGCCAAGTCTGCGTTCTCCGAGCTTGACTCGGGGATTCGCGGGACGGTGAAATTCAGCGACGGCTCCGTCGTCGAGATCGAAGGGCACGGCACCATCCTGTTCGTCGGCAAGGGAGGCAATCATCACAAGCTGACCGGCGTCTACTTCATCCCGAGACTCAAGGCTAATATTGTGAGCCTGAGTCAACTCGATAAGGTCGGCTGCCACATTTCCATCAAGCGCGGGTAACTTAGGATCCGCGATGATCGACGACGGTTGCTCACGCAAGTTCGATGCACGAAAAACTGCCTTTACATCCTAAAGCTGGAGATAGAGCAACCAGTCAATCTCTCGGCTAGGTACCGGAAGATGGAAGACCTATTAGGAAGAGGTGAACCACCTGGACTGGCGGCGCGCCAACTCGAAGAAGAGGCGGCCGAACAAGACGTGAAGTCTGGAGGACATGCCGCCAGGGACACCGAGCCATAGGGCTCAAAACGGAGTTCAAACAAAATAAGGTAGATATACCACAGGTTTTAGGAGGAGATTGTTAGATAAAACCTGAGTTTTTCCTTATTTAGATTCACACGATTACATTAATTCCCCATTTGACCATTTGACAAACACGTCGAATGGATTAACAAAGTTTTAGACGGCAATTTTGTAGGAAGTGGCACAGATTCAGTTGCCACTCTCCGGCCATTTTTAGGATAGGTTATATTTAAATAGGAAATCTGTTAAAAAGATTTCACAACCTGATTTTGAGCGTAGTCAAAATTTCAGTCACTCTCCGGCCATTTTTAGGATAGGTTATATTTAAATAGGAAATCTGTTAAAAAGATTTCACAACCTGATTTTGAGGGCAGTCAAAATTTCAGTCATTATCTCTCCGTGTTATTTTACGCATTTTATTTTTCTTCCAACAACCTTTTGTTGACAATTTCCTATTTTTCTTCCAACAACCTCTTGTTGACAATTTCCTCTCACCGAAAAGAAAGGATTTCCATGGCGGATTATCGAAATCCCACAAACAGAAAGCAAGTGAGCTAAAAGTTTGGAAGAAAATAACACAAAAAAACAAGAGAATGAAAGCCTTGGGTTTTGTGGTTGCCAAAACACTATGATCATGTTTCTCATTACATTTCAATATTTAAAACAAATTTATATTCTAAAAATGGGTGAAGTGTACAACTAAGCTTGAGTCACTCCCTTCTAAACATGACCCAAATGCTCGGCTAAAATAATGCTATTCTACTCGACGTGGATGCATAAAATTGTCTAAAAAAAATTCAACTAACTAATTCAAGAAAGACGTGAATAAACTAAATAAGAAAAAATTATAGGGCTTTTATCTAACAAGGACTGCCAAAAATCTTACACCTGAACTACCAATGTGAAAGTTGTCTAGTCTCCAAATAAGCAAGACTATCGTTTCCAACGAAAATCGGTTTCCGTGCTGATCAACCACTACAACTAGTTCATGCAGATTTGTTGGCCCGATCACCCCATTATCAATTGTTGGTAACAAGTATTTTCTTTTACTTGTTTATGATTATAATCGTTGGATGTGGGCGTACATGCTAAGAGAAAAAGGAGATGTATTATGTGCCTTCAAGAAGTTCAAAAGATTCATTGAAAACGAGTATGATCACAAGTTAAAAACCTTGTGTAACAACCGAGGTGGCGAGTTCTTATCCCATAACTTCTTAAATTCTTGCATAGAGGAAGGTATCAAACCTCATCATCAATTGTTAGTAACAAGTATTTTCTCTTACTTGATGAATATAGTCGTTGGATGAGGGTTTACATGCTCGAAGAAAAAGGAGACGCATTGTTCAAAAGATTCATTGAAAATCGATCTGATCACAAGCTAAAAACCTTGCGCACCAACCAAGGTGGCGATTTCTTATCCCAGAACTTCTCAAAGTTTTGTGTATAGGAAGGTATCAAGCGTCAACTCACTAGACTGAACACTCAACAAAACAGTGTGGTCAAACGAAGAAATTGCACCATAATGAACATTGCAAGATACTCAAGAGCATGCAAGTTTTGGCGATTTTTTGGGAGGTAATACGGCATGCGATTTATCATCTAAACTGTTTACTGATAAAGGAGTTGGACACCTGCAACCCCTACAAAGCATAGTTCCGCAAGACACCACACCTAAGAGTTATTAGTTGTAGAACACATGTTAAAACTGCAAAGTCATATATCAAAAAGCTTGATGACAAAAAGCCAAAAGATGGTGTACTCTAGCGTAGAGGATGAAACCAAGGCACACAGGTTTTATGATCCACAACATGAGAAAATTCATAAAAGTAGAGATGTTGTATTCGAAGAAGAGAAGAAGTGAGATTCGTGCAGCATTGGCAATAACAAGCTGACTTATAGAGTTCACTACCCTAGAAGAAGAGGGGGACGCAATAGACCTAGAAAGTGTACCAATAGCGACACTAAAAATTCCACACATGTCATCACTAATGACACCGAAAGACGTGATGAATTCTCTAGAACAATAGAGCTCAAGCGAGAGCACAAGAGGATCTACAACAGAGGGTAGACCAAAGAAGTTCATTCTCTTGCTTAAATTTATGTGGATACGCTTGAAGAAGAATTGGATCCCAATGAGTTAGTGTTGTTGTCGTCGAAGAACCAACAACTTACCGTGAGGCAACAACTGAGACGATGTGGCAAGAGGCCATGCAAAAAGAGTTTGAAACCATTAAGAAGAACAAAACGTGGGCACTGGCTAACTTACCGCCTGGACACAAGCTCATCGATCTGAATTGGGTGTTTAAGTTGAAGAAGAATAATGAAGGAAATGTCATCAAGCATAAAGCAAGACTTGTGATGAAGGGATATGTGCAACGACAAGGAATTGATTTTAAGGAGGTTTTCGCACATGTGGCTAGACTGGTCATTGTAAGGTTGATTCTTTCCCACGTAGCTCAACACGAGTGGGAGGTACATCACTTGGACGTCAAAGTAGCATTCCTAAATGGTGACCTATGTTGCTCAACTTGAAGCATTTGTCATCAAAACTGAAGAGCACTAAGTGTACAAATAGTCAAAGGCCATCTACAGTTTACGGCAAGCACTGAAAACGTAGAACATATGTCTGGACAAGAGATTGAAGAATCTAAACTTCATGAAGTGCTCGTAAGAACAAGCAGTGTATACAAGAAATAATAGAGCTGAAACACTCATAGTTGGTGTGTACCTTGATGACCCAATTGTCATTGGTACAAGTGTGGAAGGAGTCAAGTAGCAAATGATGATAAAAAATTTGAGCTAACTGATCTCAGGTTACTCATGTACTACCTTGATATTGAAGTGGACAAAAAAAAAAAAAAAATTGCATGATGCTAAAGCAATCGACTTATGCTAAAAAGTTATTGCAGCAATTTAAGATGACAAAGTGAAACCTAACCAAGTAGCTCATGGAAGCAAAGTTACAACTTGAGAAAGCTGCTTGAAGGAAGCTTGGTGAATTCCACTGAGTATAGGCACATCATCAGAAGTCTAAGGTACTTGACTCATACTCATCCAGACCTTTCATATGTTGTCTGAATGGTGAGTAGCACGAGTAGCTATTAAGTTCGTGAATAACTAATCGATTTTACCAATAGTTATTTAGCTAGAGACATTGACGATAGAAAAAGCACCGCATGAATGACGTTTTATCTCAACGAAAATTTGATTTCTTGACAATTTCAAAAACAATGAACTGTGCCACCATCTTCTTGTGAGGTCGAGTTCATGGAAGCTACTGTGGCATCGTGCTAAACACTATGGCTGAGAAATTTGTTGAGCGAAGTGACTAGAAGTGAACTAAAATCTATAACACTCTACGTCGACAAACAAATCTTGTATTACATTAATGAAGAATTCAGTATTTCACAGACGTAGCAATCACATTGACACGCTTCCACTTCATCCATGAGTGTGTCAAGAAGAGACAAATCTTTATGGAGTTCATATGCACTAGAGAGCAACATGCAGATATTCTAACCAAGGCCTTAACAAGGGTTAAGTTTGTAGAGATGGAGGAGTTTCTGAGACTGAAGAATCTTGAACAAAGTCAAGTTTACTCGGAAGATTGTGAACCAATAAACTTGACTTAGTAGAATAAGTTATTAACTTAAAGGTAAACTTCACGAGAATTGTTAGTGGAGTTAGTAGAATAAGTTAGTAACTTATGGAGCAACATTAGGAGAATGTGAGAATTGTTAGTAGTTGACAAATTGTGAACCAATTTTAGTGCCTTAATCAAGAAGATTGTTAGTGGTTTTTAACTTGAGTAGAAAGTTTAAAAAACTAGTTAGTGTTTTCTCTCCTATAAATACTCTCATTAAATGTATGCTCTTTTCACAACAACAAAGAGAGTGGAAAAGCATAATTGCTTAAGGTTATTTTATTCAAAAGATCTCTTCCCTCAAGTTTTTCTTTCTACTTAAATTGTTTGTTTTGGCATATCTTGATCGTGGGCCACACCAAATAATAATTTTAGGAATTTCGACCCTAATGATTTGATAGGATGTAATTAGGCTTGATTGAGCATAAGTATGTTCTTATGGGTCATCGATGCTATGACATAGCTAACTAGGACTTGATTATGTATGAATATATTGAGGTTGAACTTTGAAGATCCTTGTGAATAGTTTGGGACCCTGATTAGATGCAATTATACTAAGGTAAACTATGATGAAATAGAAAATTTGATAGTGAATTGGATTAAGCGTAACTAGGTACCCTTATAAAACCCTATGATTGATTTAGATGATGACATCTAATATGACAGTTTGCAAACATGTTTGGACGATTAAATCTACATGTATGCCCCCTAATGATATTACTAGTTACCATGTATGTTCTAGATGTACGACAAGCATGTTAGATAGTTAAGCTATGCAGATTCCTAATCCCTGATTATGACCCACAACAAGTATCATGAGACTTTAGATGATTTATACATTATTTGGAGACGTCGGGTGCAACCCATAGTCCTGAATTCACCTTGATTGTTAGGGGTCTGCCTAGTACAAAAACATGCGGGGTTACCTATCTATTACCTATTATACAATGTAAGTCATTATTAAAGAAGCTTAAGTTAGTGTCTAATAGCATTAATCTAGACAGGTAAGGGCTTACATCATACCATAATGACACAAGTTGGTAGATGAGGAGTTTGTACCCTGTGATTAAACCTTGGGCACCATAAAATGACTATTATTACCTTGAGGGTACTAGGGGTAAACTATAAGGGAGCTTTAGTTGCACTTAATGGCAAACCTATCTAGCATTATTTGGGAAGCACAAATTGCAACTATATTGAGATTTGTTTGGTACCGTTGAGAGAGCATCGACTAGCGTTTGATAGTGATCATGGAGGAGAATATTAGAGAGACCGCAATTGGCTGCTAATAGTAGATCTAACACAATAGACATATTCCATACTAGTTATAGGAATCGTGAATCCTATGTTGACGAGAGCACATCTCAAACACCAGTCTGCAGCTAGAACTATATTGACTACAAGAAATAGTAATTAACTAGTTAGATAGCCTCAATGAGTTATGTTACACTTTTAAGAAGTGAGAGGCATGAATTGATGATCCAAACCAAGCCCAATAAGGTTAGGGCTCGCGAGATATAAGAATGAAAGGTCTAGATAGATCTGATGACACGAAAGGGTCTCAATATGGCCAAGTAATGAGATTGAGTAATGTTAGAACTCTAAGTTGAGCTTGATTAAGCTATAAACACCTAAAAGTTGTCTTTAGATAGCCTATATAATAGAACATGATAACTTAGTCCTAGATTGACAAGATACTTTCCTATGAAAGTATTTAGACATGATAAAAAGCCTAAAGTAGGTTACTTACTGAGTATTTATATAATCATTGCAGTTCTCTTATTTTATTCAAGAGGAGCTTGATGTTGTGTGGTCAAAGCAGGAGTGGGATGAGTTGTGAGGCTATAGGACATGTATTAGAATCGAGTCGTCACATGTTATAAATTGTTCAAAAAATGTTCTTAGGCCAATCAAGACGGTTGGATCAACTTGTGGAATAATCCTTTAGGTTTTAGGTCAGAATTCAGTCCACTTTCTTCAAATTTATTTTTCCCAGTTTTGCATCAACTTCAAGTACTCCTGAACCTTCTTTATTGGATTGCTTCTCACATCATCCCATTGACAATTGTTAGATATTATTCTCTCTCGAATCTCATATATTTTATTATATGACTGTGATAAAAAAGTTCCATTGGCGAAGCATCCACTATTTGTTTAGTAGTAATATTCAATTCACTGTAAAAAGTCTCAATTTTGATACAATGAGGTAGTACATGGTGAGGACACTTTCTAAGCCTCTCCTTGAATCTCTCTCAAGCTTCTCTTAGTGTTTCATCTTCAAATTTATGAAAAGCAACAATCTCATTTCTGAACCGTGCATTTCTAGTAGGTGAAAATACTAGATAAAAAATTTCTCTAATAGAGTATTCCAAGAATCAATTATTCACGCTGCAAAAGTATTCTTTTGGTATCATTCAACTAGGTGTTGGTGATTTTAAACTAATTAAAAAAAATTATGCAGAATGTCATTGTTGTTAAAAAAGTATAAAACAATGATAAAATCAACAATAATAAAAAAAAGTTCAGCCAAGAGAGATTAAATAGATGAATTGTTGAACTTTACGGTGGATGTTAGTTTCTTTTAATAAATTCTCAAGCCCACCTTTGAAGGTCTTGCATGGTGATTACTTCCATAACCTTTTTCGAGGGTCATGCATGGCGATTACTTTCATAACATTTTTGTAATTTCTATTAAAAGACTAAATCTCTGGGACATGGGACAGGCATTCCTATGTGACAATCCACATCTCTGATCACACCCTCTCTTGACTCGAAGCCTCAAGAACTGAAAAAGGGAAACATAGAAGGGATGATTATAAAAATTATACTCAGCAAGCCACCTACTTGTAGGCTTTTATCGCATCCTAAGCTTAACAGATTCCCACGGGCTTCTAATTGGCTCTAGGACATCTGGGTCTTGTCTTAGTCTCTTGAAGCTTGCCCCTTGGAACTTGCCCATTGGAGCTTCCCTAGTTCAATGTCTTTTTATTTAGTCCCTAAGAGTTCCTTATGTCGAGCTGTAATGACCGATGTCTCTCTATGAGGTGCTATATGAAGTGGGAACACATTTCCCATGCGAAATGGCTGAGGAGCAGTGGGAACTGATTAGAAACCCCTGTTGACTTCTAGCAAAAACATTGACGAAAAATAAACTGCCGAAGAAAAATAGCGAAAAGTAAAAGCAGAGAGGGAGAGATTTGCTGAAGACTCGATGGTTATTTCTCATTCAGTTGAATTCTTTAAATAACAAACTTAATCATAAAAATAGAAAATAGTGGGCAAAAACTTGCGCCCAAAGTTGGCCAAAATCGCCAGCAAAAATTACGCTCTTCCATTCAACGGTGAGCGTGAATTCAGAAATTTCAAAAGTAAAAAACAACTTAACTAAATCTAAGGACACCACAGCTTTTATCTAACAATCTCCTCCTAAAAGCTGTGCTATATCTACCTTATTATTTGAACTCCAATCTTTTAGCGTAGTTCTTCAAATTTTACCCGCGCCAGGAATTTGATGAAAATGTCTCCAAGTTGTTCTTCTGTTCGGATGAAATCAATCTTGATGAGTCCTCGATCTGCACATTCTCGGATGTAGTGGAATCTAATTTCTATGTGCTTGCTCCAGTCGTGCAAAACTGGATTTTTAATAAGGGAAATCGTAGCTTTGTTGTCCACGTATGACATTGGTGGATTGCTTTCTCTCCCGATGAGTTCTTCCATCAGTCGCGCAAGCCAGACCCCCTGTGTTGCCGCCGTCAAAGCGGCGATGTATTCTGCTTCGAAGGAAGACAAAGCAACTACCTTTTGTTTTGTTGATTGCCAACAGATCGCGCCGCCTGAGAGGAAGTAGATCATCCCACTGGTGCTCTTACAATCATCAACGTCACCAGCCATGTCACTATCACTGTAGCAGACCAGCTCAAGCTTCATCTTTCCTTTCCCTGCGCTGTATCTCACACCCCAGCCACTGGTTCCAGCCACATAGCGCAGGATGCGCTTGACACCCACAAGATGCTCCTCCCGATGTGCTTCCATAAATCTACTCACATATCTAACTGAGTAAGCAAGGTCAGGGCGTGTGTTTACCAGATAGCGCAAGCTCCCGACAATGTTGCGGTAATTGTAAGGTCGATTGTCGTCGTAGTGCCGATCCTCCTTAGTTGGAGCTGGGCCTCCATCGGCGTCCTTGTAGGGTTACTGTCCGCAAGCCCAGTTGTGTCCAATAGCTTCTTCGTGTACGCACTTTGGGAGATGGTGATGCCGGTAGTACTCTGTTGCACTTCGATACCAAGGTAGTAGCTGAGTACGCCGAGATCGCTCATCTTAAAGTTCTTTGATATCTCCCTCTTGAACCTTTCGAGGACTTCCATGTCCCCTCCAGTGATTATGAGGTCGTCGACGTACACTCCCACAATCAGCTGCTGCTCACTGTGGCCGTGCGTGTACATGTCATGCTCAAAGACACAGCGCTTGAACTTCAGTGACAGTAGGGTACTGTCGAGCTTCGCGTTCTAGGCTCGTGGTGCTTGCCGAAGCCCGTAGAGTGCCTTGTGCAGGTAGGTGGTTGTCGGACGTAGACGGTCTCTTTCAGCTCTCCATTAAGGAAGGCGGACTTCACATCCATGTGGTGGACCTCCAAAGAGTAATGTGCCGCGATTTCCACCAACAGGCAGAAGGATTCTAACCTTGCCACCGGCGCAAATACCTCTTCGAAATCCACTCATTGCTTCTAGACGTAGCCCTTTGCCACCAGACAGGCCTTGTGCTTCACAACTTCTCCCTTCTTGGTGATGGATGTCATCTCCTCCTGCATTGCATTCAGCCAACATGGGTTTTCTTCTGTTTCTACGAAGGTGTTCAGTTCATCTGCGCTGATCGCATGCAGTTCGGCCACTTCTTCGAGCTCGCGCGCTGCTAGTCCAGGTGGTTCACCTCCTCCCACTAGGTCGTCCATCCTCTGGTACCTGGCCACCAGATCATCATCGTGATTGGTATCCAGCGTCGAATCTGCAGTCCGTGGTGTTGCAAACTCCATTGGTTCAGGGGGTGCACCTGCTGGCGGCGGTGACGGCTTCTGATGCTGGGCTCTTCCTTCTTCTGGCTCGGTGACAAGGTACATCACTAGGAATTGATTTTGATTATGGTCTACCTCGATCACGTCATTCCACTACCAGAAGGTGCTCTCGTCGAAGATGACGTCACGAGACACGTGAGCTCGCCCCCCGTAGGATCATAGAGTCTGTACGCCTTGCTCCTGAGATTAAGCTTGGCGAGGTGGGGACACGCTACCTCATGTATGCGACGTAGCCAAACACTTGGAAATGATGTACCGCTGGCTTTTTGTTGTACCAAGCCTCATATGGCGTCTTCCCGTCAAGACTTCAGGTTGGCAACCGATTGAGGAGATACACGGTCGTCATTACCACCTCTCCCTAGAATCTCGCAGGCATCCCGACCGTCGTCAGCAAAGACCTTGCTGTCCCAATGATGGTTTGATTTTGGCGTTCCACCACTCCGTTCAACTCGGGGAGTAGGGCGTCGTTAGTTGCCATTGTATATCGAACTCGTCGCAGTACTTACTGAAACTTGTTGAGGTGCATTCTTTGCCTCGGTCTGTGTGTAGCACTCGCATCTTCTTCCCACATTCGGCCTCCGCTCGCGCTTGAATGCACTTAACCGCCTCAGTTTTCGCTTGCAGTAGGATCAGTCACATGAAGAGGCTTTTGTCATCGACCAATAGGAGGAAGAGGGTCTTACCGCCTAGGGTTGCCAGCTTGATGGGCCCAACGATATCGCCGTGTACAAGCTCCAACAGCTCATCGGTGCGATAGGATGTCCGAGACGAAAATGGGGAGCGCCTCTATTTGTCGATGAGGCACCAATGTACAGCTTGTTCACACCTTTGATTGCCGGCAAACTGTGCATCATCTTCTCCTTCTATAGTTTTTCTCGAGCAGGAAAGTTTAACTGCTCGTAACTTGCAGGCCACCTCCAAGAAACCTCTTTGGTCTTGGCCGAGAGGCTGACGGGTTGCTCTATCTCTAACTCTAGGATGTAAAGACGGTTTGTCGTGCACTAAACTTGTGTGAGCAACCGTTGTCGATCATCGCAAATTTTGAGTAGCCCGCGCTCGATGGAAATGAAGTAGCCGGCCTCATCGAGTTGACCCATGCTCACAAGGTTAGCTTTGAGACTCGGGATGAAGTGGACGTCGATCAGCTTGCGGTGATCACCTCCCTTGCTGATGAATAGGATGGTGTCGCACCCTTCAATTTCGACGACAAAGCCGTCGCCGAATTTTACCATCACGCGTCCCGCGAATTCCCGAGTCGAGCTCAAAAAATGCAGACCTAGCCCCGGTCATATGGTTTGTTGTCCCTCTGTTGAGGACCCATCGTCGGTGCTCATGCTGCTCGTCCCTCTCGCCGATCTGAGCGAACACTTGCTCCTCCTTCAGTTGAATTGGCTCCTCATCTGGTGCCTTTGCTACGCCCAGCTGAAGCTCGGGTTCGACGCTCACTAGAGGAGCAGTTACGCCGTCATCAATAACCTCCACCTCCGTGGAATTGGAATCGAAACTAGGGACGTTGGATTAAACCGATGCACTTACCATGAAGAGAGCTGGCTCGTCCTCCTCGGATTGAGCCACATGGGGCCTTCTCGGCCTTCTCCTTATTCCTGTGCCACATGGGCCTTCTCGGCCTTCCTGCTCCAGCAATTCTGCTCAGGTGACCTCCTTTCCCACAGTTGAGCCACATGGGCCTTCTCAGCCTTCTCCTTATTCTTTTGCTTGCTCCAGCAATTCTTGCTCAGGTGACCTCTCTTCCCACAGTTGAGCCACATGGGCCTTCTCGACCTTCTCCTTATTCATTTGCTTGCTACAGCAATTCTTGCTCAGGTGACCTCTCTTCCCACAGTTGAGCCACATGGGCCTTCTCGGCCTTCTCCTTATTCATTTGCTTGCTCCAGCAATTCTTGCTCAGGTGACCTCTCTTCCTATAGTTCAAGTACTGGATCGACCTGCCATAGGTCGACTCCTTTTTTCTATCACCATCTTTCCCGCGCGTGCGCCCATGAGACTTCCATGGCTTCTCATCACCTTTGCGGTTGGAGAGACCGTTGCTCTCGCCGGTGTTGTCGCGAAGCTTTAGGCGTGCAAGCCATTCCTCCTCCATGAGTAGTAGACGACCCTCCTTGTCGACAACTGAAGCGGTATTTGCTCGACGTCACGCAGACTTTCAGTCCTCTTCCACTGTTAGGTCATTCGCGTCAAGTAATGTCTCGATTGAAATTGCGACTTGCTCGAGGGTGATCGGGGACTGTTGTTCTTCGACAATTGGCAAGGATAATTGGCAAGTAGACTCCTTTTCGGTGAGAGGAAATCGTTTGATGGGAAGTTGTTGGAAGAAAATAAAAATGCGAAAAATAAGAGAGAGAGAGACGTCACGTTCGACGCTCACCGAAGCAGTTATGCCATCATCGATTACCTCTGTGAATTTAGAATCTGAATTAGGGACGTCAGGTAGGACTGATGCAGTCACCATGAAAAGAGCCGGCTCGTCCTTTCTCAGATTGATTGAGCAACATGGGCCTTCTCGGTCGTCTCTTTGTTCTTGAGCTTTTGCTTGCTCCAGCAATTCTTGCTCAGGTGAGCTCTCTTCCCACGGTACGAGCACTGGATTTGCCTGTCATTAGTCGGGGCTCCTTCTTTTAATCGGCCTCTTTCCCGCGCGCATGCGCTCGGGAGATTTGCTCGTGATCGGGGACGAGATTTTTGTCTCGCTGCTCAGTTGACCTCTCTCTTCCCACGGTACGAGCACTGGATTGGCCTATCATTAGTCGGGGCTCCTTCTTTTATCCGGCCTCTTTCCCGCGCATGCGCCCGCGAGATTTCCATGGCTTCTTACCGCACACCTTTGCGGCTGGAGGGCCCATTGCCCTCACCGGAGTCGTCACGGAGCTTTAGGCGTGCAAGTCATTCCTCCTCAATGAGGAGTAGACGACCCTCCTTGTCGCTAGTTGAAACACTTCCACCGTTAGGTCGTCCACGTCAAGCAATGTCTCGATTGAAATCGCAACTTGCTCGAGGTGATCGCTCGAGCCATAACCCTTGCACCTATAGGTTGACGCGGCGTGGAGGAGTGAGTGAGCCTGCTCGGGATGGACCCCACGGTGTGTTAATTTTTGCGCTTTGCATTTTCTTCTAATCGAACCTAAGACTTGTGTGTTGTTAGGTCGACGCTCTAACCACTTGAGCTATTCAACTTGACTATTGATAAGATTGGCTCCTCCGCAATGATATACCACCGATGGCTTCAACTAGGCTTTGATACCACTTGTTGTTCTTCAACAATCGGCAAAGATAATCGGCAAGTGAAATCCTTTTCGGTGAGAGGAAATCATTTTGCTCTTGGAGGTGGCACGCAAGGTACGGGCACTTAAACTTTCCTACTCTAGAAAAGCTACAGAAGGAGGAGATGGTGCACGGTTTGCCGGCCATCAAAGGCGTGAACAAGTTGTGCGACGGGTGCCTCATTGGCAAATCGAGGCGCACACCCTTTCCGTCTCGGACATCCTACCGCGCCGATGAGTTAATGTAGCTTGTACACGGCGATATCTATGGGACCATCAAGCCGACGACCCCAGGTGGTAAGAGGCGGTTAAGCGCATTAAAGCACGAGCGGAGGCCGAATGTGAGAAGAAGATGCTAGTGCTGCGCACAGACCGAGGGAAAGAATTCACCTCGAAAAGTTTCGGTAAGTACTGCGATGAGTTCAGCATACAACGGCACCTAACGGCGCCCTACTCCCCCCAACAGAACGGAGTGGTGGAGTGCCAAAATCAGACCATCGTCGGGACAGCGAGGTCATTGCTGGTGACGGTCGGGATGCTTGGGAGATTCTGGGGAGAGGCGGTAATGATGGCCGTTTATCTCCTCAATCGGTCACCAACCCGAAGCCACGACGGGAAGACGCCATATGAGACCTGGTACAACAAAAAGCCAACGGTACATCATTTTCGCGTGTTCGGCTGCATCGCATACATGAAGGTAACACGTCCCCACCTCGCCAACCTGAAGGTCGTCCCAGGGGGTTGAAGGTCATCTTCATCAGCTAAGAACCTCGGAGCAAGGCGTACAGACTCTATGATCCTGTAGGGGGCGAGCTCACGTGTCTCACGACGTCATCTTTGATGAAAGCACCTTCTAGCAATGGAACAACATGATCAAGGCAGAACACAACCCAAATCAATTCACGGAGTACCTCGTCACCAAGCCGGAAGGAGGAGTCCAGCATCAGGAACCGTCACCGCCGCCAGCAGGTGCACCCCCTGAACTAGTGGAGTTCACAACACCACGGTTCGACGTTGGATGCCGATCACGATGATGATCTGGTGGCCAGGTACCTTAGGATGGACGACCTAGTGGGAGGAGGTGAACCATCTGGATTAGCAGCGCGCGAGCTCGAAGAAGTGGTCGAACTGCATGCCATCAGTGCAGATAAACCGAACACCTTCACCAAAGAAGAAAGGAACCCGTGCTGGCTGAAGGCAATGCAGGAGAAGATGACATCCATCACTGAGAACCAGACGTGGAGTCTGGAGGATATGCCGCCGGGACACCGAGCCATGGGGCTCAAATGGGTCTTCAAACTAAAGCGCAACAAAAAGGGAGAAGTTGTGAAGCACAAGGCCCGTCTGGTGGCGAAGGGCTACGTCTAGAAGCAAGGAGTGGACTTCGAAGAGGTATTTGCGTCGGTGGCAAGGTTAGAATCTATCCAACTTTTGCTGGCAATTGCGGCACATTGCTCTTGGAAGGTCCACCATATGGACGTGAAGTCTGCTTTCCTTAATGGAGAGTTGAAGGAGACCGTGTACATCCGACAACCATTTGGCTTCCTGGACAACGACAACCCCGATAAGGTACTGCACCTGCACAAGGCACTCTAGGGGCTTCAACAAGCACCACGAGCCTGGAACGCGAAGCTCAACAGTACCCTACTCTCATTGAAGTTCAAGCGTTGTGCCTCTGAGCATGGCATATACACGCACGGCCACCGCGAGCAGCGACTGATTGTGGGAGTGTACGTCGACGACCTCATAATCACTAGAGGCGACATGGAAGTCCTCGAAAGATTCAAGAGGGAGATGTCAAAGAACTTCAAGATGAGCGATCTCGGCGTACTCAACTACTACCTCGGCATCAAAGTGCAACAAAGTACTACCGGCATCACCATCTGTCAAAGTGCGTACGCAAAGAAGCTGTTGGATACTGCTGGGCTAGCAAATAGTAACCCTACAAGGACGCTAATGGAGGCCCGGCTACAACTAAGGAAGGCTAGCACTACGACAACAGTCGACTCCACCAATTACCGCAGCATTGTCGGGAGTCGCTATCTGGTAAACACTCGTCCTAATCTTGCTTATTCTGTTGGATATGTGAGTAGGTTTATGGAAGCACCTAGGGAGGAGCATCTAGTGGCTGTCAAGCGCATCCTACGCTATGTAGCCGGAACCAGAGGCTAGGGTGTAAGATACTGCACAGGGAGAGAAAAGGAGAAACTTAAGTTGGTCGGCTACAGTAATAGTGACATGGTCGGTGATGTTGATGATCGTAAGAGCACCAGTAGAATGATCTACTTTCTCTCAGGCGTCGCGATCTACTGGCAATCAACAAAACAGAAGGTAGTTGCTTTGTCCTCCTGCGAAGCAGAATACATCACCGCTTCGATGGCAGCAACACAGGGGGTCTGGCTTGCGCGACTAATAGAAGCACTCATCGGGAGACAAAACGATCCACCAATGTTATACGTGGACAACAAAGCTACGATCTCCCTGATCAAAAATCCAGTTTTGCACGACCGGAGCAAGCACATAGAAATCAGATTCCACTACATTCGAGAATGTGCAGATCCAGGGCTCATCAAGATGGATTTCATCCGAACAAAGGAACAACTTGGAGACATTTTCACCAAGTTCCTGGCACAGGTAAAATTTGAAGAACTACGCTCAACGATCGGAGTTCAAATAATAAGGTAAATATAGCACAGCTGTTAGGAGGAGATTATTAAATAAAAGCTATGGTCCTTAAATGTACTTGAGCTGTTTTGACCTTGTAAAATTCTGAATTCACGCTCATGGAAGAGCGTAAATTTGGCCGGCCATTCTTGGCTAACTTCGGGCGAAGTTTTAGCCCACTCTTTCTATTTTTGTAATTATGTTTGTTATTTAAAGAATTCAATCTCGCTGATCACTCGCCCAACGACAACTCGCCATTCTTGGCTAACTTTGGGCGAAGTTTTCCTCCGAATTGCTAGAGTCAACAAGGACGACCTGCAGCATCTTCTTCACGATTTCTATCTCACTGATCACTCGCCCAATGGCCTGCCTAGGATGGACCCCACGGTGTGTGTATTTTCGCGCTTTGCATTTTCTTCTACTCAAACTTGAGACCTGTGTGTTGTCAGGTAAACGCTCTAACCACTTGAGCTATTCAACTTGACTGTTGATAAGGTTGGCTCCTCCATAATGATATACCACCGATGGCTTCAACCTGGCTCTAATACCACTTGTTGACTTGTGGCAAAAACGTCAACAAAAACAAACTACCGAAGGAAAATTTCTTCGAAGAAAAAATAGCATAAAGTAAAAGGAGAGAGGGAGAGATTTGCTGAAGACTCGATGGTTATTTCTCTGAATTCTTTAAATAACAAACCTAATTATAAAAATAGAAAATAGTGGGCAAAAACTTCGCCTAGCCAAAATGGCCCGCAAAAATTACGCTCTTCCATTCAACGGTGAGCGTGAATTCAGAAATTTCAAAAGTCAAAAACAACTTAACTAAATCTAAGGACACCACAGCTTTTATCTAACAACCCCTGGATCTCCTATGAAGTTATAGATACCGTTCACACAACTAACACCCTAAGAACACTCCTAAGATACTTCGTTCTCATGGTAATCTGTCTAACAACCCCTAGATCTCCTATGAAGTTATAGATACCGTTCACACAACTAACACCCTAAGAACACTCCTAAGATACTTCTTCTTGTGGTAATCTGTCTAACAACCCCTGGATCTCCTATGAAGTTATAGATACCGTTCACACAACTAACACTCCTAAGATACTTCGTTGTGGTAATCTGTTAGGTTCCTAGGGAAGGGATAGATCTAAACACAATGACTTGTCACTCCTAACCAAAAATCCCTAGGCTTATCATATCAACGAGTCATGGAAAATAACTGAGTGCGCATGCAACCATCATCTAACATCATCATACATAATTCATGCAAGTTAAACATACATGCTCAACGGGGAAATGACATCCATCAAGCACCTGAGGCGCGGAGTTCACAAATTCAGCACGAATTAAACATATGCATATGTATAACAAAAGCTTAAAGCATAATTGCAACACTCAGATAATTCACATAATGTTTTACACAATACATTCACACTCATAATAATCAACTTGCCTAATTTCATTCATGGAAAGCTACATGAAGACCACTGGTGTACTGGTAAGGCCAAAAGACATAACAAGAAACTCGTAATGTCCATAACGACTATTGAAGGATGTCTTGGGTATATCTTCTCTAATCCTCAACTTATGATACCTTGACCTCAAGTCAATTTTGGAGAAAGCTGTTGCTTCTTGTAGCTGATCAAACAAGTCGTCGATTCTCGAGAGGGGGTACTTATTCTTTATGGTGACCTTGTTCATCTCTCTGTTATCAATACACAATCGCAAAGATCCATCATTCTTCTTGACAAACAGAACAGGGGCTCCCCAAGGTGGTACACATGGTCGAATGAAACCCTTATTCAACAGCTCCTGTAGTTGTTCCTTCAATTCCTTGAGTTCTGCAGGTGCCATTTTGTAGGGTGCCTTGGAGATCGGCGCGGTTCCTGGTTCTAAATCAATCTTGAAATCAACTTCCTTAACTGGGGACAAACCTGGCAAATCCTTTGGGCAAACATCCACAAAATCCCTGAAGATGTGTACTGATGAGACTGTCTGCTCGTTACTGTTGCCTAAGGTCACGCTGGCTAAAAATGCACTTGCACCACGAATTATCTTCCTGGCCTTCAGTGCTGTTATAACCTCTTGGAAGTGGCTCCCTTGTAGGTAAAATTGTCCACTGACGAGAGTCTGAGAGTCACTATTTGAGTCTCACAGTCTATCAGAGCATGATTCTCACCTAGCCAATTCATACCCAAGATGACATCGAAGTCTTGCATGCTTAACACTATCAGTGCGGCTTCGATGACACATCTTGATATTGTTACACTAGCCCCTTAACCCTATGGGTACCTAACAATAGCTCGTGAGTAGTGGTGAATACTGACAAGGTGATCTCAAAAGGTTCCATCTCTAAATGTGCTAGCTCTACAAACTCCTCAGATATGAACGGATGTGTAGAACCTGAATCAAACAACACTAAAGTCAAATGACCAAAGACGGGTAGTGTACCTGTAACAATTGTGTAAGGCTCGTCAGCTTGTCTGTTGTGCTTGCATGCGCTACAGCTCACCCTTGTTGATGCTGAGGACCCCAGCCCCTCTGATTCTATGTCGTAGGTCGGTTGGCATGCTTATCGTTCCTCTAAGGGCAATCTGTTGCAAAGTGCCCTACTTGGCCACATCTATAGATGCATATGTTCCTGCACTGCACTCCCCTGAGTGAGGATGCCAACAATTAGGACAAATGGTCTTATTTTGCACCGAGGCTTTCACCCGCTTATCAGTACGGCCACGCGGCGGTCTACCAGTTCTGGGGTGGCTCCGGTCTGTCCTCTTCCCCTGAACTGTGGTGTGGGATGAATGGGCTGATCCTGACTGTAACTTGTTGATGTGAGGCATTTCAATGAGGATCGCCACCCAAAGGACTTTTGCATAATCAGAGGATGTCTAGGCTGCTACATGCCCCTTTAGTTCCACCCTTAGGTCAGTAATGAATTGCTCGGCCTTAAATTCCTCAGTACTAACATATGCTATAGAAAACATTGCCAACCTGTCGAATTTTAGATCGTATTCGTCCCACGACTTCTCTCCCTATTTCAGTTCAACGAATGCTTACTGCATTTGGCAGTGACTGGGTAGTATTTGCGGAGGTAGGCTTCTTTAAACTGGCACCTGGTGATAAAACTCTTCTTGTGTGCAATGATCCTCTGAGCGCTTTTCCACCAAAAGTGCACCTTTCCTTTCATCATATATGTCCCACAATGAACTTGATACTCTAGCAGGCAGTTCATGTAATATAAGGTTGTTTCTATAGCCTCTAGCCAGTTGTCTGCTACAATGGGATCCACCTTGCCTCCGTTAAAGGAAGGCGGTTTATGCTTTTGAAAATCTTTCAGGCAACAGCACTCCACAATCATAGTCCTTGAATCTCTGGTCTCTTGCACTATTGTCTCATTAGCCATCTCTGCATCATTTGGGTCATCAGAGCCTGACTTTCCATTGAGGTCAACATGAATGCTTGTAATACATCTACTGTGGGTGTGGCTAACGGCTGGATGGGCGGGACTTCCCTACTAGTGGCTGGCACTGATGGGACATCCTCAGAGAGGGGAGTAGTGGGGTCTATATCAAGCAAGTTTTGGGTCTTTGCCCTCTTTCAACGCTTTTTAGTTCTTGATGGTTCGGTTCTTTCGCTAGTTTGGGGCGTGTTGCTAACCTCCTCTTGAGGTTCATGTTGTTTTACTTCAAGTGTTGGAACAGAGGTACCCTAAGCGACTTTTCTTCTTCCCCTTCGGAGTTCGAGCCTGCCTCTTTAGTGCCATTATCTACCATAACAGAAAAAGAAACTATGGTTACAATTCATTCGTTTCAAATCTTCCAGATAATGCGCAATTATAACATAACAGAAAGTCATAGTATACTCTTTAAATACTAACTTTAATTTTGTCTCTATGTTTCAAACTCGTAAGGACATCTGGTCACGAGCGGCACGTGTTTGATGGGCGTGGTCACAGAGGATACGAATCTCTATCCTAAATGTCTACAAAACCTATGACTTGGTGCTATAATACCAAATTCGTCACAACCCAATATTTTACTATGAGTCGTGACACAAAAATGACAACATGAATGTAACAAAAACATTTGAAAATGCATTAAGGTGAAACCATTTATTTCAAGTAAAATTTTAAAACAAATGTTCAAACAATTAACAGTTTTGGTAACGAAAATATGTGAATTCGAAAAAAAGAAAGAAAAAAAAACTGACGCCCCAAGACATGTATTCCTCTATCATAATCCACATCTCTTATCATGCCTTCTGTTGACTCGACACCTCATGCACCTGTAATTATACTCAGTAAGTCATCTACTTGTACGCTCTCATTGCATCCTAAGCTTAACAGATTCCCACATGCTTCCAATTGGCTCTAGGACATCTGGTTCTGGTCTTAGCCCTTGGGACGTGCCCCTTGGAGCTTCTCTAGTCATCCGTCTTTTCATTTAGTCCCTAAGAGTTCCTTATGCGGAACTGTAATGACCGATATTTCTTTATGAGGGGTCATCCATCTTTTCATTTTGAATTTCTTTTTTTCTTTTTGAATTGTTGTTCCAAAGGGTGTTAAAAGTAAATACAATCCATCAAATCAGAATAATTAAGGAATTGATTGATAAATTTGGTACAAAGTCACCAAAATTGCTTGGAACAAATTTTATTTTGCTATCTTCAAGATTCCCCTTTTGTCATAACACTTGGAAGAAGCTCATGTGATTTTTGGCATCTTCTGTGTGGGAAACGTCATTTCTTTGCACTGTGCTCATTACAATTCCTCTCTGTACCTCACTATGCAATCCAACAAGCTTCCTTAATATTAAAGTCTATTATTCATAACAAATATATCATACTAAATATCTTTATTATTCCACTTTTCTTCTCAAATTATGACTTACAACCTACTTACCCTTAAGTCTTTTTGACATTAATATGATGTACAGATGTTACTGCATTCTATAAAAATTTAATTAAGGTGGCTATCCCTAAAAATTTAAATGATCGTTCCTATTTTTCTAATAAATAATTGATTACGTCACTTAATCGACTCATCTAAATTGCATTTAATGACTATATTACAAATAAACGTGGTTCAAAATCAAAATATAAATATAAATTTAATTTAGAGACTAAATACACATCATATTCATTATATAATTTAATTTTATAATTTTCATTCAAATATATCAAATCTCAATCCTTCTAAATCAACCCAAAATCAAATAAATAAAAAAATTATGCATTAAAATTATATTAGGTTGAACCATAATTATTAATTTTTAAAAATATATATTTTGACTTACCTACAATTATATATAAATATTTTTTATTTAATTTTATAATTAATTTTTATTTTTTTTATTCAATAATTTTTTTTAATTAATTTTTAATTATTTTAAAGATAAATTTTTAAACTATTATTAAAATTTAAATAGACTATCTCAATCATCTAAACCCACAAAAATAAATGAATAAATAAATTGGGTTTAGTCCACTATTTAATCAAAGTTGTTTATGTTTTTATTCTAGACTATATCTTCCGCGATGAGAGGTACTGGCTAAACGTAACTGAAGACATTCAGCAAGAGGCATAGAATAGACTATTCTCCATCTAGGAATGGGATTTCGGTGCCACTACCCATCATTCCTCCACCATACTAAACAGTATGAAAAGGTGTTGAGTCTTTTTAATCAAAAAATTTTATCGACTTTGAATAATTGAGTTTGATCTAAAAAAAAATGTCACAATCGACCCGACTTAATTCATAAACACCGTAAGCTCAAGCATTGAGATGGGATGATCTTATATAGTTGATTTTGAGGTGTGTTAAAAAAGTAGGTGAATTGTTGTTTTTTATAAAAAGAAAAGGCAGTAGGTTGGGCATCATTAGCATTATCAAAAACCCACTATAGACAACAACAACAATAATTATTATTATACAAATTTGAAACTTGCATTTTGGGACATGTAAAACAAAGCTTGGTGAATAGCTGCTTAACCAATATTGTTGTTCAATCCTCCACATCTGTGCTGCTACTTCCACTATCTTCTTCTTCTTCCTTTCCCTCCTCACCCTTTATTGTATGCAACACTTGATGATTGGCCTGAAATGGAGGTGGCCATTGCTGCTCTGGCTCCACCACCAATGCCTCCATTTGGGCATTCATATCAAAACTCGCCTGCTTCTCTTTCTCTTTGTATAAAGCATCCAACAAGTGAAAGTAGGGACATGTCTTGGAGTCTTCTCCCCTCTTCTTCTTCCCATCTTTCACCTTTTTGAAGTATTTGTTTATGTTTTCCCATTTCTCTTTGCATCTCTTTGAGCTTCTATTGTATCCAATCCCTCTCATCCCTCCTGATATCTCTTCCCATAATAACCCCTTTTGCCCATTCTCTTCATACTTCATCTCCATTTCCATCCTCAATCTTATTAACGCTTCCACTTCCGCCTTCGGCCATCTCGACTCACTTCCTCTACCCGTGCTCACCTTTGCAATAGCGTTATGTGGTACCGGTGGTGTTGAGGGAGATACTTTTTGCAAAAACGCGATGACGGCGGCGTCTTTCGCAGCGGTGATTGACGTCTCTTGAACTAAAACTTGATGTTCTTGATTAACCCTTGTCATTTCCTTCATTCTCCATGCTTCATCTCTCAATTTTCTTTGATTCTCTATTCTCTCCAAGGATTCTAGGAATTTTAATTGAAGGCTCTCTTGCTTCTCTATCACTTCTTTTGTTAAGTTCACGAAGAAATCTCTCCACTTTCTCTTCTTCGTCTTACGAAACGTATCTTTATCTTCCTCCGACGCGGTTGACGACGATGTCGAGCTCAAAAACAACCCATTGGCAGATATGTTTTGAAAATTGAGTGGCAAAGAGTTGTCGATGGTCGATGAAACAGTAGAAGGTGCGATTAGTTTTGGCGGCGGAATTGAGTGGCGATGGTGGGATTGAACGGAAATGTGGTTGTGATGATGAATATCAAAAGCCTCTAATTCATCGGAGAATTTATAAACCTTTTTGCTATTATCAGATTTCCCACATCGACCAATTTTGGTTCTTTTGTGATACTTATAAACATTCTCGAATTTCTCCTTGCATTTTTTTGGTGTTCGATTGAATCCAAGCTCGCCCAATTTCCTGAAATCCCAAAACAAATTAAATTCAATCATATTCTTTTTTGAGATCTTAAAAAAAATTAATTTTTTTAAAAAAAAACAGACAACCCATGTTAGAAGATGCCATATAGATCAAATTGGTACATCTTTTTTATGTCTCATTTCATATGAATTTAATAAAATTTCACAAAACATACCTTGAAATTTCATCCCATAATGGAGCTTTGAGCGTTGCATCTCTGAAAATTGCATCCATGTCGGATCTTATCTTCAACAAAGCCAAGGTTTCTTGTCGAGGCCACCGGTTTCCACCAAAATTCTTCTCTCCATCTTCAAACAACATCAACCCCTTATCTTCTTCACCGGAATTCGACCCGCCGCCAACTTCATTCGGTTCTACAGCTTCCGGGGGTGGCGCCACCGCAACGCCAGAGTCGACGACATCCATAGGAGTATTTGTGTAGACGACTTATCACCACGACCCAGATGAACACAAAAATAGTAGAAGCACACAAAAGCCACAAAAGAGGTGAAGATCAAAAAAGAGATATATTTTTTTTTCTTTTATTTTTCTCTCCAAGCTTTTATTAGGTTAGTTATTAGATATATAAATGTGAAGGAGTTTTATACATATGGTCATTTTCTTTTTCTTTATATATATATATATATATATATATATATATTTTAATTAATTATTTATCCTTTGGTGGGATATGCCTGTCATGATCCATGGCCCCCCTCCCTTTTTCAAAAATAAATAAAAAATTTAATGTCATTTTTTATATAAGGAAGGAATATTACGATATTTATATTATATTATTGTGAAAATAAGTTGTTCAAGTTAAAAAAAAAAAATATATATATATTCATATTTGACGTTGGATTAATTTGGAAAATATATAATGTAAGAAAAAAAAAATTAGTTGTTCAAGTGGTAAGAGTTATAGATGGAGACGAGGGGATAACAAAACAAGTTGGCCTCATGTAGGTCAGCTTTGCCTTTTGGAGGTGCGTTTTGGATGCCATTGGGTATGTTTGGCTACCCAAATTACTAAATTACCCTTCACCTTTTTCTTCCAATTATTAATAATTATTTTTAATCATAATCAAAATATTTAACAAGGTAAACAAATAAGCGTCCTTAAAATTGGTCGGTAACAATATTAAATATTAAATATTAAAACAAATTTAAATAGCGACCAATTTAGTTAGAATGTAGGCTACCATAATTAATGCCCAATCGCAATTTTAATGCAAAATTAAATATTGTCTCACCTTTCATCACCCTTTTTATTTTATACCATCTTTTTCCATAATTTATTAAATGTTATGACTTTTGTGACACCTATATATATTCCCGAATCTTCCTACCTCATCATCATGTTACTTACTTCTTACTTCTAGGAGTGAAAATTATCCACACTCACCAATATATATCCTTTTACTCACATGTGATTACTTCAAGTAAAGCACGCTTAATTTTGGAGTTTTTACGGTTGACTCACCCTAAATCAAATAGTAACTTTTTGTTATTTTAAATATTTCTTAGTAATTTTATCCCTAGAGTCGCTCTCGTTTTGATACATTGAAAGTTAGTTGAGAAATCCCTCGCGATTTGATGCGGGCGGCTAAAAACACTATTATTTTAGATAAAAATAATACATGTTAATAATATAATATAAATTATCACCAACTTTATAAAAGTAGATTAATTAATTTAACCTAAAATATGTTAAAAAAAGGGAAATATTAAAAGTTTTACTAACTGATAATTAAAATGGTAGGGGGGAGGGGGACCCACTACGTGCTTATTAGTGGGACTTTAATTATAAAAGGTAATTTTTTATATATATATAATTAGTTGGAAAATAAAATAATTGTTACGTATAATAATGAATATGGTAGGAGACAATGAGGTTAATAATTGAGATCAAACAAAAATAATAAAATAAAATAACAGGATCCATATTTTGTGTTGTTTTATTTTATAATCAATATGCCAATTATTGAACGGAATAATAATACTAATAATAATAATAATAATGCAAGACGGTGAGACCTTATTATAATGAATTATTATTATATCATTTTATTTTTTACATTATAGTTGGCCACAAATTCTTATTCCTAAATCACTTATTTTAAAAAAATATACCTTCTAAATATGTTTGACTTCAAAAAAAAAAAAAAAAAATGAATGTGAATGAAAGTGTGACACCATCACATCTCCTATCTTATTTTAATTACAATCGTTGTGAATTGTATTCGAGATGTTCAATTCGGCCCATCTATATACGCTGGGTGGAATTAAATAGGATTTTGGGTAGGTATGATTATCCTTAAAAAGTCTTAAAATTTGAAAAGAAAAATAAAAAAAAGAATGGATGAAAGGGAGAGACGTAATGAAATAAATTAAAGAGAATTAGTGGGTTTGTAATTGGTTTGATGCTACGTACCATTCTCCTTTGCCTGGAATCAGATTCATTGCCCACAAACCCCTAATTACACATTTTTATTCAATTTTTATTTTCATATTTTTGGCAATTCATTTGTTTTTATTTTATCTTAAAATAAATTAATTCAATCAAGTCACACGTGGAAATGAGTGAGATGATGACGTAACATGGTGGGTCCCACTTAGAAACAAAAAATAATAATTAAAAAAATAATAATAAAGTTGCTTGAGGGAAAGGGAGAGGCAACAAGTGAGTGCACGTAACACGAATGAGTCATCCATTTCAAACACTCATCTATGATTTTTTTTTTTTTTTTTTAATTTATAATAATAATTCTTTATTTATATTTCAAATTAAATCACCAACAAATTGATAAATTATAAATAAAATAAGTTTTTGTTGAATCGAGAGGTTGTGTTTATCTCGACCCAATAGTACACAAAGAATATAAGAAAAAGGGAATTAGAGCTAGAATAAAATTAGGTGGCACAAAGATGCTACACAACATTACTTTAACAAATATTTATTTATGTTATTATGAAGTTTATGAATCATTCAATTTGGATGAAGAATTACAATTACAATAATATATTTGTGTATTTAATATTATTTTATTTATTTAAAATATATTATAAAAAAAAGAGAGAGTGGATGGTAACCATGTTTTGTTCTTAATTCTGTGGTTAAGTTTGAAAGAAACCATATTTTGGTAACCATTCTTTATTTGATGCTGTTTCTTTCTTTTAAACAACCATCACAATTATTCTTTTCTTCCTTTTTTTTTTTTTTTTTAAATTAAAAATTAAAAATTAATTTTAATATAACTTACTCATTTTTTAAATAAGAAATTGAAAGGAGTGATATCATCTTCTCCAGATGTCATTTCACATGATTTCAACGGATCAAGACAAACCAGGAACATGATTTCACATGATTTATCAATTTAAACATCAAAGGTTATGTAAATATATTTTGATTTTACAAAAGAAAAAATTGTGGTTAAGGTTTGATATTAGTGCAATTTCTTTTCACCAAGTTGTTCTTACTTATTCTTATTCTTAAATTTTAATGGATTTTAAAATGCTTTTACTTCATGCAATTACTTTCTCATTCTGGAATTTTTTTTAAAAAAATACGTTCTTAATATAGTTGATTAAGAATAAATGACGTGCCACTTTTGTTATGCGACCGTCACATTCCTATACTTTCGCCGCGCAGGAGTAAGGATTGTGATGGCCACATTTTATGCATTGATTAACATTATAGAAGTAAGAATAATAATAATAATAATCAATAGGACATTAGAATCCTATGGCCACGAATGCAAAATCAGAATGAAACATTGAACACATTCATTCATTCATTTATTCTCAGCAGCAGCAGCAGCAGCATAAAGAGCTTTGATCTCTTCAACATCATCATAGCTACCAAGAAATATGGGAGATCTCTCATGTATCGTCTTTGGAACTAACTCAAGTGCCTGCAAAATCAAAATCAAAACTACATTATTTTTCTTCAAACAAGAATCCGCCTCAAGGTTTATGCCGGTACTGTACCCTTATTTTGCCAGTGAATGCTTGACCTCCTGCTTCCTCCATCAAGAACGCCATTGGAAAAACTTCATACAACACACTAATGCCAAAAAAACAATGATACCCCATCATACATAATGTCATCATACAGTAAGAAATAGTTCAAGTCGAATCGGAGAGCATATGTAGAATATCGCCACGTACCGCAGTTTTCCGTTAGGGCTCTTCTTGTCACCAGGGTACAAAAAGATACCACCATAAAGCAATGTACGATGCACATCAGCAACCATGCTGTTAATCAAACCATTTGACCATCAGAACTGAGTTCCAAATAAACAATTTGATGACCGGAAGAAATGATTCAAAACTTTTAACAAATGCTTAGCTACCTTCCAACGTATCTCAGAGACTTTGGGGGTGATCCATCTGTAGGAAACTTGCAATTCTCTACATACCTAAACAACAAAACGAGTTAGGAGTTCTCATACAACTTATATATACCATTTCCAAACACAATTCAAATCAACTCGATGTACTTTGCGGTCGGACCATCCCAGTTCTTAGCATTTCCTTCATTCACTGAATATATCTTTCCTTTCTTTGGAACCTGCAGATGGTTACAGAAGAAATGAATCAAATACAAGACGATCAAAAGAAGCAAAATATGATTTAGCCATCAAAGAACGCCAAACAAAGAGAGGAGAAGAAGAAACACAAAAACATAAGCAAGAATACTCCACCTTAAGGTCTGGGTGGGTTAAAATGAACTCCCCAAGAGAAGGGTCAAGAGTGAATCCATTAACACCAGTTCCAGTACTTAAAACGAGCTGGAAAACAGAAGGATTAAATGTTAATATTAGCATTCAATCAATTTAAGACTTGGGTTACCATAGTTTTAGAATGACCAGCTCCAAAATTTATTGATTATAATAATATGTACAAAAACTGATATAAACAAATGAATACAATAGAGTGAGATTGTACATACTGTGCAAGAGCTGCCATACAAGCAATAGCCTGCTGCAACCATATTCTTTCCTGGTTGAAGGACGTCTTCCAGGTTAGGTTCATGGCTATCGTTCAAGTGATAGATTCCGAAAATCTATACAAAACATAGTTATTCAAATGATCAAATACTCGACTAATGATAAAGAAATTAACACAATAATATCTGAAACATCAATCAGAACTGCACAAAATGTAGGAAGTTCATTTTACAGAGGGACGTTACCGTTCCAATCGAAACGCCACAGTCAATGTTGGAGGATCCATCAAGCGGATCAAACACAACAGAATACCTTTGCCATTGATAAGGAAGAAGCAATAACATCAAAATTAAATAAAATATAAAAAGGTCGATACTGACAAACATAGTAAGCAGTAGAAAGTATTCATCAAGAATGGAAAGAAAACCTTCCACGCCGAGATGGCTCGACATAAGTTGGCTCTTCATCTTCTTCAGAAACAAGGATACACTGCCACCAAATGTCAGCTGTTAGAGAAAATCACCAGAAACAAGTCCTACTATTTGTATAATTATAGATTGCAGCTTACAGTTCTGCCACTGCTGACCAAAGCCTTAATAAAAACTTCATTTGAGAGCACATCCAGTTTCTTTTGCTCTTCGCCCTGTTATCAAAGAAACAGAACAAATAATGCAAGGCAAAATTAAGAAAATGTGAACTAACACAGAGACAGAAGGAGTTCTAGTAATGTGATCTTACCTGAACATTGGTCTCACCAGCAAGTCCAATAAGTTTAGCTAAACCTGCCTGCAAAAGGAGAATTTCTGGGGTTAACGAACTGAATATTGCATTGTGTATGGCACATAAGCAAACACAGAAACGTTTGAAATTTCAGACAAAAGGGTCTTTTGGGAATTTTGATTATGAGCTGTAGGCATCATCCTAAAATCCCATGGCCACCTATTTGGAAGGATGACCTACCACGAAACCAATACATAATTGACTTTCAACTGGTCAAACATTAAATTTCAACGAAAAATGTCATATTGTAATAAAAATAATAGGAAACTTGGAACTTATCTTTTCTCCCTCTCTCTCTCTCTCCTCCTCAGCTCCAACCATCCCCAGCTTCTCCTCTTTCCTTCTTTCTTTGTTATTTTTTTCTTTTTCCACCTCAATATATGTAGATATATAGATAGATATATATATATATTAAACTACAGATTATGATAGTACTAGTTCATTTCCCAATGTGACACATATTTCAAGATATACAATTTTATTTTATAGGCCCCACAATATTCTTACATATTTTAGCCACTAAAAACAAGGGAAGGAGGTAAGAACAAATAAAAAAAACGAAAAAGAAGTCATCACAGCTTAGAGATTAACATGATAACAACAATCAAAATCAAAATCAAAATCAATTGTTCTATCGCTCAGTATAATATATATAGTGCTAGAAAAAGTGATCAGTGTCTCTTGAATAATGAGTTTGAATCAACCCAGCATTTGGAATATAATATTCTTTCAAAAAAGAAAAGATCATCAATGCAAGACTATTAATCTGATAAGACTTGTATTATTTCGGGCCACAAATTCTGCAGATCCTCCCTTAAAATACTCACGTTTTCTGCTTTGATTCATTTGGAATCAAACTCCAGCAACCCCCAAACAGGAAATGATCATCGATATAATTCATGAATATCGAACAGTTTGTAAGGTCTCTAAACTGACAGAATTGAGTTCTTCCAATATTACACAAGAACGAATACGCAATCGCGAAAGAGAAAACAATTGAAACCAATGAATCACAGAAAACCTAAAATAAAACCTAAAACAGAACAAAAGAGGAGAAGAACCTTGTTAACAGCAGAGCAGACGAATTTGCAGCCAAGAACGATATGACTAAGCAAAATGGTGAAATCCCCTCGCGATTCCGGGTACTTGGATTGCTCATTCAACACAAATCGAGTGATGGTCATCAAGTCCGTTCTCTGAGCATCCGCCGCGTGATCCATGGCGCTGAAAACCCCTCTTCTCTTGAAGAATCAGAAGAAAAAGAAGAAGATGATGATGAAATAAGGATGAGATTTTTGAAAAAGGGGTGCTGATTTCGAGGGTTGCGATAAAGCTATATCTATATATATATATATATATATATATGTATGTATGTATATGTACACAGAAACGGAAACGGAGATGGGGGAAAATGAAGAATATGAGTTGGGGACACGTGGGGGAGGAAGAAAAAGGGTAGAAATGGAGTGGTGGGCGATTGGTTTAGAATTTAGAGACAGAGAAAAGGAATAGAAATGGAGAAATTTGCAGATAATGGAGTTCGTCGTCTTCTTCAATCCTCCCCTGTTTATTCCATCTTTCTCCTCCTCTTTTTTTTCATATAAATCTCGAATGCGTCGTATGTGACTGATCATTTTTATTATTATCTCTTTTCATTTTTATTACTATACTTCAAATTTTATTTAATTTTTTTTTTTAGCAAAATTGAAAAATTAACTCGAAACATTATATTTAGAGATGTTTATTTAATCCATAAATATACCCATCTAAACTAATTTATTATATTATTTATATTAGATAATATTATTGAATTTATAAATAAATAAAAAGTTATCTATTAAAAAGTTTTTTTTGGGATCACATTCTCTAATTTGAATGCTACATTAATAAAGGGTAATTTAGTCATTTAAATTTGAAGGTTTCAATCTCTCTAATTTGAATGCCACGTTATTAAATGGAACTTTTTATTTTTATTTTTATTTTTTAAAATTTAATATCATTACTTGGCGTTGGATTTTTTTATTTTATTTTGAAATTAGTGTCGTAAATTTGAAACATAGAAAAAATGAATATATATTTAGACATGTATATATTTAAATCAAAGTTGAGTATGAATGAAGCAGATTAATATATGATGAAATATAAAAAAAGTCAATATTTTATAAAAATTATATTGTTAACTTATTTTAGGTATAAAAAAATAATTATTTTCCTAATAATAATGACAAAGCTCACATGGCAAATTAAGAAACAAGGATAAATTGAAAATAATATTAGATTAAAATTACTCTAAATGGACTTTCTTTTAATAAATATCATGATATTAATGATGACTGTCCCATTTTTCTAAAACTTAGATCAACATAATTTTGCTATCTTTCACATTACTAAATAATAATAATAATAATAAAAAAAGTGATTTAGTTGGGGTAATTGCCACCAAACTATCTAAATTTCTAAATATTCAGAATCGCTACTAATATCTCATGTTCGTCTATAATGCAAAAATATAACTCTAAATAGAAAAATCATTTATAGTATAAATGTTGACAACATTTAAAACATCTTCTATCCCTGAAAACTAAAGTCTTGCGTGTTTAAATAAGAAATACTAAAATTTAGAGAAAATAAAAACAAATACAAAATAATTTAAAATGATGAAATGAAAAACCACCTATTCTAACCTACCTATTATAACCTAAGACTAGGAATTTAAATATGAGTCTATCATATGTACGTACCAGTCTCTGCTCGCGATGCCGCCGTCCTCCGTATAAGTGCGTCTTGCCTTTACCTAAAAAATGATGTGGCACACGGCCTGAGTATTTTAAAAAATACTCAATAAGTGGTCCCACTGTAGGGGTCATGCAATCATGATTTAGGGACCTATCTCTAGCTCATCTACGGGTGGCATATAGTTTCGGACAAATTGGATGTATAGTACTTCCCTACACACAACCTACACGTGCAAGTGTGAATCTCCATGGCGCTCGCACACCCCCTAGACTCTCTGGTCAAGCTAATCTATAGCGACTTCTGGAGGTTAGTGGAACCCCATAGTGTCATGCACCTCATGAACACCCTGCTCGTCATACTGTGCACATTCGCACCCATCATCATACTGTGCGCGTTCGCAATCCTCATCTCTAAGGGAAGTAGTCTTATGCTTATGAATATACAATATGCATATGAGGTCCCTCTAACGCCCATCTTATCATCTGTAACGACCCGGGAAAAAAAAAAGAAAAAAAAAAAGAAACTCAGTCGCCGAGTTTCGCAGACCCCACGCGAAATGACAGCCACACCTCACTCAGCCTTCAGCCCACGACTCTCAGAACCGCAGAATACCTACAAACAGAGAAAAGAAAGAAAATACAGGAGAGAGAGAGAGAGATTTCAGATAACATCGGCGAGTTTCCAATTTCTCCGACGAGTCCCAAACCACCCGAAAACCGACTCCAAACGCTCAGTTACCACCACGAGAAAGATCCCTAACGAAAGCACAATAATTCAAGGTACGTTTTGTGCCTTTTCGTAAGCGTCGTCGTCAGTAACCGAGGTTGAAAAAAGGTTTTCCTAAACGTTCTTAGATATGTGGTTTTAGGAACTTTTAGGCCACTAAACTTCGAAAAAGGAAAGAAGGACGACAAACAGAGAGGAAAAGGAAGAAAGAGGACCGAAATCGGCAACGGAAACGCCGCGGGAAGGAGAGAGAAAATGCAACAGAAAATCGGTCGAAGTCAGGTAAGGAAGACGAGATTCACGGATCCGGATCCGAATCAACCTGAACCCAAAACCTGAGAGAGCCAGCCCGACTTCTTTCCCCTCGGCCTCTACCTTCGGCCCAACCCAACTACAGCCGCCTAAACCTCAATCTAGCCCAAAACCACGGTTCAGTTGAATCGACCTGAGACTAGACCCACAGTCCAATCGAATCAGCTTGCAACCCAAACACTTGCGGCCCAATCCAGTAAATTGAGGCCCAACAACCAGCCTGGCCTAGTAGCCTTCTGCAGCAGTCGACCCGAACTGGAGTGCGACCCACACCTCGACCCGACGCTCACTACACGATGTGGCACACTCTACTTCTGCCACATGGCACACAACGATGCAGGGGCCTCGGCTCGGCAGCTCCCAGCGGCTGTTTGGCTCAGCTCCCCTATTTTCGACTCGGTTTCCACTGTTTCGACCCTCCCATACCTATTTTCGGCCTCGATTATGGTATCCGAGACCGTTTTAGAGTCGTATTTCACATTTATTGAATTATTGGTAAATTAATTGTAAAATACTAACGGAAGGTGGCGAACGGTGTGATAGGAAACAAACCCTGACAACGTAGGAAGCCGCTCTCACGGAACAGGAGCTTACGTTTAGCTAAATAGGGAATACTTCGGCCAAGGCCAACCAAGTAAGTGACCTTACTATAGGGTAGGCTAAAGATTGTTTAATTTATGATGATGTAATAGTACGACATTGTGTTGTGATGTATGTTAAATGTACGTTATTTATGTTTCGATGCATGACGTACATGTTATATTTGATGCAAGTGATGGCTTCTATGATGAGTATGATGTATGCATGACGATGTTATTAACATGATGATGTTTTCCATGTTGAACATGCCTTATGATGTTGTTTGCCATATTGCATCATGTCATTAAATCAACATAGGACACAACCCTAATGCGCACAGGTGCGAATGCACACAAATGAGGGTGTTCATGAGGTGCATGACACTATGGGGTTCCGTTGACCTCCGGACGTCGCTACAGATTAACTTAACCAGAGGGTCCAGGGGGTGTGCGAGCACCCTGGGGATTCACACTCGCACGTGTGAGTCGTGTGTAGGGAAGTACTACACATCCAATTTGTCCGAGACTGGAGGCTACCCTTAAGATGATTAGAGATACGTCCCTAATTCATGATTGCATGTGTTTGCATTAGCATGGCCCCTATAGTGGGGTCACTTACTGAGTACTCAGGCTGTGTGCCATATTGTTTTTCAGGTAAAGGCAAGACACCCATGTACGGTTGACGACGGCATCGTAATCAGAGACTGTGGCGCGTGCATAGGGTAGTTACATATTTAAAATTCCTAGTTTTGGTTAGGATAGGGCGTTTGCATTTCATTTATTTAAATTATTTAATTTGTAATTGTTTTTATTTTATTTTGAACTCTAGCATGATGTTTGAAACATAAGTCCGGCAGTGTTTTAATGTATTCTAAAGTTTTTAAATTTTTCGCTAATAAAGATGAACATTTTTAGAGTTATATTCTGCATTAGAGATGAGCATGAGACGTTAGTAGCGACTCCGAATATGTGAAAATTTAGAGTCGTTACAGCATCGCTTCTAACACAACCCTCAAGTCTCATTTCTTTGTTACATTAAGTAACACATACTCATGGATATTTATATTAATATCGTTTTCATGCTCTTAGGGTTGTGTCTTATGTCTATCTAACGACATGATACAATATGACATTCGTCATCATATAGTATGCTCAATATGAAAAACATCATCATATTAAGGTAAACGTTACGCAATCATCATACTCATCATATTGTCATAAAATGCATCAAGCATATCAAGTACGACATTTATCGAAATATATATACTACGCACGTCATCAAACATCATAACTCATATATCATCATAACTCATACATCATCATATACTAGTATACGGCATCATACGATACAGCTCATATATCATCATAACTCATACAATTTTAGTCTATCTTATAGTAAGGTCACTTACTTGGTTGTCTTAGCCGAATACTCCCTAATTTAATTAATATAAGCTCCCGTTCCTCGAGAGTTGCTCCAAAGGTTAACTGGGGTTCGCTTCCTATCGCATTGTTTGTCACATTTTGTTAGTATTTCACATTTTAATTAATAATCTAACTAATAATGTAAAATACGACTCTAAAACGGCCTCAGTAAAAATCGAATTCTATGTTTTCATTGTTTCTAAATTATGTTGGATAGTAAAACTTAAATTAAAAAGATGTCAATATTATTTCATGTTGGTTTATGGTTCGATCTTCAATCCAAATATTGTTAGTTAAAATATTATATTCATTAGGTACAAATAATAATTTCTCATCTCTTTCATTTTCCTCCTCTTTATTATATCACTACGCTCTCCTCTGTTTTTTTAATTCTGTTTACAGTAATTTTAGTAATTTTAGCTATTTTCAATTGATTTCGATTTTTTTTTCTTTCTCATATATATCATTTTTCTTTTCTTTCCCCTATATATATATATATATATATATAATTAATGAATCATTTTTTTAAAAAGGTTGTTTACCGTAGTTTTTTTTTGCCATTTTCAACCTATTTTTGTTCTTTCCTAAAAATGATTTTGCAATTAACTAAGCTAATTTTCTTTTCAATGAGCAGAAATCGTTTTCAATCTACTCTAATTTTCTTTTCTTGTTTTTTTTACTAAAAATAGTTATACAATTTACAGAGTTATTGTTATTTGATTTTTAACTAACTATTTACAACAAATTAATATCATAGGATAAAATGTGACCACTCAACTTTTCAAGTGATATCTTTCTTCCAATCATCATCGTAACCATATCTCTTTCCATTATTTGCTTAACCTTTTTCTTACCGGATATCTTTTCTTTATGTTTTGTTTTTATAGGAAATTATTGATATAGGAGATAGGTATTTTAGGAAAGGAGCGAAGAGAAGAAATGACGCTTTCTTTTCTTTTCTTTCTAAAATAATTAGTTACAATATGGTTACGAGACAACTCACGCGTAAACTCATAATATTTCATTACCATAAAATGATTTCATTTCATTGTATTCACTCGTTCCTCAACCTCCTTACCTCTAAACTATCTAACCTATACATTTAGTATGATTTAGGATGTACAGTGTTGTAAACTTTTGTTCAAAGAGAAATCTCGGGTTATGAAGTTGTTATTGTGAGTTAGTATGTTCTACTTGTCCAAAAATCAAACATTAAACACCCGCTTAGAATTATAGGATGTGATAGTCATGCTTTGATCCGTTAGTAATCTTGGAGCGCAAAAAGAATTATGAGCGCTTTTGTTGACTCGGGATTTATTCAATTTAGAGCGTGAGAGAGGAAAGAGGAGATTGTGGTGTGAAATATGAGAAGAAGTTTAGAACTCATGTCGTAACCTTCTTGAAATGCAGAGGAATTGACGACATGTCGTTTACATTTTTTTTCTTTTTTTTTTTAATTAAATTTCAAATAAGTAGAGGGCCACGCGCGTAGAACCTCAAAAAGAGGGTTGTAGGACAAAGGAAAGAACGATGCCTACATTAAATCAATTGATTCGTCATGGTAGAGAAGAAAAACGGCGCACGGACCGTACTCGAGCTTCGGATCAATGTCCCCAGAAGCAAGGAGTACGCCCGCGTCTTTCAACGAGAATATTGAAAAAAGCCTAATTCAGCTCCATGTAAGATGGCCAAAGTACGGTTGAGCAATCGACATGATAATTTACTCACATTTCGGACGAAGGTCATAATTTTAACTCATTTGTTGCATTTGATAGATAACAATTTAGTCGACTTGCTCAATGTTCTCCGAAGCACTATTAACTATTAAACTCTTTGTATATAAGAATCAACTTCAAAATTACATTGTCGATGTGAGCTCAAATCTTGGGTTTGTTGAAAAAAAAAGTGCAAGCGTTATTGCACTAAAAATGGTTGTAATAAATAGAGATTAAGTCTACCTAATGGTTTATCAAATGTTCGATCACATGATCGAATGAAAGATCAATTGATAAATGGTTGTCTCATACCATATATTAACAAAGATTTCCGTGACAAGTTAGACAATAAAATCTAAAAAACATATTAATAATGTTGTCATGTGAACCTTTGAACCAACCAAATGTTATTTGTTTACAATAACATAGAACCCAGAAATTGAGAGAGAGCATCAGTGCCAGAGCAGTTTTAGTGCCATTGCAGTTTTAGTGCAGAACTGATGAGCAGTGTGTCACGGTCATGCTCGTCCAAGGCGTGTTGCCCATGACAAGTCAAACCCTTGTCATGTCTTTTCATTCTAGTGTTTTTCCTTTTGTAGTTTTAGGGCGTATGACGCCTCAAAAATATCATGTCTAGGCCTGCCAGACATGAAATGCCTCAAAATGTACTATAGGGGAATATGACTAGTTGTCAACTTCTCCCTACCTAAGGTTATATATGCTAAGCCGTTGTTATCTCTCTCTTACTTGCTTATATAACGTCTCTTTCAAAAATCTCTCTCTCTCCTCGTTTTCTAAACTCTTCTTTTAAAACCGAGGCTAGAGGCTCGATCATACGTCGCTTGGCCGTAGGCGACGCAAGAACAAATTGGCTTAGCTCACTTGTCGCTGGAAAGTGAGTGTCGCACAATCGCTAGTCTGCTGCCTTCAAAAGTGCGATTGTGTCAAGTGGTATCAAAGCTTTGTTAGCTCCGTAACATAGAAAAGACCGAAACCATGTCGGCGACAAAGTCGACACCCAAAGCACAAGCCGACCGGCTTACGCTAATAGAGGAGGAAATGTTGTTCCTCAAGGAAGTTCCTGACACCATTCGCTTCCTGGAAGCACGGGTGACCGAATTGAGTGGGAAAGTAGTAAAAATCGACGCAATGGGCAACCGCCTGGATGGGTTGCCAATCGCAGAACTGATGTTTCGAGTGACCTCGCTCGAAGAAAGAGTAGCTCCTACGAGCAGCCCAAAACCGTCTGGTAGTCCGGATAGCTTTGTCGCGCATAAAGAGGGACGTGGCGAATAGTTCGACGTGCTACAAAATACAATGATGAGCTTGTTCAATGGATTAGCTAATGAATTCAGAACAACAATCGACGACATCCAAGAAAGGATGGCCTCCATGAGCACTCGAATTGAAGTGACCATGAAAGCCGTGGAGAACGTCACGGCTGGGCAAACTAATGCAGGATCCAACAAACTAAGATTCCCAGACCCTAGAGCCTTCAAAGGGAATCGGGACGCCAAGGAGTTGGAAAACTTCATCTTTGATGTCGAACAATACTTCAAAACCACAACGGCTTGTACCTACGACAAGAAGGTGACCGTAGCCTCGATGTATCTTATAGACGACGCCAAACTGTGGTGGCGTACGAAGGTACAAGACATCGAGGATGATTGTGCACCATCGAATCGTGGGAGGACCTCAAGAAAGAGTTGAGGGAACAATTCCTCCTCGAAAACGCAGGACATATAGCAATGAAGAAAATAGTAGCCCTGAAACATACTGGAGGCATATGAAACTATGTCAGACAGTTCTCAACCCTGATGCTGGATATCAGGGGCACATCAGAGAAGGACAAGGTGTTCTTCTTTATAAATGGGTTACAGCCGTGGACCAAGACAAAGCTACATGAGAACAAGGTCCAAACCCTAGCTGCCGCAATGGCCTGCGCCGAGAGACTCCTAGACTATGGGAACGAAGCGGGATCCCAAAGAAGAACGACACCGGCCCCAAACACTGGGGGCAAAACATACAAGCCACCAGGTCATCGAAATGGAAGCCCCAACAGACCGAACAGAGGTAACGACAGACTAAGCGGATGGACGGATAGACCTCCTCAGAACAACCAAGCGGGGACATCTCGAGGACCTTACCATCATAGGAACCACCCGACGACGCCTTTACAATGCATGCTGTGTAAAGGTCCCCACAAAGTATCCTACTGTCCTCATCGGGCCTCTCTCACTGCGCTCCAAGTGTCCATTCAAGAGAGCAATGACGCAAGGGTCGAGACTATGTTAGACAAGAAGGAAGATCAAGACAATCCCCGAATGGGCGCGCTTAATTTCTTGTTAGCCCTCCAACAGAAGGTCGAATCGAAGGAGATAATAGAGAAAGGGCTCATGTTCGTAGATGCGACAATAAATTCTCGACCGAGCAAGAGCACTCTGATAGACTCAGGAGCGACCCACAACTTCATCGCCAATCAAGAAGCCCGAAGATTGGGACTCACCATAGGGAAGGACCCGGGAAAAATGAAAGCTGTCAACTCTGAGGCCTTGCCTATTGTGGGAGTTTCCAAAAGAGTCTCCTTCAAAATAGGGGATTGGACAGGAGAGCTAGACCTTGTCGTTGTTCGCATGGACGACTTTGACGTGATACTTGGGATGGAGTTCCTCCTAAAACACAAAGTTATCCCAATGCCACTGGCAAAATGCTTGGTGATCACCGATCGCAACCCCACAGTAATACCTGCAAGCATCAAGCAACCAGGTAATCTTCGAATGATTTCAGCCATACAATTGAAAAGGGGACTCGCACGAGAAGAACCTACATTTATGGCCATACCACTGATGGAAGAAACGACCACCGAAGAAACTGTCCTAAATGAAATCAAGGAGATACTAAACAGTTATGCTGACATAATGCCAAAGAGCCAACCTCAAACATTACCACCTCGTCGAGGCATTGATCACTGATCGCAACCCCATAGTAATACCTGCAAGCATCAAGCAACCAGGTAATCTTCGAATGATTTCAGCCATACAATTGAAAAGGGGACTCGCACGAGAGGAACCTACATTTATGGCCATACCACTGATGGAAGAAACGACCACCGAAGAAACTGTCCCAAATGAAATCAAGGAGGTACTAAACAGTTATGCTGACATAATGCCAGAGAGCCAACCTCAAACATTACCACCTCGTCGAGGCATTGATCACAAAATCGAACTTCTCCCCGGGGTTAAACCGCCAGCAAAGAACGCATACAGGATGGCTCCGCCCGAGCTAGCCGAATTGAGGAAACAACTGGTGAGTTATTGACGGCGGGATTCATCCGCCCGGCAAAGGCACCTTACGGGGCCCCCATACTGTTCCAGAAGAAGAAGGATGGGACGTTGCGTCTGTGCATAGACTATAGAGCCTTAAACAAGGTGACGGTATGCAACAAATATCCACTGCCGATAATATCCGACTTGTTTGACCAACTTCACGGGGCCAAATACTTCACGAAGTTGGACTTGCGATCAGGGTATTACCAAGTACGTATTGCCGAGGGGGACGAGCCCAAGACGACGTGTGTAACAAGATATGGGGCCTTCGAATTCCTAGTAATGCCCTTTGGCTTGACAAACGCCCCAGCTACTTTCTGCACGTTGATGAACCAAGTTTTCTACGAATACTTGGATCAGTTCGTCATAGTATACCTCGACGACATAGTTGTCTACCGCACAACCTGGAGAAACACAAAGTGCACTTGAAGCTGGTGTTTGACAAGCTGCGGCAGAACCAACTGTATGTCAAGAAAGAAAAATGTGCCATCGCACAAACATGCATTAACTTCCTTGGACATGTCGTCAAATGTGGACAGATTAGCATGGATAGCGATAAGATAAAAGCTATCCAGGAATGGAAAGTTCCTACTTTCGTATTCGAGGTGCAGTCCTTCTTAGGATTAGCCAACTACTATAGGCGGTTCGTCAAAGGGTTTTCACGACGAGCCGCCCCATTGACAGAGCTGTTGAAGAAAGACCACCCTTGGTCGTGGTCAAATAATTGTCAAATGGCTTTTGAGGATCTGAAAACAACCATGACGAGGGGTCCTGTCCTCGGGTTGGTAGATGTTACAAAGCCATTTGAAATAGAAACAGATGCTTCCGACTTTGTCCTAGGTGGGGTCCTTATTCAGGAAGGCCACCCCATCGCTTACGAAAGTCGAAAGCTCAACGATGCCAAACAGATATACACCGTCTCCGAGAAAGAAATGCTGGCTATAGTCCATTGCCTACGAGTCTAGAGACAGTATCTCTTGGTATCACAGTTCGTGGTGAAGACGGATAATAGCGTCATTTGCCACTTCTTCGATCAACCAAAATTGACGGCAAAATAGGGCCGGTGGCAGGAGGCATTGGCCGAATTCGACTTCAAGTTCGAACATAAAACAGGAAAAAGTAATCAAGCAGCCGACGCACTGAGTCGGAAGGGCGAACATGCAGCCCTGTGCATGTTAGCCCATATTCACTCAAGTAAGATCGATGGATCGATGTGCGACATCATCAAAGAACATCTGCATAAAGACCCATCGGCCAAAGCCGTCGTCGAATTAGCTAAAGCTGGGAAAACACGACAGTTTTGGGTTGAGGGAGACCTTCTGATGACAAAAGGAAGTAGATTGTACGTCCCAAGAACGGGAGAACTGAGGAAGAAGCTCATTCAAGAATGTCATGATACCTTATGGGCCAGCCACCCTAGAAGGCAAAGAACATACGCCCTAATAAAAAAGGGGTACTTCTGGCCAAAAATGCGAGATGACATCATGCAATACACCAAGACGTGCCTCATCTATCAACAGGACAAAGTCGAGAAAGCCAAAGTCTCAGGACTCTTGGAACCTCTGCCTGTGCCAACAACTGGGAAAGTGTGTCTCTGGACTTCATAACACACCTCCCAAAAGTTGGGGAATATGACGCCATCTTGGTTATCGTAGACCGATTCTCAAAATATGCGACGTTCGTCCCCACTCCCAAATTATGCTCGACGGAACTCACAGCCCAACTATTTTTCAAAAACGTCGTAAAGTTATAGGGCATTCCGTCGAGCATCATCAGCGATAGGGATGGAAGATTCATTGGGACATTCTGGACTGAGTTATTCGTCTTCTTGGGAACAACCTTAAACATCTCCTCGAGTTATCACCCTCAAATCGATGGACAGACAGAACGGTTCAATTGCTTGTTCGAAGAATACTTACGTCACTTCGTCGACGCTTGCCATCAGAACTGGATACAACTATTAGATGTCGCCCAATTTTGCTTCAATTGTCAGACAAGCTCGTCTACGGGAAAGAGTCCCTTCGAAATTGTAAGTGGACGACAACCGGCCTTACCCCATATTATTGATCATCCTTATGCAGGAAAAAACCCTCAGGCTCAAAACTTCACAAGAGAATGGAAGTAGACAACAGATATAGCCCGGGCATATTTAGAGAAGGCTTCCAAGCATATGAAAAAGTGGGCGGACAAGAAGCGTCGCCCCCTTCAATTCCGAGCAGGAGATCAAGTTCTCATCAAGCTGAAACCCAAGCAGATTAGATTTCGCAGCCGAAAGGACCAGAGACTAGTTCGAAAATATGAAGAACCGGTTGAAGTCCTTAACAAGATTGGGGCTACCTCCTACCGAGTTGCACTACCCGCATGGATAAAAATCCACCCAGTAATTCATGTGAGCAACTTGAAGCCCTACCACCCCGACCCAGATGACGACCAACGAAATGCAATCACGAGACCGAGCATCGATCTGAAACAAAGAGAAACCAAAGAAGTAGAGAAGATCCTAGCCGACAGGGTTAGGAAGATAGGAAGACCTGTACGGACGATTCGTGAATTCCTTGTCAAATGGAAGAATCTCCCTACAGAGGAAACTAGATGGGAACGCGCCGAAGATCTGAACTTCGCCGCCACGCACATCACAAGGTTTGAAAGTAGTCGATTGACAGGGACGTCAATCAATTAGGTGGGGGAGGATGTCACAGTCATGCTCGTCCAAGGCGTGTTACCCATGGCCGCATGCCTATGACAAGCCAAACCCTTGTCATGTCTTTTCATTCTAGTGTTTTTTCTTTTGTAGTTCTAGGGCGTATGACGCCTCAAAAATATTATGTCTAGGCCTGCCAGACATGAAATGCCTCAAAATGTACTATAGGGAGATATGACTAGTTGTCAACTTCTCCTTACCCAAGGTTATATATGCTTCTCCTTACCATAGTTGTTAGTTGTCAACTTCTCCTTCCCCAAGGTTATATATGCTTCTCCTTACCCAAGGTTATATATGCTAAAAGATAGTTGTCAACTTCTCCTTACCCAAGGTTATATATGTTAAGCCGTTGTTATCTCTCTCTTGCCAAGCTTATATATGTTAAGCCGTTGTTATCTCTCTCTTGCTTGCTTATATAACGCCTCTTTCTAAAATCTCTCTCTCCTCGTTTTCTAAAACCTTCTTTTAAAATCGAGACTAGAGGCTCGATCATACGTCGCTTCGCTTGGCCGTAGACGACGCAAGAACAAATTGGCTTAACTCACTTGTCGTTGGAAAGTGAGTGCCGCACAATCGTTAATCCACTGCCTTCAGAAGTGCGATTGTGTCACGGTGCACTCATAGTTCATCACCTAATCCACCTCTCCAGGCATGAGAACTTGCTGCTACTACTGATGTTCCAATGTAGCCAAAGCACTAAGGAAGAAATTTTTTATCATACCAGAAACAATTCCAGATAAGCCTGTGTTCAAATAATACAATCCAACACCTCAAAAATTCGAATTTAATGTTAAAGCTACAACATTACACAGAAACTCGTGCACATACACCCTGAAAGTACAATTAATACATTTTATGCCCCTATCTGTGTGCCTTTCAAATCACAACCTCCGTCTTTTTTCGGTATCATTCATGCATTGTGCACAAAGGAAAGCAAAGAAAACAAATCGTACTATACTATACTAGGGGGATCACCAGCCCACCTACAAATGGCTCGAGCCCAGCGTGTTCGGATGCAATCAACCAGCGGGGCATGTTGAGACGGTTCTGGTTTAGAAACCTCGACATCTTTACCAGAAGATTCGTTTCCTCCTGAGGCAGATGAAACAGCTACATCTGCCATGAATTCCTCTGGAGTCCACCTTGGTGGAACCGAAACCCTCAATTTGGTGAGCCGAGGTCTTTGTATTGCAGTCTCACCTCCACATCCAAATTGGTTTCCGTTCAAATCGGACTTGGCAATCCCATTAAAATGGTAAAGATCAAACACTTTTTTACCCATCAATCCTGTCGAATCCTTCAGGCCTCCGAAGTTTTTGTCCAAGTCCAGAATTACCTGCCAGAATTCACTCCACACTATAAATCCTGTACTGCAAAGATGATCAACTTTCTCAGGTTGAAGTTTGATATTGGTTTCCCTGAGAACTAGATGAAAGCCTTCTACACTGATGAAACCACCACCTCCACTCTGGTCTTGGGCGTCGAATGCTTTTCGTATTTGTGACTCCCTTTCCTCCAGTTCATTCTCATCCTGTACCGAGGTGTCGAGGGCAAAAAGAACCGTGTAGTGTGATTCACTCCCAACCACCCATATGGGCCATTTTGGGCATTTAAGAAATTGGCCAACTTTACAGAAATTGAGAGATTCCAAAAGTGTGAGGAACCCAACTTCCACGCTTTTAGATATACCTTTTAGGAACATCCCACCACCTAAGTCCATCCTTCCATCAAACACATTAGGGACGGCTTGTCCACAGAGCAGTAGGTTCACAATCTCCTGTTTCATGATAATATAAATTGCATAAATATCGTACAGAAACCAAAGGAATTACATAATTCAATAATAATAATAAAAAAATGCATATCAAAGAACCTGTGAGGCATGCCCAAATGGAGCAGTGACAAGAGGGAGGCTTGGATCATCCCTGTCTGCTTGTACCATATCCTACAGAAGTAAAATTAAACTGGCATTCACAACATAAAGATCCTAAAGAAAATCATCAGAAACTATCATCCATAATGCAAAGTTCAATTCACATATCAATATTTTCCCTCCACAGAAAGAAATGACAGAAATTGTTAAGTTTGTGGAGAAATACAAAACCAATAATTAGGACTCACAGTGTAGGCAGGCACTTGTACATCATATAAATTTTATTTCAGCACATGACGACAGATCTACACAAATACATTCATCACCATTTTTGCGAGTTCTATTAAAGACATGAGCATGATAAGACAAAATGGATAAACATTGTACTACCAAATCCCTCCTCTTATCTATTTTTTTTTCCCTTTTTTTGGATAAGAAACAGAGTTTCATCATGTTTTGACTTTCTAGAATAATATCTAAGTTCTAGCCACCTTCTACTGCAAACGAACAAGTCTCAATTTCAATAATAAAAGAAGCATATCAATTTGTTGGTCCTAAAATCTTATATTCACAAGAAAATTCAAGTCCCATTACTAGTTGAATGAACAGGATCTAACAAAAATACCAGTCCTCGCGAAAGTAAAGCAGAAATCAGGAATAGCAGGGCGCCCATACGACTCTGGAAGACAGGAAGAGCTGCATCAAGACTCTGTAATGCACTTTCCTGTGATGTGCACGTGGTGACTCTCAGCACTTTCTGCAAATCCGAGCCTGATTCAATTGAAAGACCTTCAAATGCATTTGACATTATCTGTGGGACAGAAAAATATAAATCACATCAAGAATAAAACTAAAAACAAGCTCTTGATGGTCCAACAAGGAAGTGCAATCACTGGATTCAAGCATGACCAACTGATTCTGCAGACACATCAATATCGAGCCAAATCTAACATACCTCGTTTCCTGGACTGTATCCAGATCCTTCAACACTGTTTCCGGGCACACTTAAAGTTGCTATTACAGCATTTCTATTAGCTCCACATAGAAACAATATCTCACCCATGCTTCTGATCAAAGCCCTGCGAAAAGAAGTTTACATCCCTTGAGTAGACAATTTCTGAGCATTTAACTTTTGACCATTATCCTTAAAAAAGAAATGATAATTGCTAGGGCAGTTGCATATAAATTTCTGTTGTGACTTACAATTTCTATTAAGTAAAAAGAAACCTTTTGAGAAATTTGTATATTTATTTCAAGTAAGAAATTGAAACCCTTGTTTGCCTGGTTCCAGAATTTCTTGATGATATGATGGAAATAGGAAAGCATTGCCTATGATTTAGACCATGCCTCCAAGATAAAGAATTCAATCGCAAGAGAAGTACAGTTTTACCCCATGCAGTCTTCCCATGGTATATAGTGTTACACATGGTGCGGCACTTTCCATGACAAAGAATGGTTTCTACAAATATAAACACATGCACATGTACAATGTGCCCGCAGTCATGCATGTTATGTGTATAGATGTTTAAAAGAACTAAAGGTAGCCTCAAGACTTTAATTTCTTTTATTCGGAGAGGCATTGCATAAGCCTTGGGATGAGGCAAAAAACTTAATTTAGACCAAAAAGAGTATAGATTAAAATGAGTTGGCCTAATCATTACACAAAGCATATAGCTCCAAACTTCAGCACATTTGTATTCTTAAGCATGCCTGAGTGTTTAACACTCATTAAGGACTTGGAAGGATTATTTTGCACCTGTTTATGCAAAATGCAGGATGGGTGGATTTCTGACCTTAACTAGTTTGTACAATATTCACGGTTGTGATATGTGGAACACCAGCTTCAGAATATCAAAAGTAAAAAAACACATCAATATATTTTTATGCACAATGCAGAGCGGGTGGGTTTCGACTTTAACAAGTTTTGTACTCAACATTCTAATGCATGTATTATACGAAAGGACATGACCTTTCATATGGCACTTAAATTATCCTCATCCATTAAAATAAAATGCAAGAGATGAGAAACTCATTGCTGGAAAGATAATTTCTAAGCTTAATGAGAAACCTTGAAACTCCAAATGGTGGCCAGAAAATGATATAATACATAAAACTTGCAACTAAATATGCATTTGTACAAGAATGCATGTATTGAAGGATCTAGCTTGCTCAAGTACACAAGTTTCAAGCAGGAAAATTAACAAACTGAACACCAACACCAACATATTTCCATCGGAAACATTTGAGCCTCTACCAAACCTGGAAAAGAGATTATTTACCACACAAAGATTAATCACCTTCTTTTCACATCTTCAGTAAGAGCAGCAAAATTATTTGATGCAACACATTCACTTTTAGACAATCTACTTGAACCTGAATTCTGTGCCAAATTTGATGCAATTTTACCAAATTCGTGGGGAAAGAAAAGAATGTTCTTCAAAACAAACGCCTGTCATAACAAAACCAAATAGGCATAAATAAAATTAATTGTAGACCAAGCCATGAATGTAAATTGAGAATATCAGACAATTAAGATGGCACACAATCATAATAAAGACTACAATAATACCTAAACAGTAGATAAAGATGTCATCAAATTATCAAATTATCTAAAAAGTAGATTCACTTGCATCATGCAAAATGGAAATATTCAAAAGAAGGTAAAATAATCCCTACAAGTCCCATATTTAGCTATGCAGTCAAGAGGAGTCTATTTAATCAAAAGCCTTTCCAAGGTAACCCCAAATTTGGCAGCCACAACTCTTCGACGTATAGGTCTTTTTTAAGAGTGAATCTTCATGGCCATTTTACAACAAGGGCAAGATTTTTACTATGAAGATTACTAAAACCCAATCCTCTAAAAGGCATAGGAGGTTTCACCTCGTTCCAAGCTACCAAATGGGATCCACCATTGGATTCTTTATTACCCTGGTAGAAGTCCAAGCACCACTTAGATTTTTCAGTAATAGACAGAACACCTTCTCAGGGAACCAAGACATGAACATGTAATGCATGGGTAGGTTTAAGAGAGAGGTCTGTAAAAGTACGGACATTCTGCCTCAGGAGAGCAAAATCCATTTCTAGTTTGAGGCTTATTAAGAATTTTCACACAATAACCCTATAGAACTTGGTACTTTAAGGTTCTCCATCACGAGGATGCCATACATAAACCATAGGCCAATGTTCAACACCACAACCCACCCAATCTACCAAACCACTAATATCAGTAGTTGATACCTTCAATTTTAGACTTGTGAGGTTAATGTTAAAGACAGAAGGTGCCTCAGAAACTTTAATAACGTTAAAGAAATTAAACTTTTCCATGTTGATGAAGGAGAAGAGAATGGTGACATCATTAGACTAAATGTTATTGATAAGAAGCTTTTCCCTACATTGAATCACTCCAAGTGGCCAAAATCAAGGCCTCTAACAAGTAATCTGCTATAGCAATCAACAATGCCATGGAAAAGGGAGGTGAGACTTAACAGCCTATCTAATTTGCTTTGCTTATAGAGTTATTCCATTATCCATTAATAATACTTGAGAAGTTTGCACTAGAATGACATGTTATCCACGTTCTCCAACAAGAGCTAAAGTCTTTTTAACTTCTAAAATGGCTATTACAATTTTAATCTACCTTATCGAAAAGCTTCTCAAACCTCAAGATCAAGGTTGATAACTTCTTTTTCTCTCTTCCAATCATCAATGAGTTCCTTTTCAATTAAACAGGAACCAACAATTTTCTTTCCATCAACAATTAAAGATTGGAAATCAGTGAAATGCAGTAGGGACTTGGTAGGACTATTTTTATTTTTTCAACCAGAACATTGGAAATAACTTAGTAAAGGTGAGTGATGAGACTAATATAGGTCCACTCTCTTAGGATCTGCTTTTTAAAAGATAAGGTAGATGTAAGTTTCATTTATACTGGCAATCATAATTCAAATTAGTGTTTTTATCACAGCCATTTTATCTTGCATTTTTTTTTCTTCAAATTTTCCTCTTTACAAAGCAAATATTTAACCCCACATTTAAGAGTTCTCTGATATACTCTTCGATCATCAAGCACAATATCGTCCACAAGATTATCCAAATGTTTAAGACTATCAATAATAGCAAGTGTAAGTATCAATGTTTCCTTACACTTCCTAGTTCCACAAATATTAAACAGGCTTTGAAGAATTCGCTTCGAAGTTCTACCCCAACCTTTCAAGTCCTCACATTAGGCACCAAATCCGCTAATTCTTTTTTTCTACCAGAACAATACATCATATGAAAGTTCGAATCATACATTATACTCAAATAAAAATAGAAAAAAATAATGCAAATTTTGAAATAAAGATAGAAATAGTAGATTTAAAATATAAAACAAAAAAAAAAACAAAAAAAAAAAAAAAAAAACAAAAAAAAAAAAAGACAAAATAACTTCTGGATTAGAAAAATTATAAAAACATGAAGGGAAGTTTCGGTGTTTCTTCCTCTTGATTCTAAATTTTCTCTTGGAATGGAGTGACTTAACTATTATTTTTCATTTGTGATTCTCAATAGTCTTTTGTCATTCTTTGAAGTTATTTCTGGCCTCAAGATTAAGGGGCAACATTCTTTTTTTTTTTGGGTAAAAAATCATGCTTACATTGATAAATATGAAAGAATATACAAGGACATATGAAAAACAAACCCAACAAAAGAATGTAGTAGAAATTACATAAAGGCACTCCAATCTAACAAAATCAAACCAAGCTCATAATTCCAAAAAAAAAAAAAAAAAAAAAAATCTAGTGATTGATGCCCACAATGAGGTATTAGACCTCACTAACTCCCAAGCCTCGTCACAAACCGCTCAACCTCTCTAGAAATTTGACTATTCTTCTAAAGCTAGAGCCACCACAAACACCACAAAGAAACTTGCATGCCACAAAACAATGCCCTTCTCACGAAAAGGTGAGCTCAGGAGAACCTCCTCAATCACTGCAAAACATTCCCAATGCCAAACCAAACATAAATTAAAAGAATCCAACCAATGGGCCCAATGGGACTGGACAACCAGGCAACCCCACAAAAGTTGATACAAATTCTCAACTCAACACCTACGAAGGATGGATGCACCATTGCATGAATAACACAAGAAAAGAATGTCTCCAGATGCGGTCTACCTCTCCCATGAAAAACCTGACAAACATCGAAAAATTTACCTTCCTATGAATCTTCAAGAGGAGAAAGCAAAGGCAGAAAGGGGGAGGAAGGGCCTAACAGCAATCTAAAGAAAGAGGTGCAATATAATCTATTAGATGGATCTAGGGTCCAGTACCTAGCGTCCCTCCCCTCAAAAAAAAAAAACACCCTTGAAAAGTCGAAAGAAGACACAAGGCCTCTCAATTAGAGAGTGTGCAAAAAAACCCAAGGGAAGTGAAGTTCCTCTTTGTTCGACTTTTCTCCTTGTATCATCTTTATATAATTGGGAGTCCTTATATGTTTCTGCTTCAATCTCCTCTTTGCTGGGAGGGACCATGTAGCAAGAATGTTTGCTTTTGGTTTCCTAAACATTTGAAGGATTTTTCACGTGGTTCTTTTTTTTCCCCTTCTAAGTGGTCCTTCTGGCTCTCCTTTATTTTCCTTCTTATGGAAGGTCAAAGTCTTTATATAATTGGGAGTCCTTATATTGCCTAGAAGGTCAAAGTCTTTAAATGGCAAGACTTACAGAGAGTGTCACCTTCCATCTTATCATGATAATCTTTTGGGGATAAGGGCAGCACTCTGTGGAGTGCTGGGTTTTATACTATTTTAAGGTGAATCTAGATTGAGATAAACAACAGAATATTTAGGGGGAGTGGAAGGAGTTTTGGTGAGGTTTAAGGCCTCTCTTGGTGCGTTTGTATTTAAATAATATTGTAACTGAGACCTTCCTTGTTTTGTTAGGTTAGGGTCTAACGTAACTCCTTTTTTGGGCTCTTATTTGTTTTAGGCCATCTGTTTTTTTGTTGTTGACCCGTGCTTGTTGGTCCTTGGGAATTCTATCATTTTTCTTCATAAAAACTCAATTTCTTCAGTGGGGAAAAAACTACTATACATCACTTCCCTAGGCCATCCACACGAGGACAAGAATCTAGCATCAAATATTTTCCATATCTAGCTAGTGATTGATGTCCATGAAAAATCGAGTTGAATTTGGCTATACAAATGTGCCAAGGGATCTACAGTCAACCATGTACTTAGTTTTAGGTTAAATCAAAATAAAATAAGAAGAATTATGTAACTATCACAATTTAACAATTGTTGGTTATCCATCAGAGACATGTTTCAAAAGAAAATTCACGTTTCGAAACTCATAGTTATCACAAAGTAAGGACTTGATGTAAAATTATCCACAAATAGACTGGCAAACAAAAAAATAATCTCCAAGTCAACAAAGCCTAGCAGGTTGCATCAGAAAGATAAACACTCGTATGTAATACTACTACTAGCCTCAAATTCTCCTTCTTGTTTTTTTTTTTTTTTTTTTTTTTTTTTTTTGAACTAACAGGAAAACAATAAACGGGGGAGGACTTCAGAGATTCCTTACGGATACCATACCCATAAATACATGTACAGAGTAAGAAAAGGCAGATATATTTGAAGCATTACAATTTTCAACTAAAATGTCAAATTAGATGTGCGATGATAAAGACTATATTCTGAGAAATCAGGGATTACTTGAATAGTCGCTAAGACGCCACAAGGGCCACCTTCATGCTGCACTAAGCCCATTGACGTTTCTGGATCGGGGCTAAACCTATAGAAAGTTCTTTACGTATTAGCCAGTGTGGGAATTGAAATGAACATGCCATACATGTTTTGATTTTCTTATAACATAAAGTAAAACTTCGTAAACCAGTTTTTTCAAGGAAGGAATGGTACATTTCAACCAAAACGCAATTAAAATTTGCCAACCATTATTTAAGTGGAAGTGAACCAAAATTGATGAACTCAAGAATGAAAAAGAGATGCTGTAATATATAAAGAATCAATTTCAGATACAGATATATCGACAAAATAAGGCACCTTTTGAATTTCTAAAATGTGACGCCCTATTCTAACTAGGAGCCGTCTATTCCACTTGCAGCCCTCTTATGCCACAATATCGTTCCTTTATCATACAAAAATCAAGTTGCAACATAAAGGATGATAGCAGAACCAGGACATATATTAGACTAATACCCATCCCAAGACCTAGACTTCCCTCAGAAGGCGATGCTAGAACAGAGAATTAGCACACCTTATGCCCTGATTGCTCCATTGCGCAAGTATTTCTTTGGAAACCTCGTCCCCGAACACCATTGAAAACAACTGGTTCGCTTCACTTTCCAACATTTTTTTCCCCAAATTCACGTCCTTCACACTGAACTCCTTCTCTTTCTTCACCGACTTCGATGCAGAGCCAACTGCTTCAGAATAGCTTTTAGAGGCCAACATTCGCTTCTCAGCAGCAGCAGCCATAAGCTCCCGCTGCATCCTCCGGGTCTTCACTTCCGATGACTCCTCCGATGAGAAAGTCGGAGCTCCGACTGGGGAATCCCTAGGCTTGCTACGTTTGGGTTCCGGCGGAGAGAGCTGCTGCATGCTCATCCGTAGAGCTGTCCGGAGGTCCTCCTCCTCCTGATCCGCCATTGAATTCCCGCAGATCCGGGAGCAACAAGCCCTAGCCTAGCCAAATTAAGGCGCACCAATTCCAACAGCTTAAATCAATAAAATCATAAATCTGTTGCTGAGAATTGAAATCAAACGGAAACAGGACGAATTCGATGAGACTCGCAAAGAATTCGACCCTAATTCCTAGAAGAAGCAGGTGACAGGAGAAATTTGGAAATGATGACGAACATTTCTTTTCCTTCTTTTCTACTCGCATTTGGGATTTGCAATTTATATGCAATTGCGGAACTGACCGAATGCCAGCTTGGAGTTCAGAAACGGTGTCGTTTAGCAGACCGATTTTCTAATCCCTATTGTTACCCCTCTTTCTTGTTTCCCTTTCTTTTCCACGGTTTATTTTTCTACTCTTCTAATATACGTGTTATTCCATTTTTTTTTAGTATATATTAAAATTAATTTCTTAAAAAACAAATTAAACAATAATGTGATTGGTTTATAAAAGGAAAAAATATATATTGTTACGATAAAATAATTTAAATGCTTTTAATTTTCATGGGGTGGGACGGACGAGAAATTCAATCCTTATTCCCACGAAATTCTCAATTTATTTTTGCAAGCACTAGAGAGGAATTTTTGCATTTTAATATATTTTTTAAAATATATATATTCATCTCAAATAATTTTTAATAGATAATTTTCAAGTGTAAAACATTATAATAAATCTAATAATATTTCCTAAGAAAAAAACATGATTTAATACTTTTAATTGGTAGGGTTGAGGACTGAGAAAATAATTCCCTCTATTTAACTAATAAAAAGAAATTTCTTCACTCTCTTCTTAATTACGGCATATTAAATATTTATTTTTTTATTCTAAGTTTTGAACTTTGGCAATCTTAAAAGGCTGAATTTGAAGATGGGAATGAAGAAAAAATGCTTAGAAAAAACCTAGAAACTCAATAAAAAAGATACAAAGAATGAAATATTAGAAGAAAAAAAGTCGGTTAAAGTCAATCAATGGGCAAAATGGTCATTCTGGCCCCTCGTTTCGAGTGAGGATTCTGTTAGTGCCCTAATCAGATTATTATGGATGAAGAAAGAAAAAGATAAGGAATAAGGAATAAATATAAACGCAATCCCGGAGAGCCGAATGCATGAATTAAAGGCTGCCACGTGTCACACTAAGGGCGCTTGTCTCCCACCCTTCAGGCGCGAGTGGGGAGCCCTCCTGACGCGTGAAAGTGCGTGTGTAGGTTGCTTTTTGCCCTATTTGACTTTCGTTTGACTGTTTTTCGCTTTGATCTCAATACTAACCCTATTTTGACTTGAGTGAGGACCTACAAAAAGAAATTTCAGAAGATGTAAAACTCTAACATCTTGAAAAGCTCGCTCGAAAGGGCATGCTTCATCCCGATAGGCACGCAAACTTTAGGCAAGCAATACTTGTAGGGATCACTAAGACATTATGAGATGGTTAGAGTAGGCATGTTTAAGACTTTAAATGGACAATTTTAGATGAGAATGCATTATCAATATGCTATGAAAACTTACCATTGTGCTCCTAGAATGAGGTTATGAGATGCATGCTGATCTTATTTATGAGTTGGGCAATATGGACAAGTATGATACACAAAAGGTAAGAAATTACCAAAACACCCCTATTATGAGATTTGTGATTGATGTTTTTATATGATTTTCTATTGTGTTAGAAAGGAGAATGGAATTTTGTGATCTATGCTCCGGACTATTGATTGATGTTATCTCCCTATTAACCTTGTTTGTTTGCATGAATATTGTAGTTTATGTTTTCAGTGCTTTAGGTGATTAATATGATATCTCCTTAACAAGCTTGCACAAGTATTTAGAATATGTATAACATTCTCTAGGTAGCAAACAATAGGATAACTTCCCTAGCAAAGCATGCACAAGAGAACTGAGTTAAGTTTAGGGCACTACAGCTAGAGCGACTTACATGTTGATCTAGGTCAGTATGTTTCTAGTAGACCCTACATCCTAGGATCGTGAGCAACGATCAAAGGCTTAGACCTATATGCACCTAGAGTATGGAATAGCTCAATGAGCTAGTCCTATATGTCCTAGAAACAAGAGACAATTTAAAACCTCCTAGCACCCTTAAGAACCTAGAAAACCTCCATACATCAAGAATGACAGCGTATGATATCATTAGACATCCAAGATTAACTGTGCCATCTGTAGTGTATAAATCTCAATATCATCATGTTTGGAGATCATTAGAGCCATAAATCCTCCTAAAGATCCATTAGAGGCATTTTTGTCATTTTCCACCTTGATCATGGTTTGCACCCCGAACATGCTTCTATGACCATGAAACAAACACAATCATTTATATTCTTATTACTAAGTCTCACGTTAAGCTTCCAATCATTTGAGGTTCTTTAGACCATGAAACATTACAAGGACACCATGAATAAGTCTAAAAAAAAAAAAAAATTCAAGTTATTTGGAGTTCATTTAGACCATGAATTATCATAAGCTCGTAGTAGAGAAAGTTTGGTTATTTTATTCTTATCGCTTAAGGTCTTCAACATGCTCCTATGGCAATAACTCATGATTCATTTAGTGGGTTAATTTTTTATCTTATGATTCTTGAGCAAAACATTCAATTTAGGTCCTTAACTCATGGTTTTTTTTGCCCAATCCTCTCATATTTACTTATTTCTAAATTAATTTAGGGTTGTTGGGACTCTGACATGATATGAATGAATAGACCAGGTAAAATATGCATGTTAAATGTGATTTATTGTTGATATTGTCCCCTAGAAGCATGATAGGAGGTTGATTAGTATTATGTAGGGACGGTTGAGGTACGGTCCCTAGTCATAAACTTACATCGACTAGTGAGGGTCTACTTCATATATAGGAATGTGACATCACCCACTTAGGACCTATGACACATTAGAGGGCACTATTGAGGGAGCTCTGATTGTGCCTATTGGAGGGCCTATCTTGCACTGTTAAGAGTTTGGAATGACTTAGAGATAAGGGGCTTCTTAGGTACTATTAGGGGAACTTCCAACTAGCACTCAGTAGTAGGCATGTAAGAAGTTTATAAGGAGATCGGAGGTTGCCTATAAAGAGTGACAACTCCTCCATACCTGCTAGACTCACTCTAGAGTCCGAGATAGATGTGAGCATCTCGACTTATGCTTAGGAAGTGTGATGACTAGATGGACCGTGAGAAGTAGAAAAAGAATGGTCGAGTGCACCTAGAACCCTAATTATACTCAAATGGATGACTTACACTCTTGACATAGGAGTAAGTTGAGTATATGAATGTGAGAGCTTAATAAAGCTACATTGAACCAAGCTATGGAATTGGCTAACTCGAGAACCCATGACAAATTACATAACTTTAAGAAACACGAGATAAGAGAAGTTTCGATGTGAGCTTACAACCTAGTTGTTTACCCAGTATTTTAATACTCATTCTTACTATTCTTCGTTTTTCAAATGGATCATAGATTATCGGTCATTGGCAGGAGCATATGGAGCCAATCAGATGCAAGGAAAACCTTTAAATTGAGTCTTTGCTTTCTATATTGATATTTTGAATGTTGTTTTTGGAACTCATGTCATTTCTAAACGCTTTATATAACTTACACGAGCATGTTTGTATGTTTTAACGTTTTCAATGTAAGACTCCTCTTATTAATATTTAATTAATTCCTTGTGTTATCTCTTTAACAAAAAAATGATTGCCCTTTTTACCCTTACATCTACGTGACAATCCACAATTTGAAGCCTTAGAAAGTGGGTTATTACAACTGGATTGTCCAGTGTGACATGAGCCATATATGTCATGATGTTCGATGATCATGGAGGCCGAACTTCTCCTTACCACGAACATATGCCAGTGAGAGAACGATGAAGAGCATAACCAAAGTTCCTAAATTTCATGATTTTTAATATCGAAATGTGCTCGAGAGAGAGATGAACAACTTGTCTCTAATGATTCAGAAGGTGCAGAGGTTGCTCACCTTAGGATATTACGCTGAGAGGCCTATGTATAGACACATGTTATTATATATAGAGTGTATGGACGTGTTTTGGTATCTATTATGAGCATTTGAATGAGCTACTTATTAAGTATTCTTATGAGTTGTCAATTAGTGACGAGGGCGTCATTTGTTAGAGTCTTGTTTAGGTTCTAGACTTTTCGGTGCCTATATCCGTTGAACTTATGTTTGTAAACGATTTTGATTATTCAAAACGTAATTACGTTGGAATAGCTTAAACTACTTTTAATTTAAATATGAGCTTTTCTTTTACAATTAAATTCGTTTTCTTATGTAACGACTTGCAACTCCGGTGGATGATTGCAATATGTATAATAAATATATTATTTCTCAAATTAGTTTATTTATCTATTTATATGTAAGAATTTTGTTAAATGAGAACAATAATTTTTATGATAATAACTAAATAATAAATATAAAAATTAAATTACCAAATATTCCATTACAATTCTCAACTGAAAATAAATAGTAACTTTTCTAAATTTCAACAAGTGAGCTATAAAAGAGATTTTATTATATATTTAAATCATATTCTCCTTTTTCTTTTCCAATTTTCATCATATAATAGGAAAAATAAAAAATAAAAATCTAAACCCTAGCCTTCTGCTTCATTCCCTCACCAAATCTGCTCTGATTCTCCTCACTCTCCGATATTGGCCGCACCTGCTCGCCGGCACGCCCACTATCGCCACCTTTCTTTCTTCTCTACGTCTCTGCTGCAATTGCACGCCTCCCTAATCGAATCTTAATTCTTTTCTTTGTTTAATTTGGAATTAGGTCAAATCTTTATTTTCAAATCCTGCATAAATCGACTGCTGTAGACGGATGGATGTATATATTTTTTGGGATCAAAACAGGATTTCCAATCAGACTGAATTTCAATCGCCCGCTTTGATTATGTGATTCTGCACTGGCTCTACGAACCTCTCCCACATTCCCAATCCCAGTCGCCAACTTCCTGAATATCTCTCTACCCTTACTTTGGTTTTTTTTCCATCTCTCTCTGGGTACGCCTCATCTCTGTTAAGGTTCATTGTATGTGTGTGTGTGTGTGTGTTTTTTTTTTTTCAATGATGTTATTGGTTTTTATATATGTTCTATATTCTATTGTTTTGATGGATTTTATTCTGTTGAAGAGAGATCTGATTACGTTGCTGATTGGTGTTGATGGGCCTAATTTATGGCAGATAGGACTTTTGAGGCGCTAGGGTTGGTGGTTTAACGTTTCAATTTGGCGATATTTCTATGGGTCGAAAGAAGCCTACTGCACGGGATGATGACAGCGCCCCAGCGGCAGCTCAGGGTGGTGGGAAGTCGAAGAAAAAGACATTTGCAGTAGACGATGATGAGTACTCCATCGGAACCGAGTTGTCTGAAGAAGCCCCAGTTCAGGAGGAGAAGGTCGTGATAACTGGGAAAAAGAAGGGTAAGAAGGGAAATTCAAAAGTTTCACAAGTTAAAGGGGATGATGATGAGGATGAGGATGTGGATAGTGTTTCAGAAATTGTTATCACCGGGAAGAAGAAGGGTAAGTCGAAGAAGGGTGGAAGTAGCAGTGCTTTTTCTGCTTCCAGCTTTGGTTTACTTGAGGAGGAGGGAGAGGATGGTGCTGATAATGATGATGAATCTGTGTTAACTGCAGAAAAGGATGACGATGAAGGGGATGATTCTGAAATCAAGTTTTCAGGTAAGAAGTCGTCGTCGAAGTCTTCCAAGAAGAGTGGTTTTTCTGCAGTGTCAGCATTCAGTGCCCTTGATGACGAGGAAGATGAGGATGTAATTGATAATGAGAACAAAGTTGACGAAGGGATTGATGATGAGCCTGTTATTGCATTTACAGGTAAGAAAAAGTCATCAAAAGGTGCCAAAAAGGCTGTGAATGCATTTTCAGGTTTTAGTGGTCTTGATTATCAGGATGAGGACAGAGATGCTGACAAGGTTGAGGATGAAGATGTTACAACGATTAGCTTCTCTGGTAAGAAAAAGAAGTCAGCTAAGGGTTCAAAGAAAAGTGGCAATTCGGTTAGTGTAGCATTTGCTGATGAGGATAATGATGGCGATGTTTCTATTTCAGAGCCAAATAAATTACAAAATGATGGTGTTGATGAAGACGATGACAATGTTATTGCGTTTTCTGGCAAGAAAAAGTCCTCTAAGAAGAAAAGCAGCAGTTCTTTTGTCACATTAAGTGATGAAAATCCGCTGGGGAATGATGTTAAAGATGTATTCGTACCCGAAGTACTTAATTCAGCAAGTACCAGTTTTGCTTCTGATTTATCTAAAGCTAACAAGACGGAGGGGGTAGCAGAAACTTCAAAAAATAAAAAGAAAAAGAAGAAGAGTGGAAGGACTGCTCAAGAAGAAGATGATTTGGATAAGATTCTTGCTGAGCTAGGAGAGGGGCCTACTATATCAAAACTAGCAGACCCTCCTCTTTCTTCACAAGAGGCCAAAGTTGAGAACCCACCTGACCTTGTAACTCCTCCTGATGCATCAGCTGAAAAGGAAGCTGAAGAAGAGAGCACAGAAACGGCTGCAGCTAGGAAGAAGAAAAAGAAAAAGGAGAAGGAAAAGGAGAAAAAGGCTGCAGCTGCAGCGGCAGCAGCTGCTGAAGGGAAGGATGAGAAAATTGAGGAGGTAAAGACTGAAATTATAGAACCCAAAAAAGGTGCTGCAAAGAGTAAAGTGCCAGATAAGAAAGTGCCGAAGCATGTTAGGGAGATGCAAGAGGCTATGGCTAGGAGGAAAGAAGAAGAAGAGAGAAGGAAAAGGGAAGAGGAAGAGAAATTGAGGAAGGAGGAAGAAGAGAGACGGAGGCAAGAAGAACTTGAAAGGCAAGCTGAGGAGGCTAAGCGTAGGAAAAAGGAAAGAGAAAAAGAAAAGCTCCTAAAGAAGAAACAAGAAGGCAAGCTGTTAACAGGGAAACAAAAGGAAGAACAACGGAGGTTGGAGGCAATGAGGAACCAGATATTAGCAAGTTCAGGGGGTTTGCCACTGTCTGCATCTGACCCTAGTGCACCAACCAAACGACCAAAATACCAGACAAAGAAGTCAAAACCTGCCCATCATCAAACAAATGGTAGTGCGCAAACTAAGGTGATGGAACATACAGAAGAAAAGATACAAGAAAAAGATGTGGCAGATTCTGAAATATTGGAGTCTGAGAAGATTGAACCTGTTGAGTCGATGCACGTGGAGGAAAAATCGGATATTATTGAGGTTTCTGAAGATAATGAAATTAAAAAAGAGGACGAGGATGAGGATGAGGATGAGGATGAGTGGGATGCAAAGAGTTGGGATGATGCTGTTGTTGATCTTTCCTTAAAAAGTTCCTTTGCTGATGAGGAGCTTGATTCAGAGACTGAGAATGGCATGAAAAAGGATGGAAAGAATGGTGCACAAACTTCACGTGATGCAGGTAAGGTCAATAGTATAAAATCAACACTTGTACATTCTGTTGCAGTTCACTCAGGTCAATTTAACACTTCAAAATAAAAGATATCAATTGATTAGGATTAATTTCGTGGGGGCTGGAGATGCACTCCCATTTTTGATACAATCAAATCAATTCTTTATTTTTGGAAGTTCTGTAGTTTATCTTATGCATGAAGCACTTCAGACATTTATTGTTGCATGTTTAATGATATTTGAACTGGTTGAATAATTACACTTGTCTTGTCAGGATTTTTTTTTGTTCGATCTTTCTATTGCTGTCTACTTGTTCATAGGTTCTTTAATTATGCTTGAGATTTTATTTTGTTTTATTGGAGTCATTGTGTTTTAGTTTTTCTCCTTGCCGTTTCTTTTTGTATGCCCCTTTGTTGTGTTTCATTTTTTTTTCCAACGAAAGCATGGGTTTTCATGAAAGGAGACAAGAAAACCATAGGGAAGGATTAAGTGTTAAGCGCAAATTCAGATAAGTACAAAAAGGAAAAAAATAAAAATAAAAAAAGAAAAAAGAAAAAGGAAAAAAAAAGAAGAAGAAAGGCTTATAAGCAAAAAAGAGATAGGGGAGGTTATTCTTCTGTTTTAATACCCAATTAGAAGTCCTTGTACATCCTTGTCTTTTGAGTGACTGCCTCATTCTGTTTTTCTTGTGTCTCCCTTAGTGAAATCATATTCCCCCACTTCACATCAACGAGTCACAAGTCAAGTGAATCAATTTCTTCCATTCCATTGTTGCCAAAAGGTACTGTGGTGTATTATGTGTATAAAGAACTCAGAATCTAAAAGGGTTTATTTATATAATGGGACTTTGCGAGCAGATTTTGAAATATGCTGCTATCTTCCTTTAGCTTGCATATATCCCCTTTTACAATCGATATGAGAACTTTTCTGTCATCTAGTTGCAGTCGCCCCCTTCAAAAAAATCAGAAAATTCTGTGGTTAAATTTAGTTAGAGCTATCTTAGGGCCCGTCGGAGGAAGTATCAACTCTGCATTTAGTGACAGTTTTCTTTTTTTGATAGATTCTTTTGGTTAGTTTTTGTTCTTGCAATGTCCTGGGTACATGCTTTTTCTCTCCCTTCACAAATTATCACTTGAATGACTACTAATTAGGTGGCTTACTTCAAAAAATATATCCAGAAGGAGAGAGACAAACGTTCTTTTTGTCTCCCTATCTCTTTATTCTCCAATTCTATCCTAGGTTTTGATATTTTCACGAGGGGGAGTCCGAAGCTTTAGCATAGACTTATAAAATAAGGATTATTTATAATATAAGCCTCCTGTATGATATAATGTCCTTATAAAGTGATTATTTTATTTCTTTGTTTCTTTTCATTATTTTGTTATATTTAGGTGTTATCTCCATGATTTTTTCAATCTTCTTCTTAGCATTTTCTTTGTTTTCAATTTTGAAGTTAGAAATTGGATTTTTCTGTTTTCTAACACTCGCATTTGTAGGTGCCAAGCCAATTGCCCCTGCCCAAAAAAGTTTACCTTCTCAGCCTATAAGGTATCAAGATATTGAAAACAGAAAGAATCAGCCTGAGGTTGAGGTTGTTGACAAGGGCAAACGAAAAGATGATGCTGTTAAGAAAAAAATTTCAACATCAGATACTACTACTAAACAACAGGAAGAAAATCTTCGCTCACCCATTTGTTGTATTATGGGCCACGTTGACACTGGTAAAACCAAACTACTGGACTGTATTCGTGGTACAAATGTTCAAGAGGGAGAGGCAGGAGGAATTACGCAGCAGATTGGGGCAACATATTTTCCTGCTGAGAACATTCGTGAAAGAACTAGGGAATTGAAAGCTGATGCAAAGCTGATGGTTCCTGGCTTGCTTGTTATTGATACCCCTGGGCACGAATCATTTACAAATTTGCGTTCTCGTGGTTCGGGTTTATGTGACCTTGCAATTTTGGTTGTTGACATCATGCATGGCTTAGAGCCACAAACAATAGAATCTCTAAATCTCTTGAGGATGAGAAACACAGAATTTATTATTGCTCTGAATAAGGTAACTACTATTTATTTGCATTTGCACTTGACATTTTTCTTTAAAACGTTTGATCTTGTAGTACTTTCTCCCGTTTTTATTTTTCATTCAATGTATGAAATATCTGTTTCTGACAAAGAAAAGTTATGCAACTTTCCAGGTTGACAGACTTTATGGGTGGAAAACAATCCGCAATGCACCAATACTGAAGACAATGAAGCAGCAATCCAAGGATGTGCAGAATGAGTTCAATATGAGGCTTATTCAGGTTATGTACCTTATCCATTTCTCAGTTGTAATTTTCTTTTATCACTGCTTAATATGTGCTTCGATTGAATGTATTATTTTGGGTCAACAGATTATCACTCAATTTAAAGAGCAAGGATTGAATACCGAGCTGTATTATAAAAATAAAGAAATGGGGGAGACTTTCAGTATAGTACCTACAAGTGCTGTTACGTAAGTTTCACTGATTTGATGTTTTTGTTGTTTATTTCTCTATGCGGTCAACACCTTTTTTTTTTTCCTTTCAATTCTTCTAATAGCTTGTTTTGAATATGTTAGTGGTGAAGGTATTCCAGACTTGTTATTATTATTGGTTCAGTGGGCCCAGAAAACCATGACGAAGAAACTTACATATAGTGATGAAGTGCAGGTGTTTACTGTGACTGTTTATTATTTTCTCTATGATAATACATTATGATTTGATAAGATAAAAGCTGATCATATTCTGATTGTGCGCCAACAGTGTACGGTCTTGGAGGTCAAGGTTGTTGAAGGCCATGGAACAACTATTGATGTCATATTGGTTAACGGTGTACTGCATGAAGGAGATCAAATAGTTGTTTGTGGCATGCAGGCAAGCACTGATCTATGATATTATAGAATTATCTTTTGTTTAGAGGGTCTCAAAATAAACTTATGGAATTATCTTGTTATAGGGCCCAATTGTTACTACTATTCGAGCCCTATTGACCCCCCATCCAATGAAGGAGCTCCGAGTGAAGGTATGACTGTTTTTAGCATCTTTTGTTCATATAGGTTTAGATGATTGATCTTGCTTACAAAAGATAATAAAAATTAATGGTAATATGTGATCTTGTCAATTAGTCCATATATATTTTCCAATTTGGTTACAAAAGAAACGGATGAAATTTCAAGGTTAATTCTTTTCTTTTTCTAAGATTGATAGGTTATGATTCCTTTTTCACTTTCATAGAATAGAAATTTGAGATTATTTAATTTAACTCAAAATCCAGTTTCAAACATATTTTGAGTTAAATTTAATAATTTCAAGTGTGCAAGTGACCCACTTCAACGGTAATTTGGACTGTGTTTCCAAGCTTCCTTGGAGGAAAATTCACTTCAATAGGTTAATTCATTTTAGAGTTAAATCTTATATAAAGAAAATTGGAATCAATCATCATCTTGATTGAAGAAGCAGAGAAATATTTTTCGTTTGCCACAATATTTGTTTCTTATTAGAATAAATGAGTCATAGCATCCATCCTGGAACTCTTAGTCATACATCCTTATTGGAATGAAATTACTACAAACTGGTTGAGGCATTTGCATAATTATTGCACTGTAGGTAGGAAACAATGTAATTCAAAGCGAGGAATGTGATTTTTTAAATGACCCTTCTGAGATCAATATGTTCATTACTAAGTAAAAAGGAACGTTTCAGAGTCTGCCTTTAGGTTACCTTCCTTATTGACAAAAGAATCTAAATTCCAGTTCCAGTTTGGTTAGCATGGGCGATTCTAGCTGGAGGGGGAAGGTTGGTGGTTGGTAGAGGGAATGTGGTCATTGAATTTTATCTGCCTGGATATTTCCGAGAATTGTCACTAGAATGGCTTAGATTTTGTTTGGCCTGTATGAATGTGCAATTCTGGACGAAACACTGATAATTATATGCAATTGTTGCAATGTACAGCTGATGACAGTATCTTAGTACTTTCTGTTTGAATATTTGCGTGCAGTCACTAGAATGGCTGAAGTCCTATCTGGCCTCTATGAATATGCAATCCTTGACGAGACACTATTAAAATTTATATGCAAGTGTTGCATTGAACAGCTGATGATGTTGTGTAATTTTCAGGGAACGTATCTGCATCATAAAGAAATCAAGGCTGCTCAGGGAATTAAAATAACTGGACAGGTGATTCATCATAACTATAAATCAAGAAATATAATTTTTTTTCCCCATCAAGAAGTATGAATTCTGGCTTAGACACGTGTTAGTAATTTCAAAATAAACTAGGGGCACAACACGAACTGACTTGACAGATGTTTACTAAATTAAATGGTTTTTCCCCATATGTATATCTACACATTTTGATGATCTTTGCACTCAATAAGTTTGCAGTTTGAATTATTGATGGTTGTATTGTGCTAAAAAAACACAGAATTTGAGACAAATTTTGGGTTAATCTAACAAATTTTGCTTCCTTTTCCCCATATTCTCTACCAAGTTTCTCCTTTCCACGACCAGCATTCATATAACAATTGGATCTTCTCTTTTTAGCCATTAATTTTGTGAAATAAGTTTGTTTCTAGTCTCCTTTTCTCAACCATTTGACTTCACATTTCTAGAACGTTATCTTATTTATTGTCTTTAAAAATCACCTCTTCCAATTCAGTTTTTGGGGGGGGTTCTCTCTACCCCCTGGCCCCTAGGCTGTACTATCCTCCTTTTTGGAATATAAATTTGACGTTTCTTATTAAAAAGAAATTATCACCTCTTCCAATTCAGTTTGCCTTCAATTTTTCTCTCTCCAGGTGTCAATAGTCCATTTTCTTCTCTGTTATTAGCCTCCTTTAAGATACCATCCAATTCCTCCTCTACACTGTATTCTATATATCTTTCGTTTATATCTCAATTTTTGCAACAAGTTAACTCTTTTGTCTCCTTTCTTGGTTTATTCCAAGAAACTTCGATTCAACCATGCATTCACAATTCTGAATCGAGAAGTTCCTCGGGATAATTACCCTGGTTTGAAGTGTTACCTTTGTTTCTTTGACATTTTTTTGGCCAATCAAGACTATGAAATAAGGAATCTATTCATCAACATCTGCTTAGCTCAACGGTTAAGATACCGACCCCATTCCATGAGGTTGGAGGTTCAAATCTCCCATTTCATCAATTGTATTAAAAATACAAGAAAGGTACCCAGCAATGAATAGATTGTTGGACAGACCCCCCTTTAAGGTTTGACCTAGTAAAGCATCCATTTTTCATAATTTCCAGAGTCACCTGATTGTCTTGAAACCAAATTCTGAACCATTTGCACCGTTCAAGACCTAACAACAACTAGATACTACATTTTCTTTCCAAAGCTCATTAATTCTTCTCCATACCGAGTGATTCCAAAAAAATTATCCCATACGTTTTGATCTTCAATTAGGCTAGATTTTGGAGATATTTCCGATGTTTTTGACTTCTGATTGTTGCAACTTGTTAGAAAGTAATGTCAGGATTCAGCTTTCTTACATCCCAGCTGGCCAGCTTCATTGAAGTTACATAATCATACTCCTTAGCATCATTTCGAGAATGCTTTCACTATTCACATTTATTTTTCCTCCGTCTTCCAGTCTGACATTGTACATTGTGCATTCCAATTTGATTTAGAGCCTGAGTCCTTACCCATTCACTTGCGAAAAAAAAAAAATAATAATTGTCTTCTGGGGAGATCACTTGCCCAACTTCTTTTTTTCTCCTATTTTATTTGGAAGAGCCTGGTAAGTATTCAATTGTCTAGTATGTATTTGAGATAGAAATATTGCTCAAAATTGTAGTGTTTTTTATGATTCATAGGGTACTCGAATGAGATTAAGTTGATTGATCTAAATAAAATCTCATTGGTATATATCTGTTGAATATTTGTATAGGGTCTTGAGCATGCCATTGCTGGAACCAGTCTTCATGTGGTAGGTCCTGAGGATGACTTGGAAGACATTAAGGATTCAGCTATGGAAGATATGAAGTCAGTAATGAGCAGGATAGACAAGACTGGTGAGGGAGTCTGTGTTCAAGCATCTACACTTGGTTCCTTGGAAGCATTGTTGGAGTTTTTGAAGAGTCCGGCTGTGAGCATTCCTGTTAGTGGAATAAGTATAGGACCCGTTCATAAAAAAGATGTCATGAAAGCTAGCGTAATGCTTGAAAAGAAAAAGGAATATGCCACTATTTTGGCTTTTGATGTTAAAGTGACTCCAGAAGCTCGAGAACTTGCTGATGAGCTTGGTGTGAAGATTTTTATTGCTGATATCATCTATCACTTGTTCGACCAGTTCAAGGCCTACATTGATAATCTTAAAGAGGAAAAGAAGAAAGAAGCTGCTGAGGAAGCAGTCTTTCCTTGTGTTCTCAAGATTTTACCTAACTGCATTTTCAACAAGAAGGATCCAATTGTGTTGGGGGTTGATGTAATTGATGGCATTGCCAAGGTATTTAAGTTTCTTCTTCACATCTCTTGTTCGCTTCAATATTCTAGATGTTATTTCAGTATTCTAGATGTTATTTTGTCTCTAAAATCTGAAATATTGGCTTAATTTCTTATCTTTTGCTTCAGTAGATGCATGAATCCAGATAATGCATAGTTTAGAGAAAAAGAAGGAAAAGAATCTAACTTTGCAACATTCTTATATTTGCATTTATTTCTGATACATGATATATCAAGTCTTGTACCCCGCTTGCCGACTCCCCATACATGGGTCAGGCATTTACGTTTGAATTTGCCTTTCAACTCAATGCGTAAGCAACCACTCTTCATGTTACAATTATGGGGGGGTTAATTGTGTTATGTTAGACGATACTGTTGTCTATGACATCAATCATTCTACAGGTGTAGGTATAATCTCTTCCTAAGCAACTAGTAGCTACTCCTAGGTGTGTTCTGTTTCTTAACAAAACTTACCTTGTAGCTCGCATTTTTGCTCCCCTCAGAGCACTTGTGTTTCCTGTCGAAGATTGAACATTTCCCTCTCTTGTGGCACTTCACTATGTCTATCTTTGGTATCATCATAGGTCCTGTACTCCTGCATAGTGCTCATCAACAGTTGGGATATTCTATTCTCGTATACACCCCACTCAGGTGTTACTTCTACCTGTACCCCCTTTTAGGTACTATTTGAGGTAGTGTACTCCCATACGTACTTCTCTCAAGTATTGCTCGTGATCATTTGTTCTAGTGTAATGCCATTTTTAGGTGTTACTCAAGTTGGTAATCCATTTTCGTATATCCTTCACTCAAGTGCTACTCGAGTTCATCTATTCCCATATTACACCCCTCTTGGTGGCACTTGAGTTTGTCTCCTAGTACCTCTATCAGACACCATTTGAGGTAATCTACTCTCGTATAGTACTCCTCTCATGTACTACCCGGGATCATCTATTCTTGTATAACACCCCTCTCAAGTGTCACTCGACGTTTGTCAAAATTCCCTCTCTTAACACCTTATGGTTCGGTAAGGGTGTTTTTGCACGGTTAGTGTCCCTACACTCCACCCGCAGCAAGCTAATATTCTTGTCATCTCACACCATAGTGTGCTCATTGTTACAGTCCTTTCCTTAGAACCGACTAAGGTGTCACGAGCACCCATAATTGTCACAGCATCGGGAAGTCGTATTTCATGTGTTTTGACTGTCTTGTAAGGAGTCAGAAATTCTTGAGCATTGGCCTCCTACTAGTCATTACAGGCATTCAACCTTATAAGACCTCACTACATGTTTGACGTGCTCGCTCCTGTTTCTCGACAATCCTTAGGGTAAGCGTTTGATACTCTTTTGATGTCCTCCTGATTCTTTGTTCACACCGCTTGTTTAGTGGGTAGACTCCATGCACTTGACTTCCTCGAGTTCAATGCAAGTGGGTCGATACTGAAATCCTCCCAATCTTGTGAGAATTGCTTATTACTGATTGGGGAGTTCTGCCCCCAGACTCCTCACTCTTAGGTGTTGCCACTATACCACAATCGATGGTTAAGTACTTATGCCGTAATTACCCATGACCTTTAGCAATGGGATCTTGATAGTTCTCTCTACCCATTTTGTGCTCGTGGTCTACAATCCCTGTCGAGGTTTCTCATTAGGGTGTGCTAGAAGAGACATGTTCCATTTCCCTTCGTACCATGCTGTGAATCACCCATGTCTTAGCATTTCTTGGATCACCTTGGCGAGTCCTTTGTACTCTTGCGCCTTTATATTCCCTTCAACCATTATAACATGTCAAGCCTGTGTTGACAATATTTTCATGCTGTACAGTTTTGGATTTTTGTAGCTCTAAGTGAGCTTTTGTAGGGCACTTTACCCTCTTAAGTATCCGTTCCTTGTGTCCTGACCTATCAAGATCCATACTGAACTACTATCCCTCATAGTTTCTCATGTACTGGCCCTGTTTGAGCCCTCATTGTCTCATGATAGCTCGTACTCTTTCCCTAAGACTTTATCTATACCCCTCTAGGGTATTTGCTGAACTATCAAGGTCCATACTGAACTACTATCCCTCATAGTATCTCATGTACTGGCCTGTTTGAGCCCTCATTGTCTCATGATAGCTCGTACTCTTTCCCTAAGACTTTATTTTTTATTATTTTTATTTTATTATTATTATTATTATTATTTTTTTTTTTTTATAAGAGACAATTTCATTGATGAGTGAAATTTACAAGAGGGATGTATAATCCATGATGTTTACAAAAGACCTTCCCAATTTGCAATGAGGGAGGTATAACTATAGGAAGTAAAAATATTAGACAGTTTACACCAAGATATAGCTTGGTAAACAACATTGTCGAAAAGTTTTGTGTAGGTCTGTGTTGTTTCTCTAAGACTTTATCTATACCCCTCTAGGGTATTTACGGGATTTTTAGGATAAATTGATTAGCCACATTGAAATGTTATTGCTTGTGTCATACCCAAGTGTCATGCATTGGTGAGGCGTGACCTCTCACTGCCCCAACTATTGAGTTGACAGGACATTATGGAAAGTACCACTCAGTACTGGTCAACTAAAAAGGGATTAGCTGATGACTCCCTAATAGGCCATATAATATATCATATCTGAGATGGAGCGACCCACGTGTCTGCCAAGGTAATACACTCATGGGCTCATGCGCTCATGCAGGCCCATAGTCCTATGGACAAGTTTATGACTAACAAATAGTTGGACATCCTTGAGTTTTGTTTGTGGCACATAACTATGCTTAGAGCACAACTCTGGCTAATCCAACTCCTGATAACTACTATGATTGACTGTTGACCCCATCACTGTGATAGGTTCGCAAATAGGAGCTATTGGCTTGACTACTAATCCTCACAGAACTTGTAGCTGCATGACCCCATAATTGATACCACCATGCAGACCCTCTTGGCCCGAGTGCACAAGTCATGAGGCAAGACATAACATATGACATAACTTAAATCTTTTACTAGCTCAAGGTTCGTCACCTTAACATGGTATTTAGCCCTTAAGCCTGTGGGAATATTGAAGGATCCCTCGGATCTGTACTATAATAGTTTCAAACAGCCCCTATTGGCTGAACTCCACTTTGGAATTGATGAAAAATGGACCCTTGGACTGACTCTTCTGAGTAAGGGATCTTGGTTCTAGGGGTGGACTAAATCTCACAGCCTAGTGTGGATCTATGGACCTATCACAGTTTACTCAGTTTTGAACTCTTGAAAGAGTGTCTTAATCTCTCGGATCCATGTTGTACCTCATCAGCCTTAAATCGTCCCTACTAGTTGGGTTCCACTTTGGAATTATGAGGTGTTCTTGGACTGGCCTTCATAAGTAGTAGGTTATGAACCTAGAAGCAAAATTGATCCTCACAACCTAGCATGCCTTTTAAGGACTTCTCGTGGCTTACTCCTAACTGATTCTTGGACTTGTGGCTTGTTCTACCCTTTAAAGATTAGGAGGCCAGGGAACACCCTAACTCACACATTCTTAGCCTAAGCAAGCTAGCTATCCTAGAAGTGGTTTGTTAGACATATCGAAATTGCTAGTCACACTCTCTACTTGCAACGTATCTGTTATAACTTGTGGTTCTTAGGCTAAATCATGTGTATAACTAGTTACTAACTCATTTTTATCTAAATCATGCTCAACCAAGTCAATCCTACAAATATACTTGTATAAGGAATTCAAAATGGCTACTTATTTACCTGGTCGTGGGTAGGCGTTTCTTACTCCGAGCTGCAAGGCACTCAATGACTCTCTATCTAGGGAGTAGTGTATTGGACCTATTAACTTAGGGCTATGATACCAATCTGTAATGACCATTTTTCGAGACTTTGAATCAATGGATCGTTACGTACAGACACAATTTAAAAGACTTGATAAAATTTTTCGTTTTCAAGTAAAGGGTTGGAACTCAAAAGTTCAAAACCGAATTACATAAAATTCATAAAACATTTGAAATACAAAATACATCCACGTGAGTCAGTTATAAAATGATTATAATATTCAAATACAAATACAAAACCAAAATACACATGCAACTACAAGACATGGATCTAGGGGCCTCTTGTAGTCACATCTCCTGAGCGCCTTTGCCATCAACTGCTACTTCACGGATTGTTTGAAACAAAGAATAACAATGATGAATATATAAATACTCCATAAGCAACCTACACCATGTATCTATATTATAGACTACTTAAGGGCAGCATCTAGGTGTATCACCTCCATCAACCTTGTCCAGGTTCTAAAGCTCACCAATCTCATGGTCCTTATCACTGTAAGTCTATTAGGCCCATTTGTTTTCCATCTCTATGGGTGTGTTTCACCGATCTGGGTTACTCAGGGTTCTAGGTGCACTTAGTTTGTTAGTTACGATTCTCAATGCTTTGTTTCATTCCTTATGCGATCTTCCTAGAAGAGATGGATGTGCCTTAACAATCTCAGAATCTCAAGCTCTAGGGTCCTCTTTATTTGGATCATGTTTCTCTCGATAAAATTCCCTATTTGCAACCACTATGTGATCTCCTTAATAGAGTCCATAGTGTTAACTACTGAACGCTGATTGGTGCTCCCTCAAGGTGCCTAACAAGCTTGCTACTAAATGCCTATCTATACTCCTCCAATAGTGCCTGGTAGACTCAGCCACTAAGCACATCTTGAGCTCCCTCAATAGTACCATCTGTATACTAGGTAGACCCTTGCCGGTCAAGACAAGTTCACGATTAGGGCTTATGTCCTAACTGCCTCCATGTAGTACTAGACAATCCATGCTACCTCAATGACACCAGTTGTGGCTCGTAGACCAAGGTATAGTAAATTTATAACCAAGACTCTGATCATGCTCATAAATCATCTGATCACATGGTAATTAATCATCATCCATATATGAGCATTTGTGTAAGTTTAACCACCTGACATGTGTTCTAGCAATCAACATCAGACATTTCTTCCTATTATCACGCATGGTAAAGTATAGTCATGCTAACCAGAGTCTCAATCATTCATCGAGTCAAATCAAAGTCCCATCAAAACTGCAGAAGTTCATAAATCGTCCATAGGTACTAAACCGTTCGAAATTCCATTTTATCAAGTCGAGTACTCAAGTTTAGTAATTTCTACCCTATAATCCATACTCAAAGTCTATTTAGCTCAAATCCTAGTTGATTCCTACCAGCATTTTTCAAGAAAAAGTTCAAATGGTTACTTATTGTGTTCAGGTTGTTCGGAGGCTTGGTTTTCTTGTTTCTCGAAGTTGGTATTCTCCCAAACTCTTTGTTAGGTCCTAAATTGAATCCAAAGGAAAAAAGTGGTGAAAACGGATAAAAAATCACTCTAGTGGGGTAAAATTCTAAGTAGAGGAAGGTCAAAAAGTAAGGTTGACCATTGATCAGGTCAATCTCCTTCGGTTGTTATTTTTGTACTAACATGCATTGGATGTGGACGTCTAATCATTCGGTGACACTTTTTGGGCATCTAGTGTTTGATCTTTCTGTAATTGATCCAACACATACTTCACAGGCATTTGTGGTCATATGGACACGATAGAAAAGAAAAGTATTATAATGCATATTTGACTCTGGAGTGTTGGGCTTGCTTGTCGCTTGTTCTTAAATCATATATTTTGCATTTTTTAAAAAAATTCTTTGAAATATAATGTCGTAAGTTATTTACCAACATTTTACTGTAGGTTGAAGAATGCATTTTTGATAAATCACCTGTAGTTCAATCTTTTTGATGTTTTACCGTTACTGCAGGTTGGCACACCAATCTGTATTCCTCAACGAGAATTTATTGAGATTGGTCGCATCGCATCTATTGAAAATAATCACAAACCTGTTGATTATGCAAAGAAGGGGCAGAAGATTGCCATTAAGGTAACCCCTTTTGTTATTTTACTGGTTTCTATGTGACTGATGCAATTTTATTAGAAACTTTTCTTAAATTCTTATAATCATCCTTGTGGTAGTAATTTTGTGCTGATGTTTCCTTGGGTTCTTCCATCAGATTGTTGGGCACTCTTCGGAGGAACAGCAAAAGATGTATGGTAGGCATTTTGATTTGGAGGATGAACTTGTCAGTCATATATCAAGGAAGTCCATTGACCTACTCAAAGCCAATTATCGGGTTAGTTTACTTCTCTTCCCTCTCTTTTCCCCTGTTTAATAGAAAAAATTTGAGAAATTGTTATAGTCCAACACAATGTAGTCTATAGTTTTAGACCATTGGATATACTAGAGAGGAATTACAAAATGTCTAATCTGTTGAATTTGTATTGGATGGTTATAGGAGACGTGTGATTATTATTTATTTAATTTTTTTTGGTTTTGGCCAACAAATAAAATGAATATGTCAATTTTCAGGATGATTTGTCCACGGAGGAGTGGAGACTGGTGGTGAAATTGAAGAACCTTTTCAAGATACAATGAGATGGACGAAGCACCAACTTGATCGGCTTGTGATTCTTCAAAACAGCTGGTTCGGATGCGGTCATTGGATTGTCATGTTGAAGAGGCAGAGGCCATGTGGTAGGGAAGGAAGGCTGTTCCTTGAAAAAGCCACCTGTGCCGAGTTTATGGGAAGGATGAACGTTGAATTCTTCATGAAGGTGGGGAAGGTATGTGCGGCGTAACAGGGTTCTTTCGTTTGCATGAGAAAGCTACTAACCAATCAATTGAAATGCTCTCTTTTTGTGGAGTCATTGAATACCTAAGTTTTGTTGTGGTTTATCTGTTGATTTCTGTATGAAATAAGTGATTGGGAGATTGTGAACTTAAAGGGAGATGATCAAGATCTGTAATTATATATGTTTTTAACATTCTTCGCCAATTTAGTATCTTTCTCTAATTTCGTTTCTCATTTGTTGGCTAGCTTAATTAGAACAATTTCCAGGAAATTATTTTCCGTTTCTTGTATATTGCGTAGGTGGAGGGTTTGAAACTCCAAAAGGATATATGTGTTTCTTGTTAGCCATGCTCATGCTGGCTAAGTTCTTCGGTTGATATCTATATGACCTCCTAATATTGAGAATGTTGACTAAATGAAATATTGACATTAATTTCTAACAAGTCTCTTGGAGCGCAAGGAGGATTTTTGTAGAAAACCTCAAAGCTATTGGAGCTCAGGATAAGGAGGAATTGAATAAATTTCAAAACAGAGCAAGTCTTTTGCCACAATAGTGACTAACAGACCCGAGGTTTTGACCATCAAAGGTAGAGCATGGCAAAAAATTGTCTTTCTAATGCCACCGATCTCCCGAGCAACGGATCTTCTTTTGAGGTGAATCAACTTTTATGTTTTCATACTTAGTAAGCTTTCGTAATTGTGAACGATTGGTATCATAGATGAATGAGTAGTGATTGGTATCATAGATGAGTAGTGAGGATTTACTGTCTTGAGCTAAAATTAATGATTTAGAGTGAAATCTCACCATTTTATAAAGATGGGCATTCAATATAAGATTGAAGCAACTTTATTTAATTTTCTCTTTCTGTATAATAATTACTTCCTCTTAAAATCTCAAGTTTAGAAGTTTTCAAAAGTCTTAAAATGAACTCTTTTCTCCAGAGAAGTCTAAAATGTCATTTGGGTGAGATCCCATTACTTTGTTCAACTTTGTATTTACTTAATTATTATATCCATTGTTTGGAAGTTTATTAATTAGACTTATTTTGCCTTACCTAATCCTTAAATCTTATTTGTGTTTATATTTTTTTTTTTTTTTTTTTTTTTGTATGTTCTCAAAATATATCTATTACCAAACTTTTAGTCCGAAATGACTAAATTGAACGATCATGAGGTTGATTTTTTATAACGGTGTGGAAATAAAACCGTGAGGTTGATAGTAATAGATAAGAAGTCAAAACGGACAATATTTGCTAGCGGTGAGTTTGAGTCGTTACAGTTACGTTTAAGTCGTTCTTATATCCTTTAATATTGAAGATACAAATTCCTCCATCACATTCTTCATCCTAAAGGAAGTTACAAAAACACCCCCATCTGCAGCCTTTGGATGACAAGGTGACCTAATTACCTCACATTTTCAAAGTCAGATAAGAACTGAATGGTATCAGTATTGCCACCAGTTTTGAACAACACAGCTACAAAAATAGTAGTTTGATGACTTAAAGGGTAATTTAGTATTTTCAAATGAAGACAGATCATCATATATGTGTGTGTGTATATATATATATAGTACATAGATGAAAAAAAAAATGGAAAATGGAAAACCAGTAGAGCAGGTAACCTGTAAGCTTTAACTAATGTTAGATAACTAGGAACCAAACACATACACATACACAAGCATTGAAGCGAAACAGATACAACAACAGCTGTGAATGCTACACCTTGTTACCTCCATGCTGAAGTAACTATCAAGCTTTTCTCTTCCCATCCAAAATGGAGTGTACCCATTTCCTCATACATCTTGAATCTCTCGCAATACTCCTCCATAATAAGCTTACGTATCGGGTCGGTCACCTTTTCGCTCATCGAACACGAAGTGAAGCCAGCCATTGTCATTCTTGCCCGCCATTTCCCAGCGACTTCGTATCGCTCTACTCTTTCTTCACCTTCACAAGCTACAATGTTGACTATGTCCTTCGCCAAGCATTGTCTTTCTACATTTATTCTGTCTTGACTATCTCTTGGAAGTGTTACATCGAGAGAGTTGTATACAGCTGCGTAGTAGTTATACGTTTCGATGAATCTTGAAACGAATGGGGTCGTATTTGCATTCATGTCCTGTTCGACGACTGTTACCAGTTTGGGATTCAGGCCCTTGACCATTCGGAGAAGCCTGTCTCGTAGATTTACGGTTGAAACGCTTTCGTCTGGCATGTGGTGAAGTAAAAAAGCAAAGTTTACTATGAGTGCTTCTCCAGGCCGGGAGGCGAGCATTGAGGGAGTGACATCTGAAGCATTTGAGGCGATTGCGTGAAATTCAAATGGAACCCGCAGCGCTTTCGCCAGCTGCTCGAGCCTTTGTCCAATGTGTCTAAGACCTCCAACAGGGCGCTGTACCGATTCGGGGTCATCAACACCAGTTAGCCTCAAATGTGGTGGCTTACCTGGCTGAGCTGCCAGCATCTGAATCAATTTTATGTACTGAGTTCCTTGGCTTACATCGAAATCGATTATGTGAATTCTCTTCTCATCTTTCGCTGCCTCGATAATGGCACAGTTTGCAGCCATGAAGCCAAATTTGAAACAGGGGCAGACCTCAAAAAGGATCTGCATAGCTGCGAGACGGTCTGAGGAAGGAGGTTCTTTGCATCTCAAGGCTTTATAAAGACATTTTCCCGATTCCAACAACCGGGCAGCAAGACCTTCCACTAAATACGCTGCGATCCTCTGTGAGGGATCTCCCTGAACCGAGACCATACCCCGGAGCTGTTCTATCATAGCTGATGCTTCTTCAAAGTTGTCTTCTGAGATAGCAGAAGCACATTCCATAAGTATCTGTCTGGGATTCTGTGATGATATCTGAGATGCATCCTTATTGCTACTAATGGTACTGAAATTAGAATTGGTCGATGACGATTCCTTCGGCGAGTCATGAAGCAATGCATCTTGAATTGAATTCGCCCATTCGCTATCAATTTCCATGCTCTGGCCATTTGCAAACATCTCATCCTCGTAATCAGCAGAATCGGGTTCGCCGAGCAGATCTCTCTCCAATTCTTGCAACTTCTGTCTCACTTGATCATCCTCAAAATCCAGCTGTTCTGGACTTGTACTCTCAAGGCAAACCGAGTATGAGTTCGATTGATAAGCATCAAAACATGTAAACGAATCACACAAAGGGGATAGAGAATCAGCCCTTATCCCATACAAAGCAGCGTTGGGATGAAACGAATCAGTAGAAATGCCAGAAACCGATAGCTCTTCGATCGGGAAGTCAAGGAAATACTTGTCGTAGCTCTCACTGTAATACGAATCATTCATATACATCGTCCTATTCTTTTCGGAACCAAATCTCTGCGTGGACAAGTCGGAAGCATTCTTGGTTCCTTTCAACGAGTAGAGTTTGCGAGTTCCATACGACAACGGAGATGGATCGGATGGCCCAACTAGTGACATCGTTTTCTTTGTCCTAGCTCTGCTTTTTCAGGAAGACCAGTTTTACACCATATAGATTTTACACCCTCTGTTGGAAGCTCTGGAAACACAAAACATATACCCAATCAATTCCTTATGAATTTGTAGCACAAAGAAGAGGATCATATAATTCAAGTAATTATACAGAATCAGAGCCAAAATTTAATAGAACAGATCAAAATAAACCAAGACATGAAGAAATTTCTTTTAAGCTCAATTTTAGAAACTTTAAAATCTTCATCAAGTGAAGCTTATTAAGAAGTTTCATGGAGAAAAGGCTTGAAGTAGCAAAGGAATCAGAGGAAGAACATCAGAGAGCCAATTGGTAGCAATTAATTTAGATAACAAACCAGGTTACTTCTCAAATTAAGGCCATCAGTTTATGCAGTAATTAGAATCTTAAACGAAACATGATGTAAATGAAGAACATCAATCCCAATCCCAGAAGAAGAAGAAGAAAATTCAAGCTTATAAACCAACAATTTCAAGAACAAGAAAACCCTAAGAATCTAAGACAAATACCTGAAACAGGGTCGTTCTCAAAGAACTTGAAACCACTCAAAATCAACAAAATTAACCTAAAAATGACCTGAAACGTATTAAAAAGCCTCAATCCAGAGAACCCACAAACCAAAACCAAATTCCTCCTTCTGGGTTTCAGTATGACAAGGAAGATTTAATAAGAACAAGTGAGAGAAATAGAAGAAGAAATCATCAACTTACAGAATCAGGAAAAAAGAACCCGAAAACAGAATTTAGAAATTTCTTGGTAAAGAGGATCGATCTTCGGGAATTCCAAAGTGGGAGAAAGGAAGAAGAACAAACCTTAATATACGAGATTGAAAGAGAAAATTCGCAACACCTTCTGTTTGGGGTGTAATAATTTCCAGGGTTCAATTGGAATTTCTAGTTGGTGTTTTTGGATGGATTGGTTCGGCGCTTTACCAATTTGTCTGACTAAAAAAATTGGTTGAAAACATCATGTCATGCCTACAAAATGCTGACGGCGGCGCCATGGATGAATTGTGCCTTGTTCTTTAATCTCAATCCTGACCCTTCAATGGGTTTGAATCAACGATGCAGCGTTGAAGACTTTTCTGGGTTTTCAGACACATTTTGAGGAGGCTTCATTGGGGAAGTTTTGGCGTTGGATAAGAGGGAAATAGCGTACGGAAGTGGATTTAAGAGAAAGGTGTTGAGTTATATAACAAGTTTGAAATTTGATGATTTCATTATAATTGAACCCTAGTTCAAACCATTAGGTGGGACAAATTCTATTGACTTTATGGATCCAGTCATAACTTTCCGTTTAGATTGACACATTTTCGAGTCTTACCTTAAATATATGAGGAATAAGATCTAGCAACGCTAAAGTCAATTTTTTTACCTATTCTTGACAGGAGACAACACCACATCTTTATGAAATTTTGGACTTTGTTAGATGAAATTAAGGTTACGATTCTCACTTGTTCCTCGACAAGCAAAATTACACGAGAAACAACAAACGATCACTCAAGTAAAGACTATCTGCCTTCGAGATTTTTTACTTTAAGAGTTATTTGTTCGATATTTGAGGATTTACCAATCTATTGGCACGACTAAGTTTAGAGTTTAGGGCATGAGTCTGATACCATGTTAGACGAACACGACTCTCCACAATGGTATGATATTGTTCACTTTGAGCATAAGCTCTCATGGCTTTGCTTTGGGGAGGGCTTCCCCAAAAGGCCTCATACCAATGGAGTTAGTATTCCTCATTTATAAACACATGATCATTCCCTAAATTAGCCGATGTGGGACTTCCATCATCCAACGGAGTTAATCATCCTATCCTTATGGTCGCTCTCATTCGAATATGGTCCTGGTTCATTCATGTACTTCTCATTTACTCGAATGTCACATGTCCACCAATTTTCACCTTGGTTCATCCCCAAACCACATCTTACTATGAGAGGAATTGCTCTAATATCATCTGCAATGATTCATTCTCAGAATTGAGAATCTGGATTCGACAGTTGATGACCTAGATATCTCCTTATTTCGCCTACGGTATGATCACGTTTCTTACTCCTCACTTTTAAGAGTGAAGACTATCCCCACGTATCAATCCAAGTTATTTCAACATGTTTTGTCCTAACTCACATGCTTCTTAGAAAATTTTAGAATGCCACCAAACTAGAATTGCTCAAAGGAAAGCATTTTGAATTTCCTATGATTGGACCACAAGAGAGCGCATTTTGTTGGTATAAATATATGTAATGTAACGACCCTAAATTTTCTACTTAAAATAAGGTCACTAATGTATGCATATCATGAACATTTAATGCGAAAATAATTCAGTTGAAACTTTATAAAACATAAACTTTATTTTAAAGTACAACCATAGACTTACGTGTTTGAAAACATTTTTAAAACGACACAACAATAAACTAAATGAAATAAATAAACATTTAAATTAAAAACATCCTATTCTAACCTAGGTCTAATAAAATAAATACAACTACTCTATGCATGTGTCATGGTCTCAATTTGTGATGTCGTCGTTAATCGTACAAGGATGTCTTGCCTTTACCTGACAAAACACGGAAGCACATGACTTGAGTATTTTAAGAAATACTCAACAAGCGACCTCCCTATCGGGGTTAAATGTAAATGCCTATAGTTACATGCATGAGACCTATCATAACTCTTGCTTAAATGCAAACACCTATAACATTTTATGATGTTCATATAATATGTCATAGACTTTTGGATGGGTATATGACGACTTATTAAAAGATGGCATGATATCAACTGTCTTATTCTTGTCAATTATTGATTAAAGCTAGGATGGTCGATATAACAGAGATAACCTTCCCATTCGAAGTTTTGTATGAAAAATGTTTCGTTCTAACCTTCCCATTCGAAGTTTTGTATGAAAAATGTTCCGTTCTCTTGTAAATCTTAAGAATCCCTTATTGGTTCAACATTAGTAGTGCAAGGATGTTGTGAGCTCTTATTTTCGTACTTTTTCGTACTATACCATATCATAGGCATTTGTCGGGCTTTCATCTCGTCGTCTATAGATAAAGGGACTCATGAGTTGGTATAGAGTTCGTGTAGTCAGTGGCCTTCCGTACAGTGGTCGGCCTTTTGAATTGCACCTTTGAAAGCACTTTATTGAATTGTGGTTGATTGCAAATTTGGTAAGTAAAACATGAGTAGGAAGTAGAAGTGTTGGGGAAGAGGCGGACATAAAACATTATTGAATTGTGGTTAATTGAGAGTGTTGTTGTTGGTGGAATCCGAAGTCAACGATTTGGGACGCACGCTCCTCTTTGACTTTTTCCACTTTTTTCAAAGACGTGTGGGTGTGTTGTGGAAAAGACCTAAAACTCCTTCCAACCTTTCCAATACTATATATTATAAAAATAAAATGATGCGGACGTTGGTTTGAATTAAATAAAATTCACACGTCTTAGTGCGCAGATTTGATACTTCATTTTTCCATTTCATTTACTAATATATATGTTGCTTTCACGTTTATATTTGCTTATTTACTAACATTTGACCTAATTTAATAGGTGAGGTTCTCTTTCGCTAATTAAATACAACTCATGCAAAATCTAAGCTTGTTCGGCCATACGTGTTCAATCGTTTGTGACCTTCACCAACTTCTCTCTACACTCCTACTCTAGGCCAAGGTCATTCATATGCATTTTTGCATCTCATCTTGGTTCCCAACAACGTGGCCTTCATATCTTGATGTCATCCCAAGTCCCAGGATGTCATCGCCCATCGTAATTTGCTTGAACATATATATAAAAAAATGGACCCATGTGTCGTTCGTATCATTAGGGTATCTCGAACATTCATCTATCTAGAACCGATCGAGGCATGAACCCTCCCATATCTATGCTAAGTCGTTTACAGACTCTATACAAGATAGCGAGTGTATATTGGAATATATACCTAATCATTAATATTGGAATATATTTTATATAGTCATAACCCGTTAGAATTTTTTCTTTTACGAGGATTTGGTTAATAGTATATTTTATCCTATTTTTTAGATTTGGTTATTAGTATACTTTCTACCGTTTAGTTGGTAGCTTGTATTTTATTTAAACCTTGTGAATATTAATGAATGTTGGACTTTCGATCCCACCCATGTTTCTTGGACTGAACATCTAAAATTAACCAGGTAAGAGGAAAAATTGATAGTTTATTTGTAGAATAGTAAATGCACGTTAGAACAATGCTATAATATTATGATGTAAGCTTATATGGTAATATTAAATCATTAATAATAGTATTAATAATAGTAAATCAGCAAGTGTCCCAAGATATTCTAAATAAGTATCAACTTAGCATCATCCTCATCAAAGCCTATCTCTATGTATTAATAAATAGACAAAAACAAAATACAATGTAGCAGAGATGCAAGAAAAAAATGCTTTATAGTTTTTATTGGATCCAATGGTTAGTAACGATGCTCAATAGTAATATAACAATATAGACCTTTTTTTTTCGATGGCTCAATCATAAAACCTTCAAACTTAAACGTGCTTAGTTTGGAATAATCCTATGATGGAAGACCTCTTAGAAATTTTCTAAGTACGTGAGGCTACAAGTTAAAAGGATCTATGTTAGTATATAAGAATGGATTTCACTCTTAGAAGCAACAAATAAGTAATAATTTAAAAGCGAGTAGCGATAATATACAGAGATTAAGTAAATTTTACGTACACACGATATAAGAAGTTAATTTTGTTGAAGTTAAAATTATAGGCAATGCAGTGATGTGATGAGATGTTGAGACATATAAATAATTACTTTGCATATCATTCTCTACAAATATTAATACATATTTAACTTGCTACTTGTAACTGTGATATAACACATTTTGGCATCTTCCTTTTCAAGGCAGCAAATTTAGAGAAACTTTCTTAAACTAATATGTAATCAATAACAAGAATCTTCGGCCATAGAACATGAAATTCAATCGCATGGAAAACAAACTCAATATTCCCAGCTATAGGAATGGTCAATGGAACACCATTCTCATGTTCAACATCGATGAACACTCGAACGTCATTAAACGGTATGCCATAAACAACTTCCTGAGACCCTTGGATCTCTGAAATGCCATAAACAACTTCATGAGACCCTTCGATCTCTGAAATCGTTCTTGATGCCACAGTGTTTTCATGTTTCTAATGGCTAGAGACCACATGATTTTCTTGGATAGGAGTTTCCTCTCACCCGGGCCTTTAGGCTGTCTTTTGTAGCCCTTTTTGTTTTCTATGAAAGAAAGAAAAATGTCTTAACCCATATATCCACCTCGAAGGGATCAAAAAGACCGCCTCATTGTCACATGTTTATACAAACCACCATTACTATTTAGTAACAAATGTATCCTAGAGGAACTAAAGTTGTCTAAATAAATAAAAAGTGTATTTGTTGGACTTTTACCTATACAAAAAAAATAATATAATAAATATACATTTGACTTTTGTTCGTATAAGTAATCTACTTGTATATCCACTCATTGGCACGGCCACCAGACTCATCCATGTCGATAAAAATACTGACTGCCTGCAAAGTTTCAATAAATCTATCAAAACACTACCAAAAGAAACAATAACGAGCTAATGTAATCAAAATCAAGCCAAGTGAATTTCATCATTCAAGTTTGTTAGGTCGGCTTAACTCAATTAGTGATCCTTGTTTCATTGTGTTCAACACAAGAATTATGAGTATAAGAATCAAATCATCCACCTTTAAGATAATAGTAGCTATTTTATCCATTCAACTCTACTTAGATTAGTCAGGAAGCAGACTATCGAAATCTATTCTACACCCTTGTACCCTTTTTTTTTTTTTTTTTTTTTTTTTTTTTTTTTTTTTTTTGCCGTTTCCTATCTAAACTTTCCCCTTCAACCCTGTCGTCGCCCATCAGCCTTTGTTCATAATTCTAGTGGGGATATGAGAGCCGACTTCCCAGTAATCTTACCTTTCCTATCCGGGGCCTGTCTTTAGTTTTGTCTAAGCTGTTCCGAATATGGGCAACGGCTCCCCAGCATTTTAACGTATTAGCCACACCATCAAGCCGCAATAGGTACTCTTCCTCGGACAATGGAAATGATTTCTACCAAATTGACAAATATTCAACATTTTAAAGTAGAAATAGTCTCTCCAAATTTGAAGGCAATTATGCTCTGTCTACAGCTCATTTGCCATCATGCACAGTCCATAACTAATTGTTAAAAGATCATCAAAATATGTTGAGCAGGAAGAAAGCATTAAAAAAGAAAAAAGAAAAAAGAAATAGCCTATGCAGCTATTCATCGCCTAGCTTTATATCTCCTTTCTTATCAATACGTTTGATTTTATAGTTATTTTTCAAATAGCCTTTCCCTTCTATTCTGTAGATTATTTATTTGCAAGTCATGTTTGGCTTCATTATCAGTCATTAATTGACTTCTTAACTTTTAGTGATCTTATCAGAGCTTGCGTTTGGTTTTTATTGCTTTGAAAATGTCCATATTAATTTTTGCAGCAGCTACTAGTTCTTAAATCCAGAGGTTCCCTTTCTCCCAAAATTTTATTTGCTACAATTATCTAAAGGAACTTCCAGTAGATAGGTCAATTTTAAGAAAAATTGGTTGCTATGAGAGTATAGATACTCCTACCATGTATTACGTATTATATCAGCATCCTTCTAAAAACGATGTGGGAGCCACCAATATTAAAAAAATTATTTATAAAGACAAAACCATAGTGTGAACAAAGGGAGTATGTTATTCCCATAGTACTCGAAATTTTCCTACCAATTTCCTAATAATTCAGATTAGTTCAATTGTGAGGTTAGAATTAATAGTCCATTTAGGAAAATGCTCTTCATCAGCTTTCAGATGTTATAATTCATAGACAGGTTCCCCTAATTTTGAAAAGTATCTCAGTTGATAAAAGATTTTAGTCTAAAAGTAGCAGAGAAGACTGGATTCTTGCGTACCTGCTCTCTGTATTTCCACATGACATTTAAAGCAAGAAGATTTCGTCCCATGAACTCCTGAATTATGACAGAAACAAGAAAAGAAATCCATAATTTAGTTTGAATTGTGAACAGACCATAGTGACTATATGACCAGGGTATTAAATTTCTATTGGCATGTAGATATTTCTACATATTCATGGGTTCGATATCCACACAAAGGGTAAAGCGACATTTCCATTACATCGTGAAAAAATCGATGAACATACACTGAAAAAAAATGTCGCTAACAGTAATATAAAATAAATAATAAGCATTGTAAAATACTTGTTTATTAATTTAAATAATTTTAGATGTTTATGTTTTTATTATGTTTCAAGAAAAGTCTATCGACATTGATATCGTCATTTTACTGAAATGACATTTTCATTGACATTTCCATAAAAGTTTAAGAACTTATCATATGTTTTTTTACAGTTTAATGACCCATAAGACATAATTTTAGAAGTTTAAAGACTCATTGAACTGTCTAAAATTCAAAAACTTATTTAACACAAACCTACATTTGAATTTGTAATTTAATCAAAGAATAGTAAGAAGTTTAGTAATGGAAGATGAATACCTTCTTTATCAGTTGAACATCGTAAGACTTGCCATACTTATTTCTGATAATAGTAGCTAAGTCAATCCCACTAAACCTGGAATCATCCGTCCCAACCGATCTTTCCAAGTTTTCCCTAAGCATTTCGAAGTTCATCTGAAAGAACATAAATTACTAAAATGAGTCTCCACAAGAAGAAATGATGCCATGATGGTGCAAAATTACATTTTAAGTCAATTTATTTTCTCTTGCAAGTCATCAGACATATCACTTATCAACGTACTACACACTCGTGATTACTATAAAATTTATTAGAATCCAAATCTAAAGGTCTATAATTTCTGATTTCAACTTCATGCAAGTCTCAAGTAGTAGTCTATAATTGAGTTTTTTTCTTTCTTTTGAATCCAAACTATGTGGGATTGAGTACTAACCCCTCCATTTTCAGGTTTGGGACTCTCACTGTCGTTAATCTCACGATCGGACTCATCAGGATCCATGGCACCGTCGACGGAACCTGCAAGAACAGGTCTAATTTGCCGTCCAGTTCGTCGGCGACAGTAAGCAACATGATTCCCATGGTGAGTGCTTGTTTCTCTGGAAGGAAGAAATGGACAACAATACTCCGAATATGAATGCGCAACTCTAGAAATCTTTGCTCTACCTAGATGCTCCTGAATCCCAATCCCGGGCGACCAATTACTCTGGTGACCGAACGTTACGCTCGTCATAATCTGCAAGAACAGTGAATCGGTTTGACTGGAGAAATTAGGGCAACTGAAATCGGAAAGTAGAGGAGTAGAACATCGCCGTTGGTTTGAACGGAAAAATTGTACATAAACATACCTTGAGGATAATCGGAGGATTGAGAGCCGAATCGGAAGCAGAGAAAGAAGAATCTGAGTGAGGATTATTAAAGGATGTGGTTTCGAATTTGTTTAATCGCTTCAGTTGGAGATAAATTTGAACCACTTGTTTGGTTTGCAATTGTAGACCCACACGCATGCTTTTCTATTTCTTGCGAAGAAATGAGTGGCCCAAATATGTGGGAAGAGAATTCAAATGGGAAAAGGAACAAAATCTTGTACACCTACGTTACTCCCATTCTCCCTTTTCTCCATGTGAAATACGGATTTGATTCGTGAGTTTCTAATACATGTTAATTTTGGATGTCAACAGGATTCATTTGGTAAACCAAATTTGGTTTAAATTCATCAAACATTCATAGCTCATAGCTTAGTTGAAAAATCTTTTTTTAGTTGGTTGGCTTGGTGACGTGAATAACTCGAATAGAGCTTATAAGACAAGGTTCTTTTTTTATTATTATTATTATTTAAAAATACTATATTATTTACGTGTTACATTTTATAAGATAAGATTTTTTTTTAATTATTTAAAAATATTATATTATTTACGTGTTATATTATTAGTTAAAATATTATAATTTCATAAAATTCAAATCTCAAATCTCATGAAACTTAAATATTATTATTTACTTTTGGTGCTAATCTAAAAGTAGGGTAAGATTTTGTTGGACGTAACCTATTATTAATTCAAGCGCAATTTTTATGGTTTGAATTAGGTAGCTCCGTGGATTGGATTCTCCAGTAAACATTTCTAATAGAAATAAAATGTTGTTGTTCACGTAGAATAAATGAGGTATGTATTATAAAATTTCATGTTTTTTTTAGTTTATGGAATGACCTAATTTTTTGGTTTTGTTATTATATTTATTAGTTACGATGGCACGCGAATGAGTGATCAACGGATGGTTGTGACTTTCTTTTTAAAAGATTGTTTCATTGATATGATATGAGGATGACATATTTAAAATATTTAAAAAATAATTAATCTATTAAATTTAAAATTTAATGGTCTTTAACGGTGAGATTATTCAATTTATAATTTAAAAAATATTGAATAGGCCAAGAAATTACTGACAGACATTTAAAATTCAGATTGAAATGAAAATTAATGGCCCGGTAGATATATTAGACATTTTTTTTTTAAAATTTTAATGACTTGCTACAAACAAAATAAAAAAATTTAAAATACACCTTTCAAGTTCATATTATTAAAACCTATTAGACCTCAAATTCAAAATTTTTGAAGTTGTATTTTTAATAATTATTTTAAAAATTTAAAAGTATTATTAAAATAATTGGAAGTTTTTTTATTTAAATAAGGTACAAAGTCAAATATATATTCTTTATTCTTTTAATATTACATAATTTCTTTTAATTGGAGTGACGCATATCCCATAGCATACGATCAAATTTCAAACAAGCGGGGAGAGTGGAAAGGTTTTAGCGGATTCTCTGTTGGTTCCCGCCATTAAAGCCTGCTCCACCTCCACTCTACTGGAGCAACCAGACCCAAAATGGCTTCCTCCTCGGCTTCACTTAAATCCAAAACCAGAACCCTAATCGACATCTTCCAGCCAGCGCTTTCCAAACGCATAAAAACCTCACAGACGCTGAAAACCCTTGCTACCACGGACGAGAAAGGCGATTCAGAGCTCACATTGGCTTCCTCTTCGATGGACATCTCTTCCTCTCAGAAATCCCGCATGGAAACCAACAAATGGTTGGCCAGATCGAAGCGCAATCTCAAAATTTCCTCTGATAGGGTTTCCAAATGGGAGAATGGATGTGTGAAGTTGGAGGAGCTTTTGGTGGATGAGACATGGTTCGAAGCCCTTCCCGGAGAGTTTGATAAGCCCTATGCTCTTAACCTCTGCAAGTTCGTAGAGACGGAGATTTGCAGCAGCGGTGTCCCTATTTATCCTCCTCCCTCTTTGATCTTTAATGCTCTGAATTCTACCCCTTTCGATAGGGTGAAAGTTGTTATTCTCGGTCAAGATCCTTATCATGGGCCTGGTCAAGCTATGGGTCTTTCTTTTTCTGTTCCTGAAGGAGTTAAAATCCCATCAAGTCTTCTCAACATATTCAAGGAACTGAGGGAAGATCTTGGTTGTTCCATCCCATCCCATGGAAATCTCGAGAAATGGGCTGTTCAGGTGCTGTTGGCACTCATCTCTTTATTCTAAATACTTAGAAATGCATACTTAGATGTAGCTACTTCTAATATATTGGGGCTACAGAAATGGTACCCACCATTGTCTTCATATGTTTGCCTTTATGCTTTTGGTCTTTACTTCGTTTGCTTAGAATAGTCTTAAAATTTGCGTTGAAGAGATTTTCATCATGGAAAATAGGGCACAGTTCTGACTACACTTAATCTTTATTTGCAGGTTCTAGTTGTTTGATTTGGTTAAAGTATATGTCATGAAGATCTTGCTTATTTTTCATTAGATGAAAGATATGTAAATATAGGTTTGGGATAGATGGATTATATAATAGATATGGTTCATCACAAGGTTCGGATTTTGGTGACTGCTAAGGGAATGAAAAAATATTTTCTGAAATCGGGTGCCTTTTCTTGAATTAAGAACACAAAGATAACTAATAAGCTATGCTGGTTTCAATATATATATTTTTTAAAGTCATTAATTCAAGTTGGAAATTTGGGTTGTAATTAGGTGACTTCTCTAAGTTGAGAGATTGGATCATACAATTAGTAATTCATATTGGCAAAGGATTCTAAATGAAGTTTTTCATGACATTACTCGTATGAATCTGGGCTTGTTTGGCTTCAAAGGATAAGTTGATCAATTCGGGAGAACTTTTCTGCGTGGAAAAATGCACGATTAGTTATTGTGATCTGAAAAAATTATTTTGTAAGAATGTAGTCAGAGTTCTATCTAGTGTCTTTTTCACTATTATGTTGTCTAAATTGATTTTTATATACATTGTAGGGAGTCTTGTTGCTTAATGCTGTTCTCACAGGTAATAATCTTCTTTCCACCTTAAGTTCTACACCTTCTTCATCAATGTGCTTCCATTTTTAAAAATCAGTAAAGTGAAGGGTGAGGTAATATGTATAATGCTTTGATATGTTGTTTGTGATTGTTTTTAAACAAATATTTCATTGATGAGTTTTGCTTTTGACCATCTAAAAAAAATTTCAATAGCTACCAGCTTAAAAGATAATAGCTAACTGTAATGCTATCGGCAACATCTATAACATTGAACCAAAAACTCATCAAACATCACCAAACCGTCACAAAGAGCAACTGCGCTAATATATAGCCATTTCCAGTAGCTAACTGTTCAAGCCGAGATTAGCTACAACTAAAGAAAAATTATAATCTTCCCAAGTTTGCTCATAAACTGCCACCTTTCCTGGGAGAAAAACAGCAGAAAGCCTCCAAATGGGTGATCTTCGACAACAATCTTTATAAAGTACTAACATAACATTGCTGCAATGGAAGCCCTTGGGGAACAAGTTAACAAACGCTCCAGCCCCTCAAAATAGCCATTATAAAAGCTAATAACATCAGACCCAAAGACGAGGCCGAAGCGCCCTTTCCAAAATTGATCACCAAACCAAAAAGAACTGAAAACACAAGACTTTGATAGACACTCGAAGGAATCCACTGCTAGAATCAACACTGTGAAGGGTGAAGTTTCTTGTTTGTTCCCATGTATTAATAAGGGTTTTACATTATTTTGCTTTTAGTAACGATACATGCTTTCCTGCATTTACTTATTGATAAATATTTTGGGTTTTCCTGTTTAGTTCGAAAGCATCAAGCCAACTCTCATGCTAAAAAAGGATGGGAACAATTCACCGATGTTGTCATCAAGACAATATCACAAAATAAGGAAGGGGTTGTCTTTCTCCTTTGGGGGAACTCTGCTCAAGCGAAATTGAGGTACTTCTATAGTATGATATTAGTTCTAACAGGGAGTGCATGACTCTGGAAAGAACCAAAGTAATAATTGAACACGGCCTTTAGATTTTTCTTGTTGAAGAAAAGAAAATCAGTGAACTTGAGGTTAAAATTTTTGCTTCTTCTATATAAATTTCATATATTGATCAGAATCTGGCTTTACAAATTTAATTGGGAACAGGAAATAAAGACCAAGGACTTTCAGTTGAAGACTTGATGTATTTTGATAGATGAAGTGATGTAGGATGAAATATTAGATAATTACTATAATTTAGTTAATATTAGTCTAGTTGACATGGTACTCTATGAACTTGCCTTGGGGTTCACCAGACGCAAGCTTGAACACCTATGCATCAAGTTGGATCAACTCAAGGTAAAGGTTTGAATGGATTTACCTTTGGTTAAAGGCCAAGAGTTAAGCGAACTAGTTCCTATCTCAAGGCTAAAACACTCCACAAGTTTGGTGACCAACCAAGCTTGAATGCCAAAAAACATACGATCCTAAACACAAGGCTTCAACTTCAATCTGTTGAAATAAGAGGAGCACTTGGGTTTATATAGCCAAGGAGTTCAAAAACCAACCTAGATTCTCTAAATAATATAATATTATTTAGAATGACCAACCTACTCTAGAAAGCTTAAAAGGAATACAAGTTCAAAAATCTTCTAAAAATTCTCCTAAAATATCCTTCTAGAAACATTAGTAGGTGTGAGACTATGCTTGGTCGATTGCCTGTGTATAGTGAACTCCAAAAGAAGTTCATAAAGCACCATAGAACTAGCTGTTAACTTTTAGATTAACTAGTATTTGATTAATATGTTAGCTTTGATTCGTTGCTTGTTAATTTTATTGTAAGGATATAAATAGTCACCATTTAGGATTATAAAAAAGCTTTTGAATATTAATTTGAAACATGACTTTTTTAAGAAGAAAATAGAACTTTGTTTTTAGAGAGTGTTCTCTCAAATTCTAGTATGAATTTTCCTTGTTTGGCCGTAATTTAGCTGTTAGGTACCTATAGATAGAACTTTGTTCTTAGAGTGTTCTCTCAACTTTTGAATGAATTTCCTTTGTTTGGCCATGATTTAGCTGTTAGGTACCCAAACACTGAAAATACACAGAAACTCAAAAGATGACACAAGATAGTAATATATTGCAGTATTCAAATAAGTCACAATGTAACAATAGCTTTTCGAGAGGGCTATCTCTCTTCCAATGTCCTACAATGGATAATCCCACTCAAATTGATCCCCAGTAGACTCCTAGAATTTGTTTCTTCGTCTAGGTATTTACCACCACCATATTCATCAACCCACTATCATCATAGCCCATCCAAACCAATGTTTCAGCAAACAAAAAACAAGAAACGACACACTTTCTCAACTAATTTCATAGTCAACTTCGACAACTTTGCAAAGATTAGATGCTCTTTGTGTACCATTAACAAATTCCCTCCAAATCAGCCTGACTAACTACAAGGGCAGAGACAAAGCAAATGATAGTGATGAGAAGTCGAAGATAGTTACATTAAAGAAGTTGAAGAAAACGATGATGATATAATAATCAAAAGACATTGAAAAAGACAAGGTAGATGAAGAGGAAGTCGGAAATGACAAGGATTAAAAGAGGAAGTCAAAAAAGAAGAGGAGAATGAAAGTGACTCGATGTCGGACAAGAATATACTATGCTAGATGTTGCAACATCGTTAGAGGGGGAAACCTTTGTTGTTGGGCTTTGTCAGAGAGATTTGTTTTGATCGCCATAGAGTTGTTGAATGCTACAATTTAGTCAGAGGCTGTTGGTTCATCAGAGGTGACCAATTTGTCAGAGCTTGATGTTGTCAGACAAGGAAATAAGATGCTAGATGTTGTGGCATTATTGGAGGGGAAAGATTTTGCTGCTACAGCTTTGTCAGGGGGTTTATTTTGAACATTGCATCTTCGTATTAGGATGCTGCTTTGTCGGAGAGGAACGTTTACGATGCCACAACGTCATTTGAGGGGCACATTACAACGCAGGAAAAAAAGGAAAGAAAGAAAGTGGAGACATTGTGGCGTTGATGCAAAGAAATGTGAAAACAGAACGTTCTTTGTATATTTTTAATCAGAAACTTACGTGAGACCATTGTGACTATAGCATTGAGCCCATTATTTGGTCACTCAAAGCCTAATTTCCACTTCATTTTCGAGAGATTTTCATGGAGTATTATTAAATTCTAGTCTCTATTCGGAAAAAATTTGCACCAAGATTTTTCAATTGGAGGGTTACCACACTCAAAAGAGCAGAGGAGAGAGTCTTCATTTTTGTAACCTCAAACTTGAGGATAGGTCTTTTTTCTACGTTGGGTGATGTTAGATACTCAATATAACTTAGTTACTATTAGTTTAGTTGTTAAGTTAACTTCGGACTCATTAGTTTTAAATTATTATTTTGCATTTAACTCGTTTGTTAATTGTATTGCAAGCCTATAAGTAGCCACGTTTTAGGATTGTGAGGAAACTCTTGAATATTATTTTGAAATAGAACTTTAATTTTGGAGTGTTCTCTCAACTAATGGAATGGATTTCTTGTTTGGCCTTGGATTGGACCTAATCACGAATTCTCTGCATCATAAAAGCAGTAGGGTCAAGAGTAAGAAAACATTGTAATTCCTGCATGCTATTAGGTGTGTTTGTTTTTAGCTGCTTTGTGGTTTCGTTGGTTCATTAGCGAGAGTAGAACTCTTGGGTTCATTTGCTAGAGTAAGACTCTTGTGCATCTTTTTCTTTGTTCAGCAGCAAATTGGTTCTTGCTTTCCTCCATGAACTCTAAGACCTTCAGGCATGCGTGTCTCTGTGTGTGTTTTACCTCTCTAATATGACTTTCACCCTCTTGAATTTGGATTATTTCCCACAACCATCGCCCCTATTCCACAGCCTGGAGTGCTGTTCTCATCTGATAATTTTTCTTCTATCTAAGCGCTGCAAGTTTGCTCATCATTTCTTCTAAAATGTTCTGCAATGTCAGCATATTCTCCTAGACTCTGAATCCTCAAGTTTGAATTGCTTTAATGCCAAGTTGATTGGATTGTTATGGTAGAAATTAATGATAGCTACTACCAAATTAGAAAGGAAAATTAATTTGAGAGGCTAACCACTCAACTTTGACGAACTTATTAAATTACTATGGATATGCCACTGGTAATATTCCTTATATTGCTCAATTGCATTTCATATTAATAACTCACATATCTCATGCAAATATAAAGGCCACACCCACATTTTAGGGGATGTGTGGTAAATACTTTACTTTAGTAGTCATTTGGTACATATCTTGCTATGCAGGCTCTAAGCTTACGAGTATAGGAACTTTTCCTGTGAAGAACAGGAAACTATTTGAGAAAACATGGTTTTGCTGAGCTTTAAAATCAGCATGGTGCAATTTTCATTTACTTTATCTAGCTTAGAACAGCTTAGGTTCTATTGTCTTGATAATTAACTTCACATAGAATCTGATGTATGAACAGGTTAATTGATGAGAAAAAACATCACATTCTCAAAGCCGCGCATCCTTCTGGTTTGTCGGCCAACAGAGGCTTCTTTGGTTGCAGGTTAGTTCCATTGTTTAATTCCATTATAAATTTTTTAAACCTTCCAGTTCAAATATTAATTGGGATTTGCTCACACCTTTGTACTTCATCATTTCCCTTCAATATGGTTCTTACAATAACAACATTTGCTAGTATGCCACTTGGTATTTTGTGTATATACAGAACACTTGGTTCTCTGCCTTTTTTCTCTAAGATCAAACTTCTTTAGTTGGAGCACTTTTTGGCTCGATTTTATATGTGATTATAATCATATGGTCAATTTGGTATGACTTTTTGATTAGTGGTAAACATCTTTAGCCAACCGAAACGAACTTCTTTGAAATTTTTTATAGTTTTGATTTCATATTAAAAAATGATAATAAGAATTCTCAAAGACTTGAAAACACTTACGGAACATAGATGTTTATAGATAAGGGAGAAAATGCTTCAAGTAATTCACTAATATGAGGCAAAGTTGATGGATGCCTTTTCATTTCCCTTGGAATGCTGTCTCTCATCAAGATTGTTTACTGCCAATTGTTGATTTTCTACAGGCATTTTTCTCGAACAAACGTGCTTCTCAAGGAACTGGGTATTGACGCCATAGATTGGCAACTCTGATCAAAATACTTGCTTGAACCATTGCAGTTAATTTTGTGGCTCCATAGTCTGCTGGATTGACGATTTTTGTGGAATTTTCAGTTGTTGATTCATCATTGTTTAAATGATGAGATGCCCATCCTTTCCCATTTTTGTATTATAGTGTTTATACTTGTAGTTAGATATTGATCCCAAAACAGCAAAGCCCTTCTTTATGAATTAGGGTAAAATTAGAAGAAAGTTGGGATAAATGTGTGTTGGTAGCAAATGTTTGGGTGTTCTTTCAACTCTACTGTGTAAGAGATCTTATTTTAGCCCCTTATGCCTTAATATTTTTTATTTAGACTTGTTATGGATGAATGTTCAAATGAATTGTATAATACTTAGTAAGTTCAAAGGAGAGAGAATTTGGGAACAAACTAGGAATTATAAATACAAAAAATGGCTGAAAGGAATTAGTGAAAATTAGCCTAAAGTGTTTTAAAAAAGTAACCCTACATTATTATTATTTTTAATTTCAAATTTATGTCAATCCACTTAGTATTATATCATTCAAGTTAACTTTAGTCAATTTCAACCTTCAACAAAAAAAAACAATATAATTGAAATATGTTAAAATGTAAGGTTTGAAATTTTCTTGAACAATGCATATAGCTAACAACATATATTTTGAGAATAAAATTATTATAATCCAAAAGGATTTGGCTATTTTGTTTTTTATTTTACTTTTATGGTTCAGAGTCCAAAGACGTTGAGATGGCCGAGTTGGTCTAAGGCGCCAGATTAAGGTTCTGGTCCGAAAGGGCGTGGGTTCAAATCCCACTCTCAACAAGTTTGTTTTCTTTTTTTTTTTTTAATTATTTTTTCGTTGCCTACCCCTATTCCGTGACCCGGTCAAAATCCTCCAAGCTTTCCCATCAATGGCGGCTTCCGCCTGCCTAAAGTTCTTCTTCAATGTCCCGTAATGTTCTCCCAATCCCCTTGCAATTTCCACTAACTTCAACTTCAAAATATTTTTAGCATCCATCAGCTTCTTCCAACTCTTAAAACAGACTAAATTTTCACATTAGGTTATGTTCTCCCACCCCAACTTCACACCAAAATTATGTGTATCAGCTTCCCAGTTGAGTTGCTAGGGTCAATATCTCGACTACGTGTAACACACGATGCTTCAAATCACATGCTATAACATTCTGACACCGAATTTGGAACACTCGTAAAGTTTTTTATTTTCAAAATAAGGGATAATAAGAAGAAAATTAAAACACTCTAAATAGAAAACACATCAAATTTGATAAAACATTCCCAATTCAACTGTACATTTCTCGGATTTGTTAAGTACAAAAGGGTTTAAATTCGTTTAAATTCATTCAAATAAAAATATAAAACCAAAAACACGCTTTTTATAAAACCAAAAACACGCTCGACTACAAGACACAAATCTAGGATCTACTACAATTGCACAACTCCTACGTACGTCTACCATGAACTGCTACCTCACAAAATACATGAACTAAGAGTGAATATAAAATACTCAATAACCTACCTATAGGCTTTAATAGATTTTTGTTATGACTATGTACCACAACCATATTGTGTGATACTAGTCAACTATTTTGTAATTGGGAGTTAATCAGTAGGTTTTGGCCATTGGAGACTAAATTAAGGTAAAAAAAAAAAAAAAAAATCTATTAGCAAAAGTAGACTTTTTTTCTCTCTAAAGTTGGAAATGATGTATTTACAAAAATAAGGCAGTCAAGATGCTAGACACGTCTTGACATTGTGTACCCTAATGCATAAAGTACATAAACAGAATTGAGTATGTCAAACGAAAACACGAAGGCACATGTGTTTTGGGCGTGAGAACTCCCAAGTCGAGTCTCAACGCCACTATCATCGATCTTTAAGTTTGTCATGTAAAGCTTAATGAAAAAGAACATTCATATTCTCTAAATTAAAGCTCGGACTCTAACCAAGAATAAAAAATGTATAAGATTATGATCGAACATCAAGCGCCATCAAATTTAATTCCTTGCATATCATTTGGTAATAGATGTATATGAACGATCAGTAACTTCCGTGGCATATCTACATGTATACAACAACTAAAGCCAATGCCAAGAGATGCCAATAAATGCCAATTAATCTATGTGGTTAAACCTCTCATCAAAGCTTTCATTTTATAATTTGCCTGAAAGAAGCAGATGCAGGATGCCCACCCAAATAGCTTAGAAATTCTCCCTCGTCGCCTCTCAGAAGCCTCTGGGCTCACTAAAAACTTCCATTGCAAACCATATAATTCGAGTCAAGTCAAGTCAAGTCAAGCCGAGCCATGCTAGAATCTATTCCCCAAGCAGGAATCTGTTCTCAGATCCTTCACAATATATTTGAAGGGCAGCTCACCACAATCCAGCTTCAACTTTTATATTTTGTATTCTAGCTCTGACATCCAACAACAACAAAAGAAGACACAAATCATTTCAACAATTTGAAAAGTAAAATTCTTCTGTGATGAATTCGAATTCTTTCGTCTTTAGAATAAGAAATGTTAGTTGATATCATAATCCAGTTAGCCTTAATGGAAATCTTAAACTTGGCTGGAAGACTCCAAACAAGGTGCCCTTTGCCCAATCATCATAAGCTCAAGTAGAAGAAAGCCTCAATCATCTATTTTTTCATTGAGAAATTGTGGAATTCATTACCTCAAGTTGGGAGTGCTCGAGTCCTTAACTTGCCAACAAACAAACAATCTTTGCGTTGCCTTCTGGCAGTGGATTCGATAAGAAAGCTACAATGGATAGAACGGAATTAGTGAATGCTTAATAGAAAGCAAGATGTCATTCACAATGAATAGAACGGAATTAGGATCTATCTCTATGCCATTGATAGTTGTCTTCTCCCAATTGATTTTAGCTCTGAATCACTTCCGAACTTCTCTTCCTCTTCTTAGCTGAAAATCAAGATGTCATTCACAAGCTTGAGATGATTGAGAGTGATTTGTCACTTCCCATCAAGAAACCCTTCACCAAATTAAGGGAGCTTATTCTGCACATGCAATGTACGTATGGAAGGAGACTGACAAAGCAACCAAAAGAAGAGCTATGTTATCATACACTTACAAATAAAATGACTTCCCCAATATCAAAGGAAAAATCAACCTCAACGTCCTTACAGCAAGAACATCCCCCCTTCTTTACTATCTACATCTACTTGTGAGTTTGAAATTAGTTGAAACCAGGACAACTCCCCAGCAGACGCTTGAACCATGCCTCCTTAGAACAAGACTATCCCTAACCTATGCCACTAATTCCAACTAAAGAACCAAAATGACAAACCTCACCATCTTAACACAACTCCCCAAACAGCCCACTTGAAAACTCAAAAGGCTTGTTCAATCTTTTCGTTTCCTTTCTTTATTGGAAAATTAAGCTTTTAGTTTTATGATCTTTCGTGTAATCCTTGCTCAGTGTCTAATCTTTGGGGACCAATAGATACCTTGTTCGTGATATCCAAAAGTTCCAACCAAAGGGCCTTGCATGCATCACAATAGTCATTTGTGATTCCCAGCTCTCTTCCATGACATCAATACCCTTGATTTTTAAGTCACCGCGGCTTTTCAATGGACGTGGTCAAACACTTCCTTGATCCAAACCCCAAGATGATCCTTCATACATATAAAGAAAATGTGTCCTCATGCTTTCCTAACACCATTCAAATATTCTCCATCAACAAGGTTGTAAGCTTTTTCGACGTCAAGTTTTATAATAACTCCATAGCTTTTTTCTTCTTTTCCAATCCTCAACAGCTTTATCGGCCATTTCAATGGAGTATATCGATTGTAGATTTCTTACAAAAGCATCTCAAGTTCAATAGTCACTTGAGGCAAAATTGCCTTCATCCTCTCAACAATCACCTTAGTCACGGTTTTACAGGGACCACTAGTTAGTAGTGTAATCTTTAACATTTTTGGTATCCACTTTTGGGGGAAAAAGAGAGAAAACCCCTAGTTGATAATGGCATTAGAGATGTCTTTCTGCAAAAATAAAAATAAAAATACAGAACATCGTCATGCTCTCAAACATGTAGGTGTTGTGCAAATTTTTCAAGAATTTAGAAGAGGAACCATGAGGGTCGGGAGCCGTGGTATTTGAAGACTAGTGATTCCATCGAAGACATCCTACTCCATAAATTCTTTTTTCTTCCTTTTTGATGAATAACTAAACTTCCATTGAGGAAAAAAAAAAAAATGAAAGAATACAAAAGCATGTTGTCACCATCGCACTTCTTCAAGACTTACAAAGGACAACACTTACTTTCGCTCTTGAGAAGTCAGCCAACTCGAATTTTGGATTGTTGATGGTACAAAGGGCCTATCTCACAACCTCCACCCCTTTTCTAGGAAAACGAGTTAAGAAAAGAATGTTAGAGAAAAGGTGTTGGAAAATGTTTTTTGTCGTAAGCTAGCAAGCAATTAAGGATAATAACAGCATTCATTGCGTACAACTCTCGGTAGGAAGGATTGACAAATAGTCATACCCACATAGTGCATTATGAGGCAAGGTGTCATACACCAACAAAAATATAAGGAAAGTAAACAACTATGCTAAAATGAAAAACAAACAATGAAAGCAAGGTAAAAACGGAGTGGAACGGGCATACGACCATGAGAAACACGTCCTGAACAAGCATGATCGTGACACATTGCATGCAAAAAAAGAGCCACAAAAAAGGAGAATGTGACAAACTAAAAAAGGGGTCTCCAATCAAGTAAAACAAGACCTAATGGATAGTAACAAAATGGTTTTGCCACCAAAGTCTACAAAAAGACGTTGAACTTAATATAGGCCCAAACATCACTTGAAGACCTTTCAAGCTCTCTCCATACCCAATTATTCCTATTTCCCCACTGGCCCCACAAAACAACACACACCCCAACATGTCTCAAAAAGTCTTTCCCTCTCATAAAAGGGAGGATGGAGAAGGAACTCCTCAATTCTCTCTCTAAAATACTTCTATGAATGGTGAACAAGGAAATCAAAATGGCCCTTGAGTTAGAATCTAAATCGTTCATCTTTGTCTTATAACATACAAAAAAAAAAAAAAGATGGAGAGGAAAATTTTAGCACAATTTATCCATCTCTAATTAGACAAGTACAGATGCTTAAAATGATCTTAGTAACGAGGGATCTTACACACTTATTCTTTCGCCTTTTCTTTTTGTAACGATCTTATGCACATCTTTGATTGGTCGACACCTCACCCACAACAAGCCCATCACCTCTTTGGATCCACTCTATTAGGTCACCTTTCAAGATGGAGAAGAAGCACCTTTAGGTCAACTTTATGAAAGCTTTCTTTTGGGTCACTTGGATTGAATGAACCAAAGAACCTATTGAAGAAAGGAGAGGCATTTTGACCATCTTTAGGATGGTATTACATGCTTTGCTATTTCTTGGTATAAAATGATCTCTCTTTTCTAAGTCTTATACTTTTGTATCTATTTTGTCCCAATGAAGAAATCTTTGGTATCTCCTTCGAATCAGGATTTTTCTCCCATCAATGATATTGTTTCTCATCCCAAAAAAAGACCAAAAACAAAAAAGAGCATTCATCTCTGATCTTGAGCCACAAGTATCTAATCTTTAGGACCAAAAGATATCCTCCTTAGTCAAGATATCCAAAAGTTCCAACAAGAGGACCTTGCATCTTTTTCATAACGATCATTTATAGTTTCCAGCTCTCTTCCATGACATTGATATCCTTGTCTTTTTCAATCAGCAAGGCTAATTGACTGATGGCATGGTCTTTTCGTGAAAAAATACCAATTGAAGTGGAGGGCTTCTTCAAACAACAAGGAGTTAGCTCTCTTCCATGACATTGATGTCCTTGTCTTTTTCAATCAGCAAGGCTAATTGACTGATGACATGGTCAAACACTTCCTTATTTGCACATGGTCAAACACTTCCTTATTTGCAAACTTAAGAAGATCCTTTAAAGCTTTATGCTTGAGCATGAAAGCATACAAAAGCCATCCTAGTCCCCCCAGCCCTCCAAATGAATGCTAAAAGACGGTTGCTTCAACCACATGTCAACATATACACATTTGTATACATAAAAAATAAATAATAGTGCCCAAGTGCGTGCGCACTTACTCCTATATTAGAAATTCATATCATTGTATCTGTCTTGTCTTATCCATGTGTTGTGTCTGTATTTGTGTCCCTCCTTACCCCTACTGTTCTCATTAAGAGGATGGAAGTGATTAACTTTTGCTCCTTCACTAATCAACGAAGGACAACATTGTGTAGTTACCAACAATATCTGTCGGGATGTATTAGGATAGAAAAATAGAACCAGCATGAAGCTTTCCATCTCAAGTTTAACGAAATTTCTTTTCGGTGCACATAAATCTAAGCAAATAAGGGACAAAGTTACCATTCAAACTTTCTAAGGCTAAGCACCATCTCATAACTGTCTTCACCAGCTTAATAACGGTTATCTACAAGGGAAGGATTCATAAATCTTAGTTTAAAAGGTTCCATAAAATTTTACGGCATTTGCCATTTGCACGGTTGCAAGATGCTTACCAAAACCCAACAAACGCAGCAATTTACAGCTAGGGTCATCAAATTCAATGTAAAGATTGCCAGATAAATAACTTGTTTGCAAGCTTACCGACACTAATTTTACTTAGCAAGCAAACCACGTCTAGGCAGGCAACTTAAGGCAGCAGGGCCGTGAACCTTGCCTCGAACACGAATCCTCTGTAAAGCCCATCGCTATATCCAGGCACCCCACATATCCACCGCCACTCTGCTTTTCCAGAACAACAATCCCACAATGCCATCATCCCCATTCTCTTCGCCGAAAAGCAAATCCGATCACCACCACCAAAAACCTTAAACTTACTTGACCCTTGAAAGCACTGAAACATCTGAACAGGCATACGACCCGCCTCATCCCACTCCAATGTATCCAAATCCAACCTTAAAATCAGAATCGTCGAGCACGAAGCAGTCAACGAAAACGACGATTTGAGCCCACCCACCATCAAGATTTGGTTCCCCGTCCCTCGGACCAAACGAGGCCGTTTCAAAATGTCAAAAACATCCCCCCATTCGTGCCTTTCAAGCCGACCCCAATTCTGGGAGCTCTTGAGATCAGTAATAGTACAAGAAAACAACTTCCATTGGCTTCTCCACGGAGAACCCACATCACAAAGAGCATAAACCGAGTTAGAAACCAACACAGGGCTTCGAGGTTTCGAAGGCAGGTTAGAAGAGAATTTACTCCACTGATTCGACCCAGAGAAATAAAGAGCCGCAAGCTCCGTCAAAACCATTACTCTATTAGCAGAGTCAACCAAAACCGAGCCATGTCGGGACCAGGCCGAGCCGAGCTGCGGCAAGACCCGGAACTGGCGAGTCAAAGGGTTACAAACTACAAGCGACTTATTCGACTCAGGAGACTCCGGCGAGTCACCCCAGAGATAAACAAGACCGAGAGAGGACGCGACAGGGTGAGGGAATCGAAAGGGCAAAAAATCGAGGGAGAAACGAAGCCACTGATTCTGATCAGGGTCATAGACGTGGAGAGAAGAATTGGCGGCGGCGGCAGAGAGGCTCTCGTGACTGTGGTGGTGGTGGTGGTGATGCGGCGGCCGAAGGGCGATGAGGTGAAGAGGGGGACGGATGGAGATGAGGTCAATGAAGAAAGGGGATGAGATAATTTGGTCGAACAGCTTGCAGACGCAACGGCAGATCATAATTTGACGGAGAGGGAGGGATAGGAAGATCTGATGGAAAGTGTCATTGGGAAGACAGTATATCGGAGAAGCTTCCATCCGGCGATGGGCGGAGGCGGAGGTGGAGGAGGAGGAAGGAGACTTGGGAAGGGATTGAAAATGGGGGATTGTGGGCTGTTATCCAACGGGGAGAAATAGAGCTAGAAAGTGATGAGCTGGTTTTTTCAATTAAAAATAAATAAATAAATAAAATACAAAATTATACAATATAATATTTAGTTTTTAATAAATTGTAACCACTCGCATTTGAAAATAACCTTTAATTTAAAACTTTCCTTTAAACGCATGCATTTATAGTTAAATTTAAAAACATCCTTCAAAGTACACGAGCAAAGCCCTAGCTCGTGTCTGTCTCCACCTCGACTACTCCGTCATGTCTCGTCTAAAAAATTTGAATTAGCAGGGTTTCGCATATAAAATATACTCAATAAACATATTATTGGTAGCTCATAGTTCATTATTAAGTTGGATTGATGTTAGTTCATTCATTCAATATCTTATTCTCGTTTGGGGGTTCATTTGTAGGCAATATCCTAAGTTTACTCATTCTTCCTTACCCTTGAATTTTTCTAAAGCTTTTTAAGTCTCCTAGTTAGTCGTTTGTTTTCTGCTAGTCTATCGTCGTCATCATCATAGCTCTAGGTTCCGAGGCGCAACCTTGATATTAATCTCATAGGATTCATGCATGCTAAGGCTCAATCAACTCTAAGTACAATTGTAGACCTTTTTTGTTCCTGACATGTTCAATAAAGAACAACGGGCTGACAAACAACAGTTGGCAAACTTTCTAATAATTTCCACATAGCACAAATCATATGTCATAAAATATCGTATATCAGTTCTATAGTTACCCAACCACTAAAAATCGAGTCAGGTTTACAATTAGGAGCTAGTTGGCGAACCTCTAATCGTTACTCCAAGGTACAACTGTGGACCCCTGCTACTCATGACGAGCTCACTATAGGAAAGCTAACTCACAAACTTACTAGCACTAGTCCTCACAAATTATCGTCTATAAATTTAAAAGTCAGTTCTATAGCTATCTGAACCCCTAACAATCGCATTAGGTTCACGATTAAGGGCTAGTTGGTGCACCCTTAATTATTCCCATATAACAGCTAAAATTACACACATAAACTGAAGACATAGCATGGCGACCTAACATGGATACTTAGTATTAATCTCATATCTCGATTGGGGAAGAGAACGAGGAAATACCATATGACCCAATATATCTGACAAGTCGCATTATAGGTCACCCCACGATGCAAATTAGTTCATAGTTTAGTTTGTACTCTATAAGTGAACATCATAACATTCAACATGTATAATTCTCAGCTCATCCTATGCTCAAATCTTAATATAAGTTTCCTATAACGTGCTTTGTATCATATTAAAGACACATTTAATTTAGTTCAAATCAAAGCTCAAGAGTTCATTTTCTCGATAACAGTGTACCATAACGTTTAACGTGCTCTTACATACATCAAATCAGCTCATTTCATGCTCAAATTTCTACGGCCTTTTTATTATATCATACTTCCATGCATACTAAGAACATGACTAAATTTAAGAGTATGAGGTGCCACTTGCATTTTTTTATTCGAGTTTGCATATCTTAATGGAGTTTCACAAACCACTTCGTATACCATATCATTTCTATTTAGGCCCTAATATATATGTCATGAATTTTGTCAATGAATTGTTGAATGGTGTTAATAGAGCTAGTAGATTTCACGAGTCGAAGAACATCCAAATAATTCAAAAGACATATAAGATGTCAAGAGTAGAGGGATATGAGATACCGATTTTCTTGTTCTTTTTTTCTTTAGATTTTCTTCACTGGATCACCTGGCATGAAGTCCTTACCTCTGGACTCAATACTACAAACAAAAGTGAATATCATGCAGTTATATAAATTTATAAACTCAATAACAATCAGCACATAACCATATCCAAGGCGCTACATGAATGTCTAGCACATTGATAAAACCTTAACCAAACGGCGTCTCGACCTTTTCGATCCCATAGTTAATGAGATTAGCCGAAGTACTTGAAAATTAACCCATACAAAAGATTATGTGAGGAAATTTTTAAAAAATTGGGGTTCAACAGTAAAAAAGATGAGATAACACCTTCCTCACGCATTCTCTTTTGCTTCAGGGACCTTCCTCTCATGTTCTCTTTCGCTTCAGAGACTTGATACTCTTAACAATATAGCTGACCACCTCCTTCAAAGTAGCTTTCCTTCCTTCCTTAAAGTTCCATAGTTCGGGTACGGAGTAACGACCACTTGGATTATATTCATTCATCTCTTTCAGGGCAGTAACGACAGCATTGTATATCTCGTCGCCCCATTCCTGCTTCAGACCTTTCAATTTCTCATCGTCTTCATCAATATTCTCCTGCCATGCATCATATAGTTCACAATGTAATTTTTAACTAAAAAAGACCATCAATTAGAGATCTGTAGCTTCACAGTACTGTTTGTTTTTGTACCATGTGGATAATGTCCAAGTCTATTTGGCATGTTTTCATGACAAGTACCCAGGTAAAGGCAAGGATTCACAATAAAATAGCTATAGATGGATAGAAAGACCATAGACTAGAGACTAGAAGAAAACATCCATTTAAAAAAAACAGATGATTGAAGGCAGAAACCTTGAAAGCTCACTTTAGTGGAATTGTGCATTCGTGCATTCGTGCATTAAGGGAAGTATGCGAAAGTATGGTGTTATTCGGTTTCGTCTTGAATACACTTGAGAAGGGAGGTAATCCCAACCTCAAGTTATTCGAGGCACTATTAAAGAAATATGGGTCACTCCTCAAACAATTTAAATCTACAAAAAGGATGATGAGAAAGACATATTCAGGTACCTGGGAATCCCCATCAATAGTAACAACTTTAAATGGATGCCAATTTGGATCAGTCAAACTATCCTGCCACAAGGAACATAAAGTGGAGGCTTGCACCATTGCCTCATCAGGAGAAAATTTCTGTTTGCAAGTGTTTTGGAATGGTTTAATATCAATATCTCCCATTCTCTTTATTCCAATATTAGGGCGGCCATTTGATGATTGATCTTGCAATCCCTACACAGCAAAATCATTGATCAATGAGAAACGAGTACACGACGTCAAGATTGTATCTCTTTTTTCTATTAGGAATAAGTTGGAGCATCAAGAGAGAATCATAATTAATAGAAGGGATGCACGAGAACGTACAGTTATTAATTCTTTGCGGGCGTCTTGTAATTCATCGTTGCTTTCACGCTCCTTGGCAACAAGTGTTCGATATAGCTCCTGTAAATCGTTCAAATCCTCAACCTTTTGATTCAAATCATCATCCATTTCTTTCATCTTCTGTTGTACTCCTACATCATCTTGATCCTCAAGATGCTTCATAACTTGCAGTTTCCCTTTCAGTTCTTGAATTTCCATTTCCAGCTTCTGCTTCGCATCCAGCTGCTTTTCCAACTGCAGAATCTTGCTTAAAGCTTCTTCTTTCTCTCTCTGGATGAAAAAAAAATATTGAATCATTGCTTTTTAACGAGAAAATAAAGCGGAAATTAACAATGAACAAACCTTCTGCTCTTCAACAAGGCGTAAAACATTTTCGTCAGCTCTTCTCTGTTCCAAAGAAGCCAACTGGAGCGAATTGTTCCTCATATCATTCTAGAAGAACAAGAAAAATTAAAAATGATTGTAAACCACATCTCTGATAGTAAAACATACATAAGTTCGAGCTATTAGCTTAATGCTTACTAAGCCCCAGATCGTCTTAAACATGAGAGAACATTGTATGAAACATGAACAATAACAGGGTAAAGATGTGAACCAGGAGGCCTCATATCACCTTTTTCTTCTCTTCATCGTGTTTTTGTCTCTCAAGTTCAGTCAATGCTTCACGTTTGTTCAATTGCTTACTCCAGGAATCAAGTTTCTTTTTCTTAGTCTCCAACTCTTGGTGCAGTTTTTCTTGTTCTTCTAATATTCTCCGAACATTATCTCGTGCAAGTCTCTGTGTCTTTCTGGTTTCTGAACCGAATAAGACAAATCATAAACATCAAATGGCACAGTATCAGAGTTATGCAACATAAATAGACACATGGTGACCTCTTTGCAAGTCTCTTTGCCCTAGGGAAATCATAAATGCTTAACAAATACGATCATCATCTTTATGGGAGGAGGTTTAGAGACAAGCCATTTTAATACGAACTTGAAGTTATGTAACTGAACATTCGTTCATATTGTGGTTGTGAATATAATAGTACACTTGAGGAAAATATAGTAGAACATGAGGAAACTAAACACTCATGCATATATCCCCTCCACACAAACAAAAAAGAACAACCTTCAACAAAAGCATGGTGAAGCTGGTCTTTCTCTTCAAGCATCCTACTTAAAGACATTGTCTTCTCATTGTACTTGTATTGTAGTTCATCCAGATTTTTATTCGTCAAATCAATTTCATGTGTAAGATTCTCCACAACCGTATTCCTACTTTGAGTTGCCTCGTTCACAATGTCTGAGACGGTTCTCAATTTCCCTCTCTGCCGAAGAAACTCGCCTATAGGCTCATTTGAGTTATAATCGTCGGCGCGTGCACACCAACCATAAATTTCCAAGCTGGAATTTGTTTTGGTTTTCCAATTCTTTTTACTATGATTGTTGGTCTCAAACAATTTTTCGAAGTCCGTTGCATTCACAAAACCATTCCAATCATTATTGAATTCAACTACAGCCTGAGCATGGGATTCCTTCTCATTCCAAAAAGTATAAACATCTAAGGGCCTATATTTAGCAAACTTTTGTCTCCAATACCCTGAATCGCAGACCGACTTTCTGTCCTCCCCTACTGATATATTGACTATGACTCCCATCCAAGGCCACACATAAAGCTCATTTTCTGAATCTCGACTGATAGGAGCTGGTGGAGTTGGACGCCGTATTTGGTCCGCTTCAGAAGCTAGCTCATTCTCTAGATATTTTGCTAAAGCAAGATGGTTCGCCTTCTGTCTAGCATTCCTGTTCTTAGAGCCTTTACTAACTCCAGAAGCATGCTGGAGTAAATCCTTATATTTGTAGTCCTGTTTTTTCTTCCCCATACAGAACGGACATCTAAGAATTCCATTTGCTGTTTTCACAACTAGTTTTCCAGTCCTCAGCTGTTCATATGGTTTGTCCGCATAATCATTTATCTCTGAGTCACTGAAATCTGACTCTTCTTCACTGCTGTAGTCCATCTAAAACATTACATTGAGAATAATTAAACAAGAACTGCAGAATGATACATCGTTAACTATTGAGCATTCAAGGATCCAAAGCAATCTATCATGAAATATCCATATAAATGTCACACATATACAACAAAAACTTGGTAATAGCACAGGAAATCAACCAGAAACCAACCACTACTACACAAAAGCTTGTTGACCAACAACTGATGACATTATAAAAGGTCCTCCCAAATAAAAGAACCCAAAAAACAAGGAAAAGAAAAGAACCCCATGAAACTTTAAGCGCCGAATTTCGATATAAAAGCCCTCGCAGCTTGTATGGAGACTAGTAAAGGAATATAGAAAAGGACTTCGACAGTGAAATCCTTTGGCAGGTTGATTTAAGGTTTTTGAGTACAATGTTCATTAAGGAGTGGGGAAAAGACTGGATCAACATCTGGAATCAAACATAAGAACTCAAATACTTCACATCGCCTCGAAAATGAGTTACAGAATCAAGCAACATTGAGAAATAGAATTTGTAATAAGGCAATACAAAATCCCTAAACTGGGTGGAAAGAAAATGTTAAAACAACGACAGATATTGAATGAATTTCAAAGGAGGACTTACTTTTCCTCTTGATTACACAAGATTTTTGAAAGCGAAAGAGAGAGGAGTGTTGTTTGTTCTTCCCGGTGGTACCGGAGAGAGTGGAAAAGCCGAGCAAAATGTCACAGGCTAATTAACTCTGGTTTGACGCGGAATAGTGACGAGCAAAGTAAGGTGAACACAAATATCGCGGTTTTTTTTTTTTTTTTTTTTTTTTTTCAGGTGGATTTTGAAAACTTTAAAATGAAGTTTTTATTTTTTATTTTTATTTTTATAAAGTGGTCTAAAGTAGTAGAAGAAACATCACTTTAGAATTTTTTTTTTTATATTCTCCTCTAAATTAAATATTAAAAAATACATTATTAATGGATCTGGTTGGATGAGGGTTCTACGTCCACTAATTTAGAAAATGATTATGAGCTTATAATCAACGAATAATATCTTCATCCACTCAAAGTGGACGATATCATATCAGTGTGAAAAGTTGTTTATGTAACCGGTCCAATGATTTAAAAAATTAATTTTTAAGTGTTTTAAAAATATAAACATAAATTAACATAATCCATTGCATATTTAACATAATTTAGATTACAACAATTTTTTTTAAAAAAAATATAGAAATATGCAAACCAATAATTACAATTAATCATTTTATAACGATAATTGTTAAAATTGATCCTTGAATTTTCAACTTTGCGTTTATTTGATTTTTGAATTTGAAGACTCATTTACGAATCAAAATGGATTTAATCAAAATGAGAATGTTATTAACTTTTGTTTATTAGGAATTATCTAGAATAAAAATAAGGTACATGAATGAAGTGAAGACTATATTTGAATGAGAGTGATCCTGAAGATAGAATGACTAAAGAAAAGTTTATGGCTCAAGCATAGAACCTCCAAAAGTGAAGTGTGCTTTGCATTGAGCAATTCTATATTTGGTAACCTTTTGAGAATTTTCCAAATACGTGTGAGTGAAGACAAAACATGTTGGGAAAGACTCATATTGGTTTGTGGGAATAGCATTTACTCTTAGAAGCGAGAATAAGCAACATGGATGTTGCTCTTTGGGAATAGTCTTCACCCTTGGAAGCAAGGAGTAAGTAAGGACTCATGTTGATATGTGGGGATTGTGTTCATTCTTAGAAGCGAAGAGTAAGTAATGTGATCATGTTGTAGGAGAATGTCGAGCTGATCTTTGAATAGGAAAAAGAGTGGACCTAGAGAAAAAAGCCCTAGATTCAAATTTGCAATTGGAGAAGATCGAATGAAGACGATCTTCATTATTGCTATTCAAGGATGGAGTGGAGGAGTACGTGAGCATGTCCGTTGTTAGGTCGACGTTCTAACTAATTGAGCTAATCAACTTTTTGATAATCTTGGCTCCTTCACAATGATATACCACCGATAGATTAACCAAGCTCTATACCACTTGATGACTTTTGACTGAAGAAATCGAGGTGAGAGGAACTCGTTGAGTGAGGAAAATCAGTCGAACAAAATTTGTTGGAAGAAGAATGAAAACAGAGCCTGAGAGAAGGAAAGCTCCGCATTTGACTTTGTGAGAAACAATGTTTCTCATTTAATTAGACTATTTAAAACAAACTAAATTCTAAAAATGGCTGAAGTGGCAATAAATTTTGGGCAGCTATTCCGTTCTAGGTGTGTGCACAGATTCAAATAACTAATTTTAAGAAAACGTGAAAAAAAAAAAACTAAATAAATGAAACCGCAAACTTTTATCGAACACGTGAAGGACTTGCCTTCTTCTCCTTTACCTTCAATTCTGTCACCTCCTCCACCTATTGGGGTCTTAGGATTAATCCTTGTTAAGGTCAAAGAGTCATTCAATTGTAGCATAGGAAAAGTCTTGAACTCTTTGTTCGTTGAGCTTGGTCTTTGCCTGACTTCAGCCCGTCCACAAAACAGAAGAACTTGTCTTTCTTGGACAGGTCATGAGTATCCAACTATTTAACATAGTCTCATATATTCTCAGTATGCATTAGCTCCCTTAACTTTCTCCTTGCTATTATCTCGACATTCTCTTGCTTTATAGTATATCGAGAATCTTGGATGTCCATGTACTTGGATCTTCACCTCAACTTTGTATCATCAGCTAGATGCATTATGACCAATGTGATCTTTGCCTCTTCTGCCACTGTGGCTCGAAAGTACTGTTTGAGGTTAAAAATAAAATTCTTCAAAGTCTTAGTGTCTCGAGCCCCACAGAAGGGCATAGGTCCAAGACCTTCACCTTATTAAATTGAACCACACCCCCAATTGGAGATTGGTTTCCTACTGCTGTTATGGTGAAGTTTAGTTTGGCGCTTAGATTCGTTAATCCAAGTTTGTCTATATTTTCAAAAAGAACGGTGGTATTTACCTTTTATAAGTCATACAACATTACCTTTTATAAAACAGGGGATGAAAGAAAAATTAAAATTTCGAAATATGCATTCCAAAAACCCAAAATAATTAAAAGAACACAACCATACCGGCCGAGTCACATAAAAAACAGTTTAGAAAATATCGTGAGTTTAGAAAATAAACATCAAAATGATACTAAAAACGACATGGAAAGAGAGGACTTGATCTAATTGTCGTTTCCGCCACCGATACTAGTCTACACTTTACCTGAAAAATCAAAACAACATGGAATGAGTATAAAAATACTCAGCAAGCATCCTACTTAGGCTCTTTGTCGGACTTAATCCTTTACACGGAATCTTAGGCTATGTGCTCGAAACTGTCTCTAACAAAAATCTGTTGCGGTCTCAAGAGAAGACTCTATGATTACTCGCTGATATGGATTCTCCATACCTACCTACTAAGCTCAGACCCGTGGATTTTCTCTAGTAGTGTTGGACAACACCTACCTATTCCTAAGATCAGTAATTACATGTCATGACACCCATTTCACGCTGGAACAGTGACTACCTACTCGTGCACCCTCAACGGGTTAAAACAGTAAACTATTTGCCACTACGCTCTTCCTGGTTGGGTTAGTAAACTACCCTGTCTTACACCCTTGTAGTGTTCAGAGCAGTAAAATTACATGTCTTAGGAACAGTAACTAGTTGTTATTTTGCCTTTTTTGGCTAGAACAATAAACTACCTGCCTCTACTCCCTTCCGAGTTGAGTCAGTAAAAAAGCTATGACTCTCCCCACTAACCACCCCTTATTTTGTACTATAGTAGGATACTCCGTATGGCTACTAATATCCTGTATGAGTGACAACTAAATCAAACGTAACAAGTAGACCCTAACCTTTGTTGGTTAGTTCACGAATAGGGGTTGCAACCTACTCGTTCCTATGAGGTACCTGGTCAATCCATGGAGACTACAAATACGTAACCAGTAGCTCATAGTCTATGAAATTCACAATTCATATTTTGTAGCGCAGCGATTAGTCCAACTCACAATTGGGCAATAGAGGGCTATCCAAACCCTAAATCAATGTATAATAAAGAATTAAGGCATACAACATGCTCAACATGCTGATTAAGTAATAATCAACCTAACATATTAGGAAACATACAAGTCCAATAATCTATCATAGATTACATGTTCATATATCATAGATTACATGTTCATATATGTGGAAGCTATAATATATATATATATATATATATATATCGATAATTATAATCAAAAGGTAAACCATTCACATCGCGTCCAAAGTATGATTCACGTTGATGTTGAATTTGAATCAACCCATTGACAAATTTCTAATGTTTATACTATATTGAATGGATTATTTCATCTTACACTCTCAAACACTTAAAACTCACGAATGATGGTACCAAGTTCCTTTTCCATAGGGTTGGAAGTCAAATTTTACATCTCTTTTATATTCATGATATTTCTACAACAACAAACGATCTAACACCCTATCTTCCTCTATAAGTATATATCCATCCAATCCCAAAATTTATCAACCAAGAAGAAACAAAAACACCAACAAAATTTCCTCTATATCCAATGAGTCTCTTCACAAACAGTCAATGGCTACTTCAACAAGATAGCCAAACAGAGACAAAACAAAGCCCAAAGGACAAATCCCATCAACCTTTTACCCTCAACCTATGCCCCAACAATGACAATGATTTGGAAGAACTCAACCTCATTGACATCTTTGGTCATGCTTGTAAAGAAGAAGCAGCTGAGCCTAGAGTTTTCTCTTGCAATTATTGCCAAAGGAAGTTTTTTAGCTCACAAGCTCTTGGTGGCCACCAAAATGCTCATAGTCGAGAGAGAAAGCTGGCTAAAGCAGGTTTTAAAGACCCTTTCCATGGATCCTATAGATCATCCTTTGGAGTTCAAACAAATTCTATGGTGCTTCGCAAGTTTTATAGGAAGCATGGAAGAGGGGAACTAGTTCGTGGGAGTTTTCGATCATGGCGCGGCGGTTGGAAGGAGTCTGCAGTCGACGTTGGGTCGTGGCATGAACAATATTCGAAGAGTACTAAACGTAATGAATCGATCGAGCTAGAGTGTCTAGATTTGTCTCTTAAGCTGTGAAAAATGTGGATTTTGGTGTTCTTTTATGCATACTCAATAGGTTTTGTTATAACCATGAATAATCAAGCCTCATACGAAGTTGCTATCAACTCACCTTGTTCAATTACTCGATCATCTATGTGGGATGCCTTAAAATGATGGCTAGAAGGTCTCAATATTTAGGCTAAAAATTGTCTTTTGCCGCAAGAGACATCATACAAAGAAACTTCATCGGCCTGCATGCAAAATAGGCACCGAACTCCACAATGGTATGGTATTGTCCACTTTGAGCAATAGCTCTCGTGACTTTTCTTTGAACTTCCCCAAAAGGCCTCGCACTAATGGAGAGAGTATTCTTTGATTATAAACCCATGATCATTCTCTAAATTAGTCGATGTAGGACTTTCATTATCCAACACCTCCCTCGAACAAAGCATGCCTTCCCTTAATCGAGGCTCGACTCCTTTTTCTTTTGGAGTCTTAGTCATATTTTACTATGCCTTCGAGGAGGCTCGACTCCTTTTCTTTTGGAGTCATTTATTTGACATTTGAGGATTTACCAATCTATTGGCACGACTAAATTTAGGGCATGACTCTGATACCATGTTAGATGAACACTCTCCACAGTATGATATTGTCCACTTTGAGAAAACAAATGAAACAAACATTTAATGATTAGGTTGGATAATTCCAACAACCAGAAATGATGACTACCAAAGCTATGTGTTAAAAATATGACAAAAGGTACCTATAGCTGTGGTGCATAAATCAATCATTTTCCATGACAAAATTGATGCTAAATCCGTATGGTTTAATTAAAAAAAAAAAAAAAAAAAGCATCATTTGATTATTCGTAAAACGTAAAATTAAGTTTTTGGAAGGTCAATCAATTTATGGGTGAAGATTTGAAGTGTTGCAATATCCAAGTGACATACTTTTTTAATGCTTCTCTTGTTTTTGCAGGAAGACATCAATATTGAACCTTTCTTGAGGTATCAATTTCAAATGAATAGGTTAGTCCATTTTGTGGGTCATACTTCGATGCCCTCCACCATTTTTACCTTAAAATACTCGCACCCTTTCCACATTGCCTCATGCCTAAGAAACACATGATGTTTATACAAATGATATGGCTATCAAACTCATGAGTAGGTGAAGATTTCAAGTGCTGGTTTCTGTAAGGATAAGGGGTTCAAAAAAAAAAAAAAATTAAATATCGCTGGAAATCGCGAGATTTCCTGTGAGGCATGCCTTGCCAATAAGGGTGTATTAATTCCTTGAGTCCCCATGTTAAACCCTAGCCACCTTAGTAGCCGTCTTTTCTTTTTGAGCCACTGTCGTACATGTGTGGGAGGAGACGAAAGGTTTAGGTGAGGAATCGAAAACGTCTTGAGACTTCAGACTTCTGTGAGTCCTTAGATAGGAGCAAACCGGCGCTAGGGTACGTCAGGCAAGGAGGGACAGATGCGCCACCAGAGACAGACGGACGGACGACGACCATTCCACCGGCGACAGTAACCGAGTTCTTTGATTAGGGTTGTTGAGGCTTTCGGGCTAGATCTGCGTTCTCTGAGCTCGACTCGGGGATTCGCGGGACGGTGAAATTCGGCGACGGCTCCGTCGTCGAGATCGAAAGGCGCGGCACCATCCTGTTTGTCAACAAGGGAGGCGAGCACCGCAAGCTGACCGACATCTACTTCATCCCGAAGCTCAAGGCTAACCTTGTGAGCCTGGGTCAACTCGATGAGACAGGCTGCTTCATTTCCATCGAGCGTGGACTACTCAAAATCTGCGATAATCAACGACGACTGCTCACGCAGGTTCGGCGCACGACAAACTGTCTTTACATCCTAGAGTTAGAGATACAGCAACCTGTCAGTCTCTCGGCCAAGACCGAAGAGGTATCTTGGAGGTGGCACGCAAGGTACGGGCACTTAAACTTTCTTGCCCTAGAAAAGCTACAAAAGGAGGAGTTGGTGTACGGTTTGCCGGCAATCAAAGGCGTGAACAAGCTGTGCGACGGGTGCCTCATCGGCAAACAGAGGCGCACACCCTTTCCGTCTCGAACATCCTACCGCACCGATGAGCCGTTGGAGCTAGTACACGGCGATATCTGCGGGCCCATCAAACCGGCAACCCCAGGCAGTAAAAGTCTCTTCCTCCTGTTAGTCAATGACAAAAGCCGCTTCATGTGGCTGACCCTACTGCAAGCGAAAAGTGAGGCGGCAGAGGCGGTGAAGCACATTAAAGCGCGAGCAGAGGCCGAATGTGAGAAGAAGATGTGAGTGCTGTGCACAGACCGAGGCGGAGAATTCAACTCGGCAAGTTTCGGTAAGTACTGCGACGAGATCGGCATACTACGACACCTAACGGCGCCCTACTCCCCCCAACAGAACAGAGTGGTGGAGTGTCGAAATCAGACCATCGTCGGGACAGCGAAGTCATTGCTGGTGACGACCGGGATGCCTGGGAGATTCTGGGGAGAAGAAGTAATGACGGCCGTCTATCTCCTCAATCGGTCACCAACTCGAAGCCTCGACGGGAAGACGCCATATGAGGCCTGGTACAACAAAAAGCCAGTGGTACATCATTTCCGCGTGTTCGGCTGCGTCGCATACATGAAGGTAACACGTCCCCACCTCGCCAAGCTCGATCCCAGGGGGCTGAAGGTCATCTTCATCGGCCATGAACCCGGGAGCAAGACGTACAGACTCTATGATCCTGTAGGGGGGCGAGGTCACGTGTCTCGCGACATTGTCTTCGACGAAAACACCTTCTGGTAGTGGAATGACGAGATCGAGGCAGACCATAATCCAAATCAATTCACGGTGGAGTACCTCATCACCGAGCCAGAAGAAGGAGGAGCCCAGCATCAGGAGCCGTCACCGCCGCCAGCAGATGCACCCCTTGAACCAGTAGAATTCGCAACACCACGGACTGCGGATTCGACGCTGTATGCTGATCGCGATGCTGATTTGGAGGCTAGGTACCGGAGGATGGACGACCTAGTGGGAGGAGGTGAACCACCTGGACTAGCAGCGCGTGAGCTCGAAGAAGTGGCCGAACTACATGCCATCAGTGCAGATGAACCGAACACCTTTGCCGAAGCAGAAGAGAACCCGTGCTGGCTGAAGGCAATGCAAGAGGAGATGACATCCATCACCGAGAACCAGACGTAGAGTCTGGAGGATATGCCGCCGGGACACCGAGCCATAGAACTCAAATGGGTCTTCAAACTGAAGCGCAACGAAAAAAGAGAAGTTGTGAAGCACAAGGCCCGTCTGGTGGCGAAGGGCTACGTCCGGAAGCAAGGAGTGGACTTCGAAGAGGTATTTGTGCCAGTGGCAAGGTTAGAATCTGTTCGTCTCTTGCTAGCAATTGCGGCACATTACTCTTGGGAGGTTCATCATATGGACGTAAAGTCTGCTTTCCTTAATGGAGAGCTGAAGGAGACCGTCTATATCCGACAACCACTTGGCTTCCTGGACAACGACAACCTTGATAAGGTACTGCGCCTGCACAAGGCACTCTACGGGCTTAGACAAGCCCCACGAGCCTGGAACGCGAAGCTCGACAGTACCCTACTGTCACTGAAATTCAAACGTTGTGCCTCTAAGCATGGCATGTACACGCAAGACCATGGCAAGCAGCGACTGATCGTGGGAGTGTACGTCGATGACCTCATAATCACTGGAGGCGACGTGGAAGTCCTCGAAAGGTTCAAGAAGGAGATGTCAAAGAACTTCGAGATGAGCGATCTCGGCGTTCTCAGCTACTACCTCGGCATTGAAGTGCAACAGAATTCTATCGGCATCTCCATTTGCCAAAGTGCATACGCGAAGAAGCTGCTGGACACAACTGGGCTTGTGGACAGCTCGACTCCAACTAAGGAAGGCCGGCACTACAACGACAGTCGACTCCACCAATTACCACAGCATTGTCGGGAGTCTGCGCTATCTGGTAAACTCTCGTCCTGATCTTGCTTATTCTGTTGAATATGTGAGCAGGTTTATGGAAGCACCTAGGGCGGAGCATCTAGTGGCTGTCAAGCGCATCCTGCGCTATGTAGCCGGAACCAGAGACTGAGGTGTAAGATACTACGCAGGGAGAGGAAAGAAGAAACTCAAGCTGGTCGGCTACAATGATAGTGACATGGTCGGTGACGTTGATGATCTAAGAGCACCAGCGGAATGATCTACTTCCTCTCAGGCGACGCGATCTGCTGACAATCAACAAAATAAAAGGTAGTTGCTTTGTGTTCCTATGAAGCAGAATACATCGCCGCTTCGATGGCAGCAACACAAGGGGTTTGGCTTGCGCGACTAATGGAAGAACTCATCGGGAGAGAAAACGATCCACCAATGCTATACGTAGACAACAAAGCTACGATCTCTCTGATCAAAAATCCAGTTCTGCACGACCGGAGCAAGCACATAGAAATCAGATTCCACTACATTCGAAAATGTACAGATCGAGGGCTCATCAAGATTGATTTCATCCGAACAGAGGAACAACTTGGAGACATTTTCACCAAGTCCCTGGCGCGGGTAAAATTTGAAGAACTACGCTAAAAAATCAGAGTTCAAATAATAAGGTAGATATAGCATAGCTTTTAGGAGGAGATTGTTAAATAAAAGCTAAGTTCCTTGTTTAGTTAAGTTGTTTTTATCTCAAAACTTCTGAATTCATGCCAATGGAAGAGCATAATTCTAGTTACCATTTTTTTTTGGCCAACTTGGGCGAAGTCGCCCACTTTTCTATTTTTGTAATTAGATTTGTTATTTAAACGATTCAACTGAAGAGAAATAAATCATCGAGTCTTCAGCAAATCTCAGCGAATCTCTCTCCCTCTCTCCTTTTACTTCCGCTATTTTTTCTTTCGAAAACCTTCGACCAGTTTTTCGTCGACATTTTCCTCTGAATTGCCAGAGTCAACATGCACCATGTATGTTGTTGATGTATGTTAGGCTAGATGTTCCTTGCCGTGAAATGCTATGTATGCCATGTTTATGTATGTGATTCTTGCAGTGAAATGTCATGTATGCCGTGTTTATGTATGTGATTCTTGCAGTGAAATGCCATGTATGTCATGTTTATGTATGTGATTCTTGCAGTGAAATGCTATGTATGTCATGTTTATGTATATGACGTTTATGACACGGTTGCTACCCTGTATGTATGAGCTACATGTCGTGATTGTAATGAGAACCCTACATGCCATGAATGAGATGACTAGTATGCTATATGATATGCTTGCTCGATGCTGACCCAGTTATGCTATGTAATGCGGTGAGGGGATGAAACGTTGTATGTATAATGCCATGGAGGTAAACCTTAAGAACCTCATGCACGCTATGGTTATGTACCGGGGCACTCCCCCGTTATGCTACTGATGGTATGGACGCGTATATTTGATATTGTGTTCGCCACGATATCATGCAGGCCCTCCTTTGTCAGTGGCGTCTGGTATTGTATGTCATACATACCCGACCAAGCCAGGCCCAGGGAGTTCGCTTGCGAGCTCGCCTGGTGGGCCCACAGTCACACACGTGGGCCATGTGTGGGAAAGTACCATGCATCTACCCCGCCCGGACAAAGCAAGGGCCTAAGGCCATGAGAAGGAATGGAAGACAGACCCCTCTCTCAGTTTCTTTCTTTTAACACTTGTGCTCATGTAGGTGTATTATGTGCGACATGTATGTGTATTGTGTGTGACTGCTTGTATCCTGATGAATGATTATATGCTTAACCCCAACAGTGGGGCGACTTACTGGGTATTTTATATAATACTTAAACCACGTGCTACCCATATTTTCAGGTAAAGGCAAGGCTCTCATGTACGGCTGACGATGGATGCTGCGAAGGCCATGGAAATCTTGAGGAGAGTTTGTAGTGTCGTAGGCACCTTGTTGGATTCTTTTGAGTTCTTAATTATTGCAATTGTTTCCTCTAGTTCTATGTTGATTATTTGCTAGGCTAGGCTGTCGTTATTGATTTCCTCAAGTATGAACTGCTTATAATAATGAACACATTGTCGTTATTGAAACTGTCATACGTGAACTCTTGTTCTGTTGATTATGTAAGTATAAGGTAACGTCGCTAATTAGGTTAGAGAAAATTAGGGGCGTTACAGGTTCAATCCCAAAAATACAATTTTATATCTAGTGAACCTATTAATTTAAACATACCTAATCCATATAGGTGGGTATGCTAAATTTAATTTATTTAGATGGCCTCAATTAAAAATAAAAATTTAGAAACAAGAAATTTATGGAATAATTATAATTATATAATTTCCACAATTTATTTAAAGATAAAAACATTTTGAATAATTTTTTTACGCATAAGACATGACAGGCAGGTAATAGCAATTTTATGCGGGTAATAACAATTTTATTTTAAAAGAAAAAGTAAGATTCTTACACAGTTTACTAAATAAAAATAACCTTTGGAATCAGCTAAACTTTTTGTTATTTTCGATTGATTTTCTTTTAAATTCAACTGTAACGACCTTAATTTCCACATATTCATAGTCGTTTCTAACATCTCATGCTCATCTATAATGTGGAAATATAACTCTTACATGAATATCATTTAAAATGTAAATTTCGAAAATGATTAAAACAACTCCTTTTTTTAAAAACAAAGTCATGGTTTTACGTGTTTAAATACGAAATACTGAAATTGGGAGAAAATAAAAACAAATACAAAATATTTAAAATAATAAAATGCAAAACAACCTATTCTAACTCAAGACTAGGAATTTAAATATGAGTCCACCCTATGCACGTGCCATAGTCTCTACTGGCGATGTTGCTGTTCTTCGTACAAGTGTGCGTTGCCTTTACCTAAAAAATGATGTGGCACACGGCCTGAGGATTTCAAAGAATACTCAGTAAGTGGCCCCACTGTAGGGGCTATGTAAATGCAAACACATGCAATCATGATTTAGGGATCTGTCTCTAATCATCTTAAGGGTGGTCTCCAGTCTCGGACAAATTGGATGTGTAGTACTTCCCTACACACGACTCACACGTGCGAGTGTGAATCCCCAGGGCGCTCGCACACCCCCTGGACCCTCTCGTCAAGCTAATCTATAGCGATGTTTAGACGTCAGCGGAACCCCACAGTATCATGCACCTCATGAACACCCTCATCTGTGTGCATTTGCACTCGTGCGCATTCGCACTCATCATCATACTGTGCGCGTCCGCACTCATCATCTCTAGGGGAAGTAACGCTATGCTTATGAATATACAATATACATGAGGTCCCTCTAAATTCATCGTAATGTCTCTTCTGACATAACCCTCTAGTCTCGTCTCTTTGTTACTCTAGGTAACACATACTCGTGGATATTTATATTAATATCATTTTCATACTCTTAGAGTTGTGTCCTATGTCGATCTAACGACATGATGCAATATGACACTCATCATCACTAGCATGTTCAATATGGAAAACATCATCATACTAAGGTAAACGTCACACAATCATCATACTCATCATATTGCCATAAAGTGCATCAAGCATACCAAGTACGTCATTCATATAATATCATTACATCATTAGCTAACGTCATTAAGTCATCATATAACAACATCACATTATCATCTAACATCATCACGTCATCACATAACATTATCCCATCATCATATAACATCGTCACATCATCATCTAACGTTGACACGTCATCACATAACATTATCACATCATCATATAACAACATCACATTATCATACAACATCACCGCATCACTATCTAACAACATCAAACATCATACAACATCAACACATCATCATCTAACGTCATCACATCATCACATCATCACATAAAATAAAGCATAAATAACACGTGCAAGAGCCACTAGGCACGTATTGTCATACATAAGAAAAGTCTTTCGACCGAGCCGATAGTAAGACCACTTACCTGATTAGCTTAGACTAGTATCACCAATTTATTAAGTTCAGTTTTGTTCTTTGTATTCAAGCCAACCTACATGAACCATGACATCAATTTCAATTTCAATTCTTTAAATTTTACAATGGTCCATCCATTAAACTTCATGTGAGCATTGAAAACTTCATGAGCATTAAATATATATATATATATATATATTTCTTATCATCCTTTTTACTCTATGTATTTTCTCTGTCAAATTGTTTTTGTATTTACTTTTAATTTTGCTCCCCAAATCTTCCATGGTCTTTTTTTTTTTTTTTTTTTTTTTT